>NC_141698.1:73883670-74453670 GCF_964263255.1 Lissotriton vulgaris
GACGACTGACACTGCCGCCACCAAGCTGCTGCTTGCACCGTGACCTGTAGGCACCGCACTCCGCCCGCACCGCCTCGCTTCACTTCACCATCCTGGTCTCACCGATGCTGTCGTGCACACTGATCATGACTTCCGTGACCGCATCGTGGATTGGGGACACCACGCATAAGTCTCACAACTCACCGCCCCATCCCACAACGCAGTCTGGACTGCACCGTGACTTGAGGGCACTACATACTGATGGATTATGTTGCTTACAGCACCGCGGTAGCCCCGGACGGAGCTACCGATTGGGAACTACAGTGTTTTCAAGGAATTTTTGCAAATCCTGAATTATTCTGCAAAGTGCATATTTTTAAGTAACTGTATGTTGGATATTTATCGTTTGGTCTTGTTTTACATATATAAAAATATTTAATATTTTTCTAAACTGGTGTAGTGTTTTTTTGTAGTGTTTTCACAATATTACTGTTGGTTATGTGCAAATGCTTTACACACTGCCTCTGAGATGTCTGACTGCTCGTGCCAAGCTACCAAAGGGGTAAGCAGGGGTTATTTTTGGAGAGTAACTCCCTTACCCTGACTAGGAAGAAGGATCCCTATTTGGACAAAGGTGCAACCCTTTGCCAACTAGAGACCCCCATTTCTAACAAGGTTTCTGTGTACAGCCTCTGGTCTTGACCTGATCTCCCCCTCTGCTATATGTTTGATTCATCAACCCATTTCCAATTAGGAAAGGAACTTTGTGTACATAGCTCTTTTCCTGGCGGAGTTAAAAGCAACTTTAATACAAATGATCAAGTAATATATCTAGCTGCCTTAGATGAAAGCATGAACATTTGTTTAAGATTATATTGGCCTAACCTGCGCTGGAAGGGGGGGTAAAGAATCCAGCTTTAAAGCTGGGAAAGTACAGTGTGTGATATTGGTGAGTAATAGCAGTGGGAGTGCGAAATCTCATGAAAGACTTCCTTATGACATATTTAGGGTACCTGGGAATGCCCAAACTCTATGCCTTGAATATTATCACATTGATATATAAGATACAAAAGAAGGGGAAATATTGGGGATTCTTGGCCTTTATAGTAGCTGGCGTGGTGGATTTAATGAAAAGGGCTAGGTTACATCAGTGTCTTTTTCTTTTCAAGGCTGTCACCTGTTGACTTGTAACCAAGATCTTTAGCATCCTAAATACTTACATTAGGACTTTTATTATGGATGGGCAAAAAAGCAGATTCAATAAGACAAAAAACGTGCAGATGGATAATGAAAGAAGAGTGGGTTTGAGAAGATCTTGCCCGATTCTGAGAGATATTAACTTGCTGCTGTCTTAGGGAGTTTGGAACAATGTTTCAGTCACTATGCCATGATGGGACCTAATGAGTATGTTAGTGAAACTATGACATTTACCCATGAATCTAAGCATCATTTGGTACATTTGGGAACCCCCAAATACTTTACGAAGATTAGGTTTTAGATTAGTGTAACCTAAATACTTTACGAAGATTAGGTTTCAAATTCTAGAATTTCCACTGCACAACTATTGCCAAGGGGGCCCACACTTACACCTATATGGTCTAGGGAGCAGTTGCCCAGAGATACATCAATTGCAGAGATAATATGAGCAGTCAAGGGGATCAGCACATTTGGGCAAATCTTGCATGAAACCAGGTTACAAGGTTGCAGGAGGAATTTATTTATTCCAAGCCAGGCAAACATTTTAAGAGTTAGTTAGAAGAAAACATTTTTTTTAATAAATCTGTCAAACCATGGAAGACCTTTGTGATACATGGTCTAAAGACATGGTAATAAAATGGGGGCCAGAGGTAATTATAATAAATTAAGCTAATGAAGCCAAATGAGCAACATAATACATACTGTATTGCATGGGGGACCCATGTTTGTCAATCACTATATTATACCATATTTAGATATTATATGCATGCCGAGTTACATTGATAGATGCCAGAATTTAATTAAAACTGTTACAGATGTGAGAATCAAGTGGGGACTTTGAGTAACAAATGTATGACTACAGTGTATTGAAATAGATGTTTTACAACTAAAAATGGGACAAGCATGGCTCTCCACTCAAAGATAGTGGTATTGGGTAAACCCTATTGGAATGAGCTGCAATCAAACTGTTCATGTCGTATTTCTAGGATACTTGCTCCCCATCAGGCAAGTGCATTGACCTTAAAAGATCAAATAAAAGCTGTTCATCCTGTGACTGGCTTTGAGAAGGCAAAACTACTGCTTCCCTAGAAAAAATGTACATGTTCCAATATTAACAAGCATTGGCATAGCTAAAAGGTCTCGCTTTTGGGACCTTATAAGTGTTTACCCATGCCGCGCTGAGTACTGGCTCACTCTTGGGTCTTGTAGTCCTGATGCATCACAGAGAGCCCGTGGTAATGGAAAGCCCCAGATTTGTGACCCTAGTGAGGCGCATGGTGATTGCCTTTTCCCTTACCATCCTCAGCTGTTTGTGAGATGTACATGCCCCAAATGACGTCAAAAATAGCCAGTACAGTGTATTGGTCTCTTTGACCTTACAAGCTGTGAAAGTTGTGTGAGCGCCGCTAACCACAACCTTTGTATGACTAGCCCTGCATTGTCATGATTAATACGACTTCATTCAGATGAGTGTGAAACACTACTTCTGTTTACAGGGAACATAACCCGCGCATGTCCGCAGCTGATACCGGGACAATGCTAGGAAAGCGCCTAGAGGCACCGCTCATGTGATCTCAAGCTTCAACATGGCAACATTTTAAGAGAAGATGAAAATAAATCAGCTTTCACAACAAAGATGATTATTCTATGTGCCCTTAGTACAACCAGCGGAGCCCTCCACGGTATCGCACTCTACAGGCATGTTAGAACAACCAGACGTTCTCTTCCCTTTGTTTTTAATGCATGTCTTATTTAATTTGATATATGCTTGTTTTGTGTTTCTCGTCCTTTAGGGCTTCTTTTTCAGTTTTAATTAAGCACTCTTCCAAGAGTGTGTGTGTTTTAGAAGCAACACCAGCACATCCAAATTTAACCTTTTTAAGTTTAACACAACAAACATGATGCACAACAGGCACGCTAGATAGGAGAGACAGCCATCTAACACAGCTGTCCGGTAAGCCTTCTTACAACACCTCCTTTTTTTTTGTGACGCGTTCATGCAAAAAAATAAACAGTAATGTATATCCAACAGGTACGTTTGTTGAATTTCATTCAGAAAACATTGTTTCCATTCACCAACGGGAATATAAATCTATCAACTTCCTGGAGGAAACGTGGTACAATGCATGCAACCTTTTGATATCAGTGCACTTCAGTAAGCATCTATTACAGTTCATTTATTGTGTCTTTACGTGACAAGTTTATACCGCCCAAAGTAATTAATTTACAAATGTCACCACAGATTTGCACTTCAAAATACACTAAGATTTTTTAAATCTCGATTACAAAACAGGACATTTATTGCATTGAATAATCTTACAAAAGTGGCGGTGACACGCGCGGAAAGGTACTGGTGAACATAATGTTATAGTGACCATCTTTTTACATCGCAATTGTTCAGCATTCGGGGTATTTTAAACAAGTGAACATCAAATGAATTACAGATCTGCACCATTGATTGGGAGAAAGAGAGCGAGAGATGGGGAGAGAGAGCGACCAAAAGAAAGAGAGAGCGGGAGAGACAGAGAGAAAGAGAGAGAGAAAGCGAGAGGAGAGCGAGCGAGAGAGAGAACGCAAGAGAGAGAGAGCCCGGGAGTGCTGCGTGCGAGCGCGGGCAGTCTGCTCTTTTTCGAAGCACATACTCATGCTTGTGGCTCGCCCCTGCTCGCTCCCGCAAGGTGGATGCCGCAACAAGCACGAGCATGTGCTTTGAAAAAGAGCAGAACGACGACTAAAGGTCCTCCTATGCAGCGTATACAGCGCATGCGCCCTGCATAGGCGAGACCTAAAAAGGCAGATAGATAGTTTGTGGAGTGACAGGTTTGACACCAGTAGTGGCATGGGAATGTCGAGGGGAGTGGGGTGAATAACTGAGTGTGTGTGCAGCACTTTCCCTAATCTATGTTTTAAAATAGATAGTAATGTCACTGACAAAATGTAAGAAAAACTTTGAAGTGCCTGTGAAAGCAAACACAACAAGGTGATAGACGGACCGCTGAAACTTTTCAACCGATCACCCCCAGACAAGAGATCTGGGTTTAATCCATCGTTCTTTTGCTCACTATGCCATTACAGTTTGGACCCATCCATATGCAAATCAGTCTTGACACTACTCCTCATGGGAACAGTCCAGCCCGAACTGCAGGCCAGGTCCACCCTGGACCAGAAACAAGCATCCTTGGACCAGTTTCAGTGGTTGTGAAAGTAACACCAAAAAATAGCTTTGAATGTAATTCATAAAAAACTAAACCCAACTACAATCAATAGCGCACATATTTCCATGAGAAACATTTAATTAGCGTGTTTGTGGGTTTATATTTATACTGGATTTTTTATTTTAGGTCTGTGATTTAAGTATATTATTTTTGTTTTTCCAGTCAAATTTTAGATAACTTTAATGTAACCACGAGCCAAAGCTAATAACAAATTAGAATAGTATTCTTTCCCCAATACCATTTGTGAGGGAGTAAAAATACAAAAAGAACAAAATTCGAAACAACTGGAGAAGATACATATTTTAGTGTGGATATAACTTTTAATAATATGGAAGGATCATTATGGTGGAAACACTACGATCGATTCCATATGAAATAAATTGTACTTATGGATCAATGAGATTGGAGTGATATCATTGGTATGGATATGATTCTGGCAGACCTTTTTCTTCATTGTAGAGAGACATGGGTGCCGTATATAGAGCTGCTGGCGAACACTATTTCCAGGGGCTCCCCGATACCAGACGTCTGGAGGGGAGCTGAAATGATCCCAATTTTCACAAAAGGGGATCGTGCAGACCCTGCGAATTACAGGCCAATTAGCCTAATTGCATGCATTCAGAAGGTGGTGGCTAGGCTTGTATTACACAGGATTCAGAATTGGATAGACGATTCTGGGGTTATGTCCGCACTACAGGCAGGCTTTCGCCCTTTTACCAGCACCATGGATCAAGTTTTTAGATTTTCTAATATATATTGGAAGTGGGTTATCCTTGGGGAGGCACTCTTTACGCAGCCTTTGTCGATTTGATATCGGCATTTGATCTTGTTCCACGCTCCAGGCTGTGGCGAGTGCTTCATGATTAATGTATGCCACAAGAACTCCTCATCTTCCTAATCAAATTTCACAAAAACAATTATGCACAGGTTAGGTGGGGCAACCAGGGCCAGGTCACTGATAAATTCAATGGGTATTTTAAATCTCCACCTCTGGGCCGGAAGCTCCGCCTCCAAACCGCAAGCTCCGCCTCTGGCCCAGAAGCTCCGCCTCCGGGTCGTAAGCTCCGCCCCCAAGCCGGAAACTCCGCCTCCGGGCCGGAATTTACGGCCCGAGTTCGGACGTAAAGTTAGTAGTCTTAAATCTATTCTGTGAATACCGAAAGTAGTAAGTTCATTCTGTGAATCCCGAAAGTAGTAAGTTCACTTTGTGAATCCCGAAAGTAGTAAGTGCATTCTGTGAATACCAAATAGTAGTAAGTTTAGGATTTAGTCTTAAGTTCATTCTGTGAATCGGGCCCCGAATATTTATTTTTTTAATGATTGTGTTTGGATCACCCTGTACAAAGCATTGATTGAATAGATTAACCCACAAACGTTCCCTTGACCTTAGGGATCTCAGGATGTAATAAGTATGAAATGTTGGATTTTTTTAATTGTTTGTTGTTTTACTGTAATGTCTTTTATGACTTGTGTCGAAATAAAGACTTATTTGACTTGACGTGATATCATTGGTATGATCCAACAATTTGAGTCTTGATAACGACTGTTACCTTTAAAACATGTTCTGGCTGGTTTGAACATTAGGCTGTGTTGGAACTGTATTATAAGACTGAAGAAATAAAAGCAACGATGTTCTGAAATAATGTCAGTTTGGTAATCTTCGAAGCATGGGAATGAATCGAATCCATTGTACAGGAAAGACATGTTGTAGGGTTTGATCAATAAGTGCCATGGTTCTTTCTTTATCACATCTTATTAATGGCCATCAATTTGCCAATCCATTTGCCGTAAACAAGTACACATATGTGTTTATTTTGCCTGAGGTGTACTAGATGTGTTTTTACAAATGTAGTCAATGTAAAAGGCATTCATTTTTTTTTTTACAACAATTTATTTAACAATTTTTAATTTAAAAAAAGAGTATATAGAACCTTTTTTCTTAAGGTTATTGTTTACGTAAACATTCCACAATGTATGCTTAAGTAGCACAGAATGAAAGAACGTACACCTCATCAAGAGGATTAGTTGAGTATATCCATTATAACTGAAACTGTTCAACTTCATGGAGCAACAATCAAAACAGTTAGGTTAAGAAAATAATGATCAGAAGTAGCATGTCAATATATAAAATAGGAAGGCACACCACTGCTCTAGCGGCAGCATGTGAAAGTCATAGCTTTAGAGGTCCCCTGATTCTAGGACATATTTCTGTCCTGGAGTGGGCTTTGAAAGCTTTATAATGGGATTTCCATTGAAATGAATGGGAGGGGCATGACGAGTTACCCTTGTCATTAGCAGCCAAGAGGTTAAGCAGAGCCTTTCAATAATTACTAAACGTTCTCAAGGACATTCCAAGAAATGAATCAGTGGTGCCCAATGTGGGGGTCATCAAGGCTCCTGTCTCTGGAACTCAGGGGCATATGTTTAGAAAGTGGCGGACTGCGGATTAGCTCTATAATTGCTAATGACGCACCCAGTCACTTTAGAAACGCAGGGATGCACCGTATTTACAATACGTATTTACAATACTGCGTTTCTCAATGCACTCGCACTAAATTCAGTTGCACCCAGGCACCCTTGCACAATAGTGATGAGGGAATGATTGTTTATGTGCAGGAAGGGACACCTTCTTGCACATACATTTTCATTAATGGCATTTGGCTGTTTCTATGTGTGCTGCACAATGCAGCACACATAAAAACAGCAAAAACGAGGAGTAACAAAGCATTTCTCCTCATTTCCCCAGGTTAAGACCAGGTTCTCCTTAATCTCAATTTTGCCGTTGACTCCTATTTTTTTGCCACCCTTGTAAATAGGGGGCAGTGTCAAAATCAATGGGTGTTGCAGCAGAACGCCCCCCACAATACCCATTGCCCACCCCTTTCATGCTATGTATAGCGTGAAAGGGGGCCTTATTTACAAGGTGGCGTTCAGCCATGTTAAGTGGCTTAACGCTGCCTTGTAAATAAGGTGAAGCCCTAATTGTCACATGAACGTTGTTCAAAGTGACGTTCCTGTGGCGATAGGAGCTTGTAAATATCCCCCTTGGCTTCTTTAGCAGTTGGCACAAAAGACACTCCTTTCAAATGACGAAACATAAAAGATATATGACCACTACTACCAAAAAATGTTTTAACAAAGAGTTCAATGTGAATGTCTCCTCATTCTGTGCATATGTATGACTCAGCACTCCAATATCACGTTACTTCCCCTCCCCAGAACTCCACCCCCACTGCATGTGTCTCACATCATTCGGAGGTGAAACAAAGCAATGGCAAGAGACTTGGACCAGATCTGGAAAGTCATATTACGGTTGCAAACTCGGCCATTTTGCAAATTACAGAGTTTGCAACCACAAAATGACCGTTATGCAGTAAACTGGTGATGATAATTGGGTTTACTCACCAATTCCGAATCTCAGATAGGAAGGGGGTGTTGAAAGAGGTGTCCCCACCTAACCACAATTCTGAATTGTATGTACAATGGTGTGAGACTGCAATTGCTGCCGCAAGCCATTAAAACGTTGCAGATTCCTCAGAGGAGGTGGAAACAGAGATGCAAAGGGGAAGCTGTCTGTCTCTATTGAACAACTTCCCCTTTGTGAATTATGCCAGGTAACCTCGGGTTCAGGGTGTGCTTCAAAACGGTAAACATTTCTTTTACTTCAGCACCAGTTCCTTTTATGAGCCACAGGCTGCCTTATTAAAACATGTTTGCCTCTTGGAAATGCAAACACAGGGATGGTGGGCCCTCCTTCCTTGCTCTTTTTGTAGCAAGTCAACAGGTTTGCAAAAAGTGACCTGCCTCATTACTATTCATGAGGCAGGTTGTTTTGTGAGCCCCTGCAACTGGAGATTTTGCAATGTAACCTGTTAGTACATAGGCTGCAATACAAAATTAAAAACTGGTGGCAAGAAGAAGTGAGCAATGTGCAACCACTTTATATGGCCAGTCGCCTCATATAAAGGGCTCTAATTGTGTATAATTCTGCCAAATTACCCAACTCCTTACTTTGAGGGAGCACCAAGAAGGGCCCCATACACACTGAACACCCTGACTGATTCTCTTCTGTTCTTTTACTCTGTATACCAGGGTTCTTCAAAATGTAGCTCATGGGCTTCTGGGAGCTCTCCACCCACCTGTAAGTAGCTCTCCTGTGTTCATTCCAGTCTACTAAATTTGAAGCTTTTGCTTGCTCCAATTAATATATGTGTACAAAATTGAAATGTGTTCATCTGAGACGAACGTGTGTGTTTTTTTTTTACCTCTTTAGGTAATAAAATATTTAAAGCTGATATTTAAGTGAAAAATCATGTGACATTGCGGGAGATTAATTACTAATTTGACTTTGGTGCCAGAGGTATTGCGCTATGACTGCTATGTATTACCCATATAAAGGCATTCCAAATTGACAAAGCCTTTTTTGCATTGCTTCGTACAACTCTGCCTGATGCATTGAAGTGAGCACTGCTGGCAACCATGTACTGAGGTGACCGCCACTGGTAATCTTGCATGGGGTGCGACTAATGTAATTTTGTCTGATGTGGTCAATATTATTACAAATCTAATATGAGTGGCTCCGGATGGTTCTGACTGAACATAAGTAGCTCTTATTACAGAAACGTTTGGAGACCCCTGTTCAGTGCAATTTTTTTAAAGTACTGTAACTTGTAGATTTCTGTCAACCACTGTTGGCAGGGTGGGTATGTCACCAGAAAGCACTTGAGCAGGATGCCTTCTTTTGTGGTTATTAGTGAATTTGTGCAGTTCTTTTCTCTCTGTGTTATCTTGTAGAATAAATATGCATTAGTCCCTGGATTATACATCCCAAAGCCCTTTTCCTTGCCACGCCAGTGCTGGTCCCGATAAGTATTAAGAGCTACACTCAATTGTAGACTATGGAGAACATTAGATTAGAAATGCATTTATTTTACCCATGCTCCTTATTCTATGATTGTGAACATATGTGTTTTGAAAGGAGAATACAATATTTTTCCTGGACACTTAATTTAAGACCTTGTGAAATTCACTCAGAGGAGATCTGAACTAATGAAACAGAGAATGACTATGGGCCCTATTCACAGAACTAACTTAAGACAAAATCCTAAACTTACTACTGTTTGCATTCAGAGAAGTTAGGATTTTGTCTTAAGTTTGTCTTAAGACAGACTTAAGTTAGGATTTTGTCTTAAGTTTGTCTTAAGACAGACTTAAGTTAGGATTTTGTCTTAAGTTTGTCTTAAGACAGACTTAAGTTAGGATTTTGTCTTAAGTCTGTCTTAAGACAAACGTAAGACAAAATCCTACCTTTTGTGAATACTAAAAGTAGTAAGTTTACGATTTTGTCTTAAGTTAATTCTGTGAATCGGGCCCTTTGAAACCAGACCCCAAAATGTGTCCCATGTACTTTGATGTAAGACTATTAGTGAGGTAACAGATTTCCTTTCACAGTGGAGTGAGAATAGTGGGGCTGCCTGCATTTCCATCTTTCTCACTAGTCCAAGTGAGAAGCATTATTAAGGATGATGTAGTCCTCCTTTTATTATCCCTAATGACATATTTCAAGAAATCTATTATTCCTTCATCTAAAACTTGCTTTTGAGATCCACATAAGGACTTTGTAATTTTATTTGGTGATTAACCGTGAAATCCATTTGGGCTATGATTTCAATTGTTGGAATTTCACCCGAAGCGATAAATCCGGTTGCTACTTCTTCGGGTAAGCCGCTGCTCCTTTGAGGCTTCTTCATTTTTTTTTTTCACTAGCTCTCTTTGGAAAACATGTTCTTGCAGAACAGTTTAGTATCCTCTGTTGTGGAGTAGGGCTAAAATAACATGGAATATGATGGAATTCTGGTACCCACATCTTTAGTTGTAATGAATTCCAGTTCTTGACTTAATATTTGCCTGACTGTGTCATGGTGTCTTCCGCTCGCACAGTTAAGATTGGCTTAAAATGGTGGTACTTTGACACAAGGTGAAAATAGCTAATTTTTGATTTAATGGCAAAGCCACTGTTTTTCTATGTCAAGTTTAAACTCTCTTTGAACTTTTAGTTTGTATAGAAAATGTTACTGACTTTTTTGTATTTTTATTTATCATTGTATTTTGGCATATGATGGTGGCTTTGCACACGTAATAGTGGGAATTTTGACATATGACAGTGGTTTTTTTTGGCTTATGATGTTGGCTGTACGTACAAATTAATTATGGTGGGTGTGTGTCTTATGGTATTGGTGATTTGTCAGAAGTTGATGGTTGGTATGTTGAAGTATGATAGTGGTAGTGTGGAGTTCTGATGGTTGGTGTGTTGATCTTTGATTAACGTTTTGTGGATGTTTTGGATTATAATGTTGAGCATGTGGAGGTACGTTGGTGGATGCATTGGCATATAATGTTGGCTGTGTTGGCACATGATGGCGGATGTCCTGGTGTATGATATTCATTGTGTGATTGTATGAAGGTTAGTGTGTATGATGGTGGGAGTGTTATCATATGAAGCTGGATGTGCTTGTGTATGATGTTGATTGCGTGATCATGTTGGGTGTGCTGTGATATGGGGGTGGCTCTGTTGGGGTATTATAATGGATGTATGGACATACGATGGTGGCTGTACTGGGGTATGATATTGCTTGATTGAATGTATGGTGGAGGGTCCTTAGGCATGTGGCAGTGCTTGTGTGGAAGGATCATGGTACGTTTGATTATGGATAAGTTGGTGTATGTTTTTTGGTTATATTAGCGTATTGCATTAGGTGTATTCGTGCATGGCAATGGGTGTGTTGATGTATGACCGTGGGTGTGTTGGCGTATAACAGTGGGTGTGTTGGCATATAACAGTGGGTGTGTTGGCATATGGCAGTGGGCATGTTTCAAAGTAATGCTGGGCATGTTGGAATGTTATGTGGATTGTGGAAAAATGATGATGATTGCTGATATATTATGCTGGTTGTATGGAATCATGATGATGGATGTGCACCCTACCTTCCTGCATTCCCTCAGTGTTCCATTCAAGCCCTTCCTGGTATCCACTATCTGTGCCTCAGGACCTCTAGCAGCCCCCGAACCTCTAGCAACCCAGTCTTGCCCCGCCAACCACTCTATGTTCCTTCTCAGCCCCTGCAGGCCTTTTGTTCACTCCCACATCACCTCTATGCACTTTTGTCCATTACAGCCCATCTTTGTCCTCTGTCCCCTGTCATCTTGTAGTCCTTGTGCTTCACCATGCCCTGGATTTGAAACGACATCCCCGTATAAATCAGGATTGCCTTAATGCTGCTCTAATTTCAGAAAGAGTTGAAGACTCACCTCCATAAAGAAATCTACAACACAAAGTTTTAACTGTCCACAATTTTCCTATCACTTGTTGACGTTATGCTTTTCTTTGACCATGTACAGTGCTCTGCTGGCTTTTGCCTAGGATTGCGCTATGGAACTACCATACAAATACATACATGTATTACATACATGCATGTCCTATCTTTTCAGACCGTCTATGTAGTTCAATTAGCATAGCCAGCAGGTGTGGCTCATAAGTGAAAATGCAAGCCAGACCTGTTGGCTTTCCAAAAGTAACTTTCTTAAAAAATCTATCCTGATCATGAAATAAGTAGTTCCTTCGCAATTTTCAGTGCCATAGCAAGGCACGGGCTCCTCAGATTCCCCCTTGGTCTTCACTCGAATGCCCTGGTTGGTAGCAGGTTCAGAACCTCCATTGCGGCCTCCATAATTTGGCTGGTTTCTGCTGCACCTTAGTGTTCCCTGACCCTCGGATGCGGCGGTGTCCCCAATTCACTATTTTGCTTTCCATGCGGGTTCTGACACTGTCGGGCCTACATAATACATTATGGGGTGACTTCCCTCCATCATGCTGGAGCCCCAGTATGCAGCAGGCGGGAGGATTAGCTTGGATGAAGATTCATTCAGCACATTTCTCATTCCTCAACATATATACTTCTTAACCGTATTTTTCAAGAATTACTTTTCTTCTAATGCCATACATTTGGACATGAATGTTGTTTTTTCTTATTAATTCCCAATCCAAGGTGGCAAACCTTTTTAGATGACCTCACTTCCTGTTTGGCACTATAAAAAGGGCATCCATTTTGAGTCCAGTTGTTTTGCAATTGTTTTTGCATGATTGATCGCTCACTGTACTCTGTGGATTTACAGCCTTCTCCAGTTTCTGTTTGTTTCATTCTTGCTTTCACCTTCCTGCTTGGCTTGGACAGCTAGAATGTGTGTTTGGTCTCTAGTTTTTTCCTTTCTGCAGCCTATTATTTCTTAAGCAATACTAGATTTCCAGATACCATCTCACACAAGACATTGTTGCTAGTGGTAGTCGGCCCTTCCTATGCACAAAGAAGATCCTCCAATTGGCCCAGAAGTCCTGCTCTAGACAGGTTGTGACATCGCTAGAATCTAAAATTGCTTAGCTTGGCAGAATTACAAAGGCCTATCTGAACACTTTTCAGATCCATTTCGCCTTTAAGACCCATATTTATGCCAGAGACAGATCCAATGTGGGGTTTATTGGGAGGAACACTACTGAGAACGCCTTGGCATGAGCCATTCCATTAGTTGCTGATCTCTTTTGGACAACTTTCCAGTTTACCCTGTTGAAATGTTCTGCCCAGAATACTGCAACAAAGTCAAGGTTCCTTGTACTTGCATACTTTTATCACCAAGCTCAAGAAAGATGGAATGGCCAGGAGTGGGCGGGTTAAGATGGTATGAAATATGAACTTGCAAGAGTGGCCAGACTAGTGTACTTACAGGGTCTTGCCAAAGTAACTATTCAGATCGAAAGTCATCCACAAGAAAGGCGATTAGAAGATCTAAAACAATCCCAATCCACACCCCTTCTAGACCTGCATTTAAGACACCGTCAAGGGCCTCTGATCCTGACGATGAACCCATGCAAATGGGTATCACCAGCGGACCTTTGACTGACAAAGAAAGATTAAGGAGGCATAAACAAGGGCTAGGCTTCCACAACAGACAGGTCAGCTTCTGAGTTCTTGCAATATACACCCTGTTTGTCTTCCTAAGGAGTCAGAAAACTAGAAAGTTAACCCCTAGTGTAGGAAATAAAGGAACGTTTCAATCAAACTCTCCCGCCTTCTCCTCTGAAATACTTAAGATTTGTCCTATTTCAAAGGGGACTACTAGCTCAGCCTCAATATCTCTCTGCGCCAGTTCTTAAATACTGCGGAGCTTCCAATGTCTATAAGTGTGTATGGATATTCAATGGGCTTCAGACCATCAGACGCCAGTGCAAAGAAATAAAGTTCCAGTTGCAGTAGTAGCTCTTGATGAAACTTTTGTGGCTTCAAGCCTAGTCAGTGAGGAAACTCAATTCTTACCTCTCCGAATTGCTGCCCATTATGAGATACTCCTCATTAATTTAATGTTCACCCCTTGTTACCCTATTATTTTAGGTATCAGACTAGCTAGACACAATTCATATATCAACAGACTACATAGACACAATCCATATATCAACTGGCCTGCAACAACCTTGATCCAGGGTTCAGAGTTGTGTGTCTTATTGTACAGCGTATCACATTTCTTCTACTTGAAGTTCTGAAATTCTTCATAAAAGTTCATGACAGTCAATAGCACAACTGTCTGAAAACTGTGACATCATGAATACTTTGATGTGTTCCAAAAGGCAAGTAACAAGGAGTTACCTCCACGCCATCTTTTTGATTGTGCAACAGAAATCCTTCCTGAGGTTATAGACCTTATGGGAGCCTTTTTCTTTTTCTCCCTTGGAATAGTAAACTCTGGGGGATTGCCTTAGCAGTTCAGGCTGGACTGTTCTCACTGATGCAGGGACAAGAGCGGCTGATTTGTGAGTGCTGGGTACTTACTAAGGTGTCATGGTGAGCAGAATAAAATGGACTGAATGCAGGCCTGAGTAATTACCATCTGCTATGATTATTCAAGCATTCATCCATCAATGTTTTTGCATAATTCAGTGTGACTCTCTAAATGGGACAGGTATGCCCAGACATGGGTATCGTGAACACTTTGAAACTGGAACACAGCTATACCTGGCTGGTATGCCCTAATGTGGACAAAACTGATTTTGGGCTGCTTGGGTTCAATTTCAAGGAGGACCTGGCCTGACAGAACTGGCTGAACTGTTCCCACTGGAGCAGGCCAGGATATGGCTTCCCTGAAATGAAACACAAGCACCCCAAGACCTGTTTCGCCCTCACTAGGGCTCATCAGTTGGGTATACTCTGGTTCCAGTGGCGTAGTACAGCCCCAAACAAACATTTAAATAAATCATTTGTGGTGTCACTGCCCCTCTGTTAAACCTGGCATCCTTAGGGTGGTCTTCCGCCAAATTTTGTACCTGTTTGCCTCCTATTTTTACAGATTTTTCTTGTTGGCCTTAGGACTGCCAATCAGTGCTAAAGTGCATGTGCTTCTCCCCTAAGACATGATTTAATTGATGTGTCCAAATCTGTATATTTTTTGTTTACCTGTAAGTCCCTAGTACAATGCATTACATGTGCCCAGGGGCTGCAAATTAAATAATATTAGTAGACCTGCAGCACTGATTGTTCCACCCACACAAGTAGCTCTTTAAACATGGCTCAGACTTGCCATTGCAGAGTCTGTGTTTGCAGTTTTCACTGCCGATGCAATTTGCCATTTAAAAACCCAAGCCGTAAACTACCCTTTTCTTACATATGTCACACCTAAGGTAGGCCCTAGGTAGCCCATAGGGCAGGGAGCCATGTAACTAAAAGGAAGGGCATGTAATGTTATGTTTTGCCTGTCCTGATAGTGAAAACTCCCAAACTCTTTTTTCACTACTAAGAGGCCTACCTCTCTCATAGGTCAACATTGAAAATTATTTGTTACACTAAATAAGCTATAATTCCTAATTGAGAGAAGGTAATATGTCATGTTTAGTACCTCTGGAATGATAATGGCAAATCTTTTGGAATGGTTAAATTGGATTTGTAGTTACATCTTGAAAAGGCCACTTTTAGAAAGTTGGACATTTTCCTGCTCTTAGCTCTTTGATATCTACTGCCTGTCTCTGATCACTGTCTGGGCTGGCTCACTTTGTGTATTCCCTCTAGACAGTCCCACACAAAGGATGGCTGGGTGTGACTTTATGCATCTTCCTGGAAGGAAGGGGGGAGGCATTGGGGATAACCTCAGACTTACACCTGAAAAGGCTGTGCTCTGACCACACATGAAGGGCTGCATACCCCCCTGTAGTATGTCTACAGCCCGGTCACGATGAAAAGACCTCTGTGCACTTCAAAGACCCTTCTTTAAAGTCACCCGGAATTCAAAGGCACAACTGGGCATAAGTATTGGGCCTCTGACCCCACCAACTTAGTTCACGTCTGGACCAGAAGCCAATTTGCTAGGTAGAAGAATGTGCAAAGAAGAAGAATTTGCGAAGAAGAGGCACGATCGGCCTGAACACTTGACTTTGTCTCTGTTGAGCGTGACCAATTAACACTTTGAGGGATATTTGCTACTCAGTGTCATTTTTGCATTTAATCTTTCAAAATTAATATTTCGAATTTAATTTTTAGATTTTTGTTGGTTTGGTCTTGTTTTATTTATAAAATCCTAATCTATTTTTCTAAATTATTTCAAAGTCTTTTTGTGGTGTTTCCACTGTTTTACTGTTTGCTGTATTTTACAAATACTTTATACATTGCCTCTTAAGTTAAGTGTGCCTGCAACGTACCAAGCTACCAGTGGGCGAGCACCTGTTAGTTTTTGCTGTGCAACTAATTTACCCTAACTCGGACTGTTGTTGCTGCTTGTTCAGGGTCATACTCTGCCAACCAGAAACCCAATTTCTAACACCCTTTTTGTGGCACCACATCAAATAATGAATGGAAATACAAAGCCCTTAAGGAGCATTATGTGGTGCTTCTCTCGAGAACTAAGCCGCTTTTCTCCTTTTTTGCATCCTTGCACCACATGTGTGTTTTTTATTAGATTTATTAATTTGTGGGTGCATATTGTTGGGGCTTGTGGAGGACGGCCCAAGTCTCCATGGTCTTGCCGGCTCCCAGCTGGAGCTCTTCTTGGTGTGCCGCTGCGCTGTACTCCTATGGAAACAAAGCATTTTACATAGTAGTCACGTTTAATTGGCTGTGGGAGCTTTTTCTCCCATCATCCATTTCAGTACAGAGATACGGGTACTGCAGTACCGAAATTATCTGATTGGCTGACCGCAACAACTGATTAAATGTTGGAGCCATCATTACAGGACTCAGCAACTTGGTTCCTGAGTCCTGAAATAAAAGGAAGGGTATATATGACACTAGGAAGAGTGCACCCTAAATACCAGGTTGATAGGGCGAGTTCTATCAAATATATTTATTGTTACTGGTATTGAGGTTCCGGCCACTGCAACTGCAGTACCCAGCGAAGCACTAAATTGCGGTACCACAGCATTAACAAACTGTAGCTAACCATCATTAACCGCAAAATCTCTCGTTTTTTTTCCATCGAGGCCCTTAAACTCATCATCTCGGCCATGATCGTTTCCCGCCTGGATTATGGCAATAGCCTCTATGTAGGGACTCCGACGTACGAGCTCAGGCGCCTCCAACTTATCCAAAATCAGGCTGCGCGTCTTATCTACAGACTCCCTAAGTGCCACTGTGTAACCCCTTTACTCAAATCCCTCCACTGGCTACCCATCTCCCAACGCTCTCTATTTAAGTTGGGCTGCCTTACACTGCTCTTGGGTTTGTTAACTCAAAACTTTGTGCCTACTCTCCCAACAGAGCCTTCGCTCCTCTACCCAGGCCCTTCCGGAGGTACCTCCCTTTAGGAGGAAAAAACAGGGAGGCCTGCGTTTCTCCATCTTGGCTCCCCGCTTCTGGAATGCCCTCCCTTTCACCAGCCGATCCCTCTCTGTGTTCACGGACTTTCGCGAAGCCCTGAAAACTCATCTCTTTTCCTTAGCTTTTCCTCTGCAATAATCTCCCGGCAACTTTTCCTTCCCATGTCAAGTCATAGCGCCAAGAAACCGCTTGGTGTTAGTGCGCTCAATAAATTTCTTCAACTTCAACTTCATCATTGTGCATGGCAAAAGACTGTGTGCAGCATGTGGATGGCCCTCTGCTGGGGTTTGCGCACAGAGCACAGTTGAAGGCCAGACAGTGGAGCTAGCCCCCATTGCACATGGCTGAAGATCTTCCATAGCAGTGGCCTTGACCATCGGTTCGCCAAACGGGTTGGGTATATGCTAAACTTAGAATATGATTAGAAAATAAGAGAAATTCAGTGAAAAAAAACAAAGGTTATGGTCTTGTGAAAGGTGCTGAAATGAGATAAGAACTACCATTTGAAAAATGGGACCAAATTATAGTTAGTTCGCTCAACAAACACTGGTGTTTTCCAGTTTTTAAGCAATTTTCTTATCTCATCTCCACAGCTAACTATAATATCATTCTCACCTTTGTTTGTTTCAGTGAATATACATACACACACTGGTTCCTGCTGTGCTCCTCTCGATGAACCCTACTCATACCCCAAATACTACGCTGCTGCACCTCAAGATCATGCACTTCTCCCCTGAACGGAGCCTTGGATGCTCCTCCAAACTGAACCCTGAACAGACACCCACCCTGGATCATGAGCAGCTCTCCCTTTGTAGACTATGTACTGTTGGCATCAGCCCCTGCTCTGCTTTCAAGTCCCCAGCCACTGCGCTTATACTGCTCCACACTCCATTATCTTGGGAGAGACGGGGCAGTACAAACTACTGGCCATTGAAATGGAAGTGAAAAGGGCCGCTTTACTGAAACAGGTGCACATCACAATATTTTTCCTGGGCATTCTGTCTTACAAAACTTAAACCTCACAATACAAAACATGACTATCTACTCTCCGACCACCACCCCTAATGTCCCCTCTCAACCTAACCCCGCCACTATCTACTTCGTATTGTACGGCAGTTCTACAGCTTGTAACCTGAACTTTCCCCTGAAGCCTATGATGGCATCTATGAACCTCTAACCAGCCCACCTTTGTATACATAACATTAACTTCCTGCCTAGTCCAGGTGAGAGGGTGTTCACCCCCTCCCTTTCAGGGAGGGTCATCAATGGCAAGGCCAATTAAACTTATGTAAACACATGCAAACTTTATAGTCCGCCACCAAGCACCTGTTCTAAGAAACAAACACTATTTTCAACGCAATCGTTCCTTTATGCTCATGTCCCAATCAAACCCCTTCTGCCCGAATAACACTAGCCGATCATAAGAAAACTGAACCATTGAGAAAAGGGAAGGGTGGTCGGACCAAACATTTCGCTCTCCTGCTCTCCCTTCCAACAGTCCCCAGGTCACCTAACCTAAAATGGTGGCAGGGAGCCCAAGAAAACACAATTTAAATACCTGTTGGGCTAGCCCTCGAAAGCAAGTAGTCCAAATTCTCTTGGCAGTGGCCCAGACTGCTCACTGTCCCAAAATTCCCAGGGGACCGACCTCCCAGCAGATGGCTGCACCCCCTCATTGGGAGAGAGGGGGCAGTACAGACCACTGAGAACTTACATTTGTGTGAAAAAGGCTGCTTTATTGTAAAAGGTGCACAATACAATACTTTACCTGGGCATTCTGGCTTACAAAACTAAAACCTCACTGTACAAAACATGACTATCTATTAAACTAACCCCTGCCCCTATTGCCCCCCACAACCTAGCCCTGCCACTATCTACTTCGTACTGTACTGCAGTTCTACAGTATGTAATCTTAACTTTCCCCTACATCCTATGACTGTATCTATTAACATCTAACCAACGTAATGTTCTACATGTAACCTTTAACTTCCTGCCTACTCCAGGTGAGAGGTTATTCACCCCCACTCTTTCGGCGTGGTTCACCAATGGCAAGGCCAAAAAAACGAATGTAAACACACGCAGAACTTTCCAGTTTACCTCTAAGCACCTGTTTCAAGTGACAAACACCATTTGCAAGGCAATCACTCCTTTATGCGCCTGTCCAATCAACTGCCTTCAGCCGAAATAATACTAGCTGACCATAAGAAAACTGAACCACTGAGTAAAGGGAAAAACGTGTGAGCCACAATTCGCCCTGAGGCGCTCCCTGCCACCAGTCACAAGGTCACCTAACCTAAAATGGTGGTAAAGAGTCAACAAAGCCCAATTTGTATACCTCTTGGGCTATCCCTTGAAAGGAAGGAGCCCACATCCTGGCAGCAGTTGCCCAGACTGTCCACTCGCCCAAAATTCCAGGGAGGCATAGCTCTCTGTGGTTGGCTGCCCTCGGCTGCCCCCCATACCCTCACTGGGAGAGAGGGAAGCAGTACAGACCACTGACCACTGAACTTTGTTTGGAAAAGGCTGTTTTATTGAAACACGTGCACATCACATTCCGCCTTACAAAACTAAAACTTCACTCTAAAAAACACTACTATCTATTCTCCAACCACCTCCACTAATGTCCCCTCACAACCTAACCGGCCAAGATCTACTTCGTATTGTACGGCAGTTCTACAGGTTGTAACCTTAACTTTCCCCTACACCCTATGACGGCATCTATGAACATCTAATCAGCTTAACTTTATATACATAACATTAACTTCCTGCCTAGTCCAGGTGAGAGGGTTTTCTGCCCCTCCCTTTCAGTGTGGTTCATTAATGGCCAGGCGAATTAAACTCATGCAAACACATGCAAACTTTCTAGTCCACCGCTAAGCACTTGTTTCAAGCAACAAACACTATTTTCAACGCAACTACTCCTCTATGAACCTGTCCCGATCAGGCCCGAATAACACTAGCGGATCATAAGAAAACTGAACCACTAAAAAAATTGATGGGCAAGTGGGCCAAATATATGCAAAGCTGCTCTCCCTTCCAACAGTCACCAGGTCACCTAACCTAAAATGGTGGCAGGGAGCCCAACAAAGCACGATTAGTAAACCCCTTGGGCTATCCCTCGAAGGTAAGGAGTCCAAATTCTGCCGGCAGTCACCCAAACTGCCTACTGTCCCGAAATTCCATGGGGACATACCTACCAGCGGTCAGCTGCACGCTAAACTCTCATTGGGAGAGAGGGGGCAGTACAAACCACTGCAAACTTACATTTGTGTGAAAAAAGGTTGCTTTATTGAGGTGCACATTACAATATATTTGCTGGGCATTCTGCCTTACAAAACTAAAACCTAACTATACAAAGCATGGGGCGTGGCCAAGCAGCATGGCCGACAGGACGTGAGCTTCACCAGCTCCGCTCCGAGGACCCGATTATCCTGCTAAAAAGATCCTTGCTGGGCTCTCCAAACGAGAGCAGATGGGCCGGAAACTTCCCTGAAACGATTGAGACCCTCACATACTCTGGGTGACTTCTGGAATCCCCGCAATCAACGTCGGAGATCCTGTAGACGAGCTGAGGGCTCCGACCTGAACTACGCGAGGCCGTGGTCTGGGTCTGCACGGGAGTGTGGCGGTGTGGGTGGCCCGCTCAGAAGAGGAGCTTCACTGTTCCGGGGCTGCTCACGTCCTCAACGGGCCTCCGATCATTGGGGACGGCGACTGGTGAGCACAGCGGAGCAACTGGCGGCTGACCTGGGGCCTCGGCGACTCCCGCCGCCCCGTACGGTGAGATTGCGGCACCCATTCCTCCCCCCGGGGCCCTGCAGAACTGGAGCTGCCGATCGAGGAGCCTTGCCCCGGATTTGTGCCTGCCAGATCCCTGGGGCCCTAGGGGACTAACGGAGGACAGTAGCGGCGCTGCGACCTGGGGATCGCTTCTGCCCCGGCCGGGCGGCCTAGCTGGGCTGGTCCGCCTTGACTCCGTGTGGGGAGCTTGCGGCCTCCGCTCTTCCCCTGGGCAATAGACTATAGCGGACCTTCCGCGGGGGGCCCGCGGTGGCTGTGAGACCTGGGGCGGCCCGAGGTGCTGTGCCCCGGAGGACGTACGTGATTTGGCGCCCCTCCCCCGATTGCACGCCATCTTGCCCGGGTACAAGGGCACTTGCCTCCATAAACTGCAACAACATACCGCCTGGAATACCCTGGCCTACATTGCACTGTAACTGTGCGCTCTCCTCGGGGGGCGTCTTTGGAGGCTTGGAGGTCGATCTACTGCCCTTTGACGGTGAGAGGAACTGCTCCGGGTGCCCTGGTTGGTGGGGGAGCCGGTTTGCGTATATCGGCCAGATCGCCAGAGATCCCGTCGCCTGATCCAGTGGGTGCACTGTGAACTGCTGGTCGCCCATCTCTTCATCAACGTGGGGGGTGCCAAAATCTTACCTCCATAGGTGTAGATACACCGGGACCGCATTGGCTGCCACCGCCTGCTCCCCTGCCTGGGTTGGACGCCACTTGGGTCGCAGCTGCCTATAGCCGCCTAATACGCTGCCGTCTCATCTGGTAATCCAGTCTTTGAACTACCACTGCATTCTATACCTAGCCGGTGGGGCCTGGCGGTAATTCTCTGAGTCGTATTGGGAGGGTACACGGTCTACCCCTCCTGATGGCGACCTACAAGGATAGGTCCTCGAAGTCCTCCCAACCCAACACCATAGTGCAGTATACTACTCCTCGTCTGCCCTCGCAGAGGATTACGCGACAGACGGGCCCGGAGGATGGTGGGGATGGCCCGCCCGAGCCTACCCAAGCAGAGATCCTGAAGGCTATTCAGGGATCCCATTCTGCCTTGGAGAGGCAGATCGAGACTGTATCCATAGATGTTAATCTACTCCGAACAGATCTCCGTAAAGTGGCGGACAAGGTTTCAGATGCAGAGGGTAATATTACCCAATTACAAACTGAAGTGGCCTCATTGCAAAAGTCAGTCGCACAACTAACGTCCACTACCCGTGCATTGGAGAGAAGAGCTGAGAACGCGGAAGGCAGGGCCCGTCGGAGTAACATCAGGGTCCTGGGGGTACCGGAAAGCCTGGAGGCGGGAAATGCTGAACGCTTCTTAGACACCTGGATCCGCACTCAGCTGTGCCCAACCGGACTGTCCAGTGTCTTTGTCATTGAACGGGCGCATAGGGCCCTTGTCCCCCCCCCCCGCGCCCGGGTGAGTCTCCTAGAGCCCTAATCGCAAAGATCCTGAACTATAAAGATCGTGACTGTATCCTGAGGGCCGCAAGGGAAATGGAGTCCCTCACAATTGAAAACAGCCGAGTTTCCATTTACCCTGACTATACCCAGCAAGTACAGGAGCAACGGAAGTCCTACTTAGGTGTTAAACAAAAACTCCGGGAAATGAAACTCCAATACATGCTCCAATACCCGGCCAAACTCAAGGTGCTCTCCCAGGGCCGTGCTCACTTCTTCGAGTCCCCGGCGGAGGTGTGGGAGTGGCTCGAAATAAGGGGAGACGACCTACCTCCTGGTGAGCGCGGTGGCCCCCGCGAAACCTGGGGGACCCGACCCCAGCGGCGTCGTCAAGGCAGAGGGAGACGCCGGTCCAGATCCCGAGGGTCTGCTGAGCCTCGGGTAACTGTGGGAGAGGATGGAGCACTCTGCATGAGAACATCGTCAACGGGGGCCGCCCCGGAGTCCCCTGGGGCGCCTGCCCCTGGTGAGGTCCTGGTCCCGGATACCTTGCAGGAAACTTTGCCCGATACAGACTTCACGGCTCCGGTGATCCCGGAGACGGGCCTTTCTGAACAACAGCTCGAGTAAGCTCTGACCTAAGGTACTGTTTTGTTAATGTTTTCTTGTCCTCCGACTGGGGGGCCTCTTCCTGGATCTTTATTGGACCAATGTTGTCTCTATCTGGTGTTGGGGGCTCTGGATGGTTGACTGAAGCGGAGGACTTGCATCCCGCTGGACGGAGATATGAGGTGCGGGGTCCACACCTTTAGGGCGAATCGACGCCCAGAATAGAACTGTATTCAATAGACATGCCCGGAGACTGTCCTGGAACATTGGGTCCTCGGGGAAGCTGGGGGGAGGATGGGTGGGATTGGTTGTTTGTGTGTGAGTGTGTGTTGAACGGGTTGTATGGGGTGGCTGTGTACGTCCTGGCACTGGCAGGGGAAGGGTGGGGTAGCGTTTTTGGTTGTTGCTGTCCTCTTGCTCGCGGGTGGGGGTTGGGAGAATGTTTTTGAAGGGGTTCTAAGTTCCAGAGTTTTTGAAGAGCGGGGTGGGGTTCGTGCGGAAAATGTTGTTGGCATTAAATGTATGATGAATCGGATCTATGTGTGGCTCACTGGCTGGGCTGACCCACCCGGTCTGACTGGAGCGTGGGCCTGGAGGTGGCAGATCGCCATGTGTGTATGCTATGGCCCGGCTGGGCGCAATCACCGACCATGGGTTTTAAATTCTTAACTTGGAATGTGCGCGGTTTGGGTACTTGCACCAAGAGACACAGGGTCCTTTCCTTCCTTAAAAGACATGGGGTCTCTGCAGCATGCCTACAGGAGACCCATTTAGATGAAGAAGGCGCCCAGCGACTTTCTAGGAAATGGAGGGTTCGGCGCTGCACTAGCTGCCCTGCCACGAGCCAAGACCCCAGGTGGGGATGGTTTCCCACCTGAATTTTACCACTCGTTCGGTGAAGTTCTGGCCCCCCTATTACTACAGGTTTATAATGAAGCCCTGAAATTGAGCGATCTTCCACCCACCATGAACCAGGGGGAAGTCTGCATGATCTTGAAGCCGTGTGGGGACGGTTCGGACCCCACGGTCTTCAGTCCTATCACCCTGATTAATACGGACGCAAAGATCCTTACTAAACTATTGGCCACTCGCCTAGCCCCACACATGACCCACTTGATCCACCCGGACCAGTGTGGGTTTATCCCTGGCCGTAATACGGCGATGAATTTGCGTGCCTGAATCATATTCTCCGCGAGGTGAGAGGGAGAGAGGATCCTCATGTGCTTGTGTCAATCGACTTAGCCAAGGCATATGACACAGTAAGCTGGGGGTATCTGCTGGAGGTACTCCAGAGGACAGGATTCGGACCGGTGTTTTGCAATTGGATCCATGTGCTCTACGGAGCACACCGTGCTAGAGTTTGACTGGGGTCGGCCCGTTCGGAGGAGTGGTGCTTGGGGAGGGGCACTCGTCAGGGTTGCCCTCTCTCCCCTCTCCTGTTTGCGTTAGCCATAGAACCCCTGGCGGTCTCTGTTCGCGCCGAGCTGGAGCAATGGGGAATCAGGGTCGGGGACACAGCGAACGTGATCTCCCTCTATGCTGACGACGCTCTATTCTATCTGACGTCCCCAGATGCATCCCTAGCCGCGTTGATGCGAATTCTGGACCGCTTTGGCGAAGCCTCTGGATTGCGTATTAACCTTAATAAATCCTTGATTTTCCCACTGACAGGCTGTGTGCCTGACCCGAGTGCAGATCTCCCGTACTTGGGCCTCAGATGGGAGCGGGACGCGTTCCGCTACCTCGGCATACAGGTGGCCTCAACCGACGAGGCCCTACTGACTTACAATGTCGACCGAGTGCTCCGGGCACTTCACAAGTCTGTCACTTTCTGGAACACCCTTCCTCTCTCCCATATTGGGCGATTGGCGATCGCCAAGATGGTGATGCTCCCCAGGATTTTGTACGTTTTGCAGAATACTCTGTGACCGCTTCCCCCCCCCGAGTGTTTCGCACACTCGACTCACTCCTCACGTCTCTACTTTGGGCAGGCAGGTGTAGCAGAGTGGCATTGCGCACGGTGACCCGATGTTGGGAGGAGGGAGGCCTTGAGGCCCCGAGATTTGATTTATATTATTATGCTGCACAGCTCCTCCCCGCAGCAAGGTGGTTCGCAGATGAGGAGAACTGGGAGCGGGTGCTACTGGCGGGCACGGCTAACGAGAAGGCTCTACAGGAAGCCCTGATGCAGGGCAGGGGTGCAGACCAGGCTTTACCCTATGTGGTACGGCACACAGCAGGAATTTGGCAGCGATTCGTGGAGAAGGTATTACGATGGGCCCCCTTCCATAGGGAACTACCGATATGGTTCTTAGCCTCGGTGATATGTCCTACCGAGAGTGGCGGTGTGGCGGTTGTGAGACTCTGGCGGACCTTTATCCAGATGACTCTTTTGTGTCATTTGAGCGGGCTACGGAGTCCTTTGAGTTAGGTAGGGGACAATATCTCCACTATAGAGGGCTCCAAGACATAGCTAGAATGACATGGCCTCAGTTCCTGGAGGCGCCTCCACTGACCCACACCCTGGACATCATTTTGTCTTGTGGTAGAGGTAGAAGGTTAATTTCCCTGCTGTACTCGGCTATGCATAGAGACTCGACCCCTCCGACCGCGCCATCTTGGGCGGCCTGGGAGGTAGACTTGGGGATGGAGTTGGAGCAGGGACAGCGTAAACGAATTGGGCTTCTGACCCGAAAAGTCTTGTGTAATGCCAGATTCAAACTAATACATTTTAACTTTGTTCACCGTACCTACATGACTCCGGTCTCCCTGAATCGCATTTCTGCGGATAGGAGACACAACTGCCCTAGGTGTGGTGCACAGAGAGCGGGGTTCTTCCACCTGGCTTGGGAGTGCCCTCAGGTTAGTACCTTCTGGAGGGAGGTGGTGGACCATATTGGTCGTGCCACGAAACTCATGATTGAGATGGATCCACTCCATTGTCTCTTGGCCCTGGTACCCAAGCCTAAGAAGAATAATTTGTCCTATACATTTCTACAATTATTGCTAGTCTTGGCGAGGCGGCGTGTAGCTATAACCTGGATGGGTCAAAGGGCATCCGAGATGTCCCTCTGGCTGCGAGATGCTAGAGAATGGTCCTTAGCTGAAGATGCAGCGCACTCGCCGGGATGGGTGCACATGCAGCGCACTCGCCGGGATGGGAAATTACAGGATGACCTGCTCGCCTGGAGGTTGATGTGTATGGAGGGGCTAACGGAGGATGATTCGGATGCCACTAGCTCTGAGTTGTTCACCCCTGGCGAGTCGGAGTTCGGGAGTGAGGGAGAGGGTGTCGGGTTGGAGGGACCGGGTCCGGTGTAGAGCCTCACTAGAAACACACTACTATTCCTTGTTGTATATAACTGTGATTTGCTAGGATCCCAAAAGGGCTTCTTCTAGATATAATGACTGCACCTCCATGGGCCTCACATGGGTGGTCCGATCCCTAACGTATTTTCTAAATGATGCCACGCACGGGGGTTTGTTTTTGTTTTTGTTCCATGTTACAACTGTGTTTAATTGTAAACTATAGAAAAAATGCCTTTTCAGAGGGATAGAAGTGGGATTACATGAAGGACATGGGCACGGGAGTATCTTGTGAAAGTTAGCGAATATAATGATATACACGAATCTTCAATACAAGGCTAGGTTTCCTAGACACATGCTACAACTCTATGCCGCCCAGCCTCCGGGATGTGGGCCTGTATGGCTGTGTTTTGTCCTGCAAATTGCATGTAGATGATCCTGCCGTTGTTTGGCCAGAAAGGCCTTGAGGACCTGTGCCTTCTATGTTTTCGCAATAAAAATATTTTTCAAAAAAAAAAAAACTATACAAAGCATGATTATCTATTTTCCTACCCTCCCACCACTAATGTCCCACCACAACCTAACAGTGCTACTATCTACTTTGTGTTGTACTGCAATTCTACAGTTTGTAACCTTACCTTACCCCTACAGCCTATGACTTTATCAATTAACATCTAACCAACTTCATTTTCTACACGTAACCTTCAACTTCCTGCCAAGTCCAAGTAAGAGGTTGTTTCCCCCCCCCACCCTTTCGGCGTGGTTTTTCAAATGCAAGGCCAATGAAACTAATGTAAACATATGGTGAACTTTTCAGTCTACTGTTAAGCGTCTGCTTCAAGTGATAAACACCTTTTGCAAGGCAATCACTCTTTTATGTGCCTGTCCAATGAACTGCCTTCAGCCCGAAGAACACTCGCTGACCATAAGAAAGCCGAACCAATGAGTAAAGGGAAGGGCGGGTGGGCCACAATTCGCCTTGCTACTCTCCCTACCACCAGTCACAAGGTCACCTAACCTAAAATGGTGGTAGGGAGCCAACATAACCCAATTGGGATACCTCTTAGGCTATACCTTAAAAGGAAGGAGATAAATTCTGGCAGCAGTCGCCCAGACTGTTCACTCTCCCGAAATTCCCAGGGGGCATAGCTCTTTGTGGTCGGCTGCCCCTTATACCCTCATTGGGAGAGAGGGAGGCAGCCAGCACAGACCACTGACCTCTGAACTTTGTGTGAAAAAGGCTGCTTTATTGAAACAGGTGCACATCACATTCCGCCTTACAAAACTAAAACCTCACCATACAAAAACATGACTATCTATTAATAATAATAATAATCCACATTTGTAAAGCGCACAATCACCCGTAAGGGTCTCTAGGCGCTGGGGGCCGTCGGGAAGATTAAGCAAGCTATTGCCCAGAGTCACATGGTGCTGGGCTAATCTGCCGCCGGTGCCGGGGATCGAACCGTGATCCCCAGATTCCGGAGTATTCTCCTACCCCCACCCGAATGTTCTCCCATAACCTAACCCCACCAATATCAACTTCGTATTGCACCTCAGTTCTACAGTTTGTAACCATAGCTTTCCACTACAGCCTATGAGGGCATCTAATAACACCTACCCAACTTAACAAACTATATACAGCCTTTAACTTCCTGCCTCGTCCAGGTGAAAGGTTGTTCGCCCTCTACCTTTCAAAGTGGTTTGCCATGGCAAGGCGACTAAAAAGTATGTAAACACATGCAAAACTTTCCAGTCCACTGCCACCTAGAAAACAGCATGTCTGAATACTTTTTCTGCCACTCCCTAACCTCCCTCCCACTGGCTTTCCAAGCCAAACTCAAAACTGCATATTCAAAGCCCTCGCCAGTCCCCTCTCAATTCCATCAAGTATAGCTCCATACCAACCCTGGAGAGATGCACCGCATCTCACCTAAAGAATTCTATAGTCTTGTATTTAATGTTTACATATTTAATCTGCCCAGTACCCTCATCGTTGCAAAAAACTCAAATTTTCCGGTTGACTTTCATTCATGACCTGTCGGAAGCTGCCAGCCTATTAGCACCTCTCCAGCTCTGTTTTGGAATAACCTCCATCCATAAAATGAAACATCCTGCTCACTGCCTCTTAATCTCCGATAAATCCTTTTTCCTTGCATTCTCTTTTCTATTACCAAATTGTTTTCCCAGAGGTGTAATACCAAAACATCTGGTCATCTCTTAGCCAATACCATGTCATTCAACAATGCAATAATTATTTCTACCTCAAGCCCCCTTTACCCCGCCATGTCACCGGGAACAAACGACGATCTATGCCCTCTCCACTTCTTGCCTCTCTGCCTCCTTTATGAACGAGTGACCCACCACCCAAATGGCTATGTCCTCAGCTGCTTGGCCTGGATAGAACTTGTAACAGAAAACATCAGTAAATGTTGTTCAAAGGTCCCCCCTTTTAACCATCCAACCCGTCCTGCCACACATAATGACTAAAGTAATCCGAAGACCATCTCCCCAAATGAATGAGATCCTCCTGCGACCAGCCTCTGTTGCTGCCCCAATGCAAAAGGAATGTGTCCCAGATGCTGCCACTGCAACCCCCATACTCCTTAATGCCTTTCACTACACTGACAGACGCTAAAATGCCGTAACCAGAGCACCTCCCACATGCCAAAACACCTCACCCCTTGTTGTCCCTGACACAATTCACCACCTGTCACCCAAGTACACCAGGCAAAGAGACTGGACCAGGTAAATCTTAAGGGCCACTCTCCCGCCCTTCGACCTCTGATCAGTCTTAGAATTGTACAACCATAAGTCCAGTCCCTCCCCTCATCTTGTAACCTCCTCCCAGAGGAGACCCTTCCATCTCCTCTCTCCCAACAGTTCCGACACCCAAAAGCTGCTAAAGAACATCCAAGACATGAGGGAGGGAATAAAAAAAAACTCCCGTTCACGCTGCATACCACCAGCAAGACATGAAGAATCTTGCAAAATAACTGCCAAGGCAAGGGTTGCCTCTTCTGACCCCTCGACCTTGCTCCCTTGCCCACCCTTCCAGCATCCTCTTTCCGAATACTCCAGCTGACGATGCATAACCCCATGACAATTTTCCTATGATGGTGATGCCCGCTAATTTACCTGCTATTGTCACCCGTGACAACCCCTTTGGACCCCATCTTCTATCCTTCTCCACCCTGCTGATCTGCACTGTGCCCCTGAGTCCAAATATTCTACCCAGGCCTGTCTGTATGCTCTCCTAGTGGATTCGGCCAATGACCCTACCACCAGTAGTAGCATCCTTTGTTTCCTACTGTCCACATCTCCTTTGGCATACTCGTCTTGTATCTGACTGCTGCTGTATCAGCCCCATGGAATCTCTCCCACTATGAACGAGACAAACCATCTGCAATGTCATTTTCCACTCCCGATGCATGCCTAGCTTTGAACAAAATGTCATGCCTCATGCAGCCCAGTACGAACACCCGCAGCAACTTCAACACCTGTGCATCCCTGACTAACTGTTTGTTCACAATCTGTACTAAAATCATGTTGTTCACTTTAACAGTACCTTTTTATGAGCCAACTCTGCTCCCCTCAAAGTGATGGCCACACCTAAGGGAAGAATTCCAAAAAGGCAGTGCTCCTGATCGCCGACTTCCACTCCATCAGCCATTCTTCCGCGCACCAACGACCTTACCAGTACCAGTCAAATTGCCCGCTCCCTGCTGCATCCAAAAATACCTGCACAAACCACTTTGTTTCCACCTGGCTGCCTAATGGAAAACCACTGAAAGAATTCAAAAAGAAGCTTCACATGGGTAAGTCCTCTTTCACGCCGACCGACAAACGCTCTTGGTCATGTGGCAAAGACAAAACAGACAGCACCAAGCATCATTTTCTGCAAAAAGTCTGAAATCTCTGACCATTCTGCATGCAAAGTTCAAAAACCCATGCACTTCCTTCACCTTCCTATTCCTGAGCATTTCGCACAGCCAGCTCTGCTTCTTGTGTTTTTGTCATCTGGCAACCACACCTGCATCTTATCTGAATCCCCAGGAATAAAATTGTACTGTACCCAGAGTTTTTTCTGGCGTTAGAGGTACTCCCACATAACTCATGACCTTCAGAAAACTTGCCAGCAGCTGTTGGCAGTCAGCTGAGCAGAGTTGACTGGCAAAGAAAAAATTTCCAAGTAGCGCATCACCAATTTGTGTCCCGTATGCCAATTAAAAAGCCACTGCAGAAATTAACTGAAACGCTTGAAGATATGGAGCAACTCATTAGTAGTGCCTTTTGCACGTACCATTGCCCCTTCAATTGCATACGGTAGCTGAAGGGCTGATTTTACATTGCCTTTTGCTATGTTTGCCCTCTTTCCAACTTTTCCATCAATGACATCGCCATATCCACCGATGAGTAAGACACTGACACCATCTTATCTGAAATGAAATCATTCACCAACTTCTCTTCTGGCCAAGAGAAGTGTTGTATCATCCAGAATTGCCTTTTCTATTTCTAAGTACTACCCTAGTTGGGAAGACAATCAAGTTGTCCATCGGCCAGTCATCAAATTGGCCTGCTGTTCTGCCCTCCTGTATTTCTTTTCCCAGTTTTCCCTCACCACCTGCTTGTGCTCCTTGGCTGATCGCAGGCTAGCTGCCCATTGCCACTCCAGATGACTGTCATGCTCCATATCCCTGTGTGCCCCTGCCCCATCAATTGCCAGAAGATTGCTGTATTTGTTGTGCGCCAGCACCCCTCTGAGATCGCTGCACTGCCCTGCTGTCTGCCCTTGGTGTCCTCCTGCGGGCCCGTAACAGTCATGAGCACATGTTTCCCCTGAGCATTTTGAGCATGTGCCGAAATCTGCAATACTCCTGTGGGCACAACCCTTTGTTGTAGTCCCAACAGGCTCCCCAAGACCCATCCTGTCCTTTTGTCTCTGTCCCCACCCATCCTCAGATGGGGCATACCTAAAAGGGCCTATACGCTGTGGGCAGCCCGCTGGCCGCAAAGATCATTTTTCCAAACAATGTTGCCACAAATCAGATTTAATTTCCCCCCACTGCACCTCTGGGTCAAATCCCTGCTGAGGCCTACAGCATGAAAATCCCACCTATTTTATATTATGACTTGGAATATACACAAATTAAAACTGGCAATCAGTAAAAGAAAAGGAAGGCATCATTCTACGGAAACTGTTAAAAGTATCCCAATCAGTCCCCGTACAAGCCTTATCCCTCAAGCTTTCTCTAAGAAGCACATTTGCTCGAGCTGTCTCCAACATCATCAGGTGGGCCTTTAATCTCTTACATGCAGGCCCTGGCACACTAAGATGTATATTAAAATTAGAGACTTTTAGAGATGAATCGGCTCAGCACACCTTCAATAGGAACCTCATAATAGCCCTTGAGGTGCCTCGAAGCACTGTAGCACTTTTGCAGGCCTGGTCCCCAGCGCATCTGAAGCTCTTTTTAAAACAAATAGATGCCAAGAATAAGCTATGAATTAGATAACAAATATTGTATCCAATTACAGTATTATAAAAAATCTGCGGAAAACATAGTATACAAAACCCCAGAGCACTATCTACAGTTGTAGTTAGAGCACAGAGTAATGTGCTGTATCCTTCTTCTACGATTAGGAATTCTCCCTCTAAAAGCATATTCCACCAGATGGATCTCCCTGGAAAACTCTCCAGGTAAATGTGAATTGTGCAATGGCAGATCACAAGATCTCTCTCATGTATTACTAATTTGTCCTAACCCGATTTTGGTAGAGGCTCAGCGACAATTCATTAAGCCAATCCCCTTAAGACACAATGCTATCTTACCTCGAGATTTTATTATGGTGCGTAAGTCTCCCCCTAATGAATTTGTTTGCTACAACTTGTTTACGTTTTTTAAGAGTTTTTTAAAAACCTTTTTTTTTTAAGTACACAAATCTAACAGTTTTAGCTAATGTATTTTTTGTGGATCACAAACTGCTTTACTCTGATTAATCTTATAAAGAGTTTTTTAAATTGCTTTCAAAAATGTTTACTAATATGTTCTATTTTTATGTAATTGTATTTGTTGACCTCAGTTGAGGTTTGAATCAATACAAATTATTGATTGATTGATTGATTGATTGGGTCAAAGCCATTCGAGATCTGAGCTCATCATTGTATTGAGCCCATGCGTAGCCCCAAATGAAAGTTGCACCTTTCGAATAACTTCCATGCATTCAAACAGTGCCATGCAGTGCTCGGGGAATTTCTCACAGTAAACACTGGCATATATCAGGAACCACACCATCTAATTCTCTATGGTTAATGGCCCCCGTGGCCGCTTGGAGAGCTCATACGCCTCCTCTTTTGTTCCTTGCTTAGTGTACAGCTCTCTTAGAAAAAGCTTGAGTATTTCTGCATACTCCCTTTTCAAAATGTTTCTTTTGTGGCAATATTCAAGTGTGCCCCGAAAGGCTTCATCATTCCCACATAAGGTAACTTCTTGATTTTTAGCTCTTTGCTCTCCAACCCCTCTGCCTTCTCACATTCGTTTCCACCTTTGCTCTGCACACTGTCCACTTCCTTTAACTTTTCTTCCCCTTTATTTGCACCATAAGTGCCTCTTGAGCTTCGTTGACCCCATTTCTCTCCCCTTCAGATCTGTGAAAAGAAGTCGATGAAAGGTATGTGTATAACTTCACTTCTTTACTGCCAACAAGACAGGAGCAGCGATGCACAACCACATCCAGTATCCAACTGTCATCTCACTATTTATCATTCCAAAACTTCCTAAGGTGGAAGTTCTGAGAACAGCGATTGTCATGGATACAACCCAACACATCTTCCCCCTATACAAATGAAAACACTGGAAAACAAAATTAATACATAGTTACATAACAAAAATAACATAATAGAACAGAGAAGTAACCAGGTAAAGAATGTAACATACCACAGAAAAAATGCAAATAAATATTATAATCCTAAAACTTACTGGGTGACTTAGTAGATCTGGTGGAAGGTTCACGTGTGTGAGGACCTTGATATGTGCTACTTTGGTTAGAACAGGTTGCATGGGGAAATTTAGAAACAGAGATTTTACTTTTATTCCACCATCTTCCGTCTTCCAGTTGTACAGCCCTTTTGTTAGCCCTTACTACAAGCTTGGAATCAGAGAATTTAGAAGAACCTTTAGGCAAGATTCGGGAACATTTGACTCTGAAGAAATCTCCTTCTTTCACCTTAAGTTCTATTGTACAAGGTTGAACGTACCTCTTTTGAGCTTCAGCTCTTTTCTTATTTACATTCTGTATTTTGGCTGTCAGTAAATTAAACGCACCCATCCATCCCCTTAACAGTTTTGAAGAAGGAATGCAGCCCCTAAGTAAAACAAATGGAGAAACTTCTGTGTCAGAGTTAAGAGTAGTGCGTACAGACCACAACAGTTTTTTAAGCTAATTTTTGCAATTTAAATTACTAGCTTTGGATAGTTGTACATTGTCCTTAATCATAAACCTCTCGACAAGATCATTACTCCTAGGGTGATAAAGGGAGGTTTTGGTGTGTTTTATGCTAATAAAACTTTTAAAATTCTCTAAATTCTGAACAGGTAAATTGGCAACCTTTGTCTGATCCAATTTCATCAGGGATGCCATCCCTAGCAAAAAGAAACTCAAGAAATTCTATAATACAAGAAGTTGTGGAGACTTTAACAAATTTCAACTCTGGCCAACGGCTAAAGTAATCTATGAGAACTATGCCATACTCAGAAATACCACTGTCGGATAATGCCAAAGGGCCAATGATGATGATGGACAATTTAGACCAGGGTTTGGAAGGAACATCAACAGCTTAAACTGGGCTGGTAATTGTTACTTGAGACTTGTCACTAACAGCACAATGAAAACAATCCCTAACAAAATGTTCTACATGTTTGTCAAGACCTGGCCCCCAGAACTGCTCCCTAACTCTCCTCTTTATCGCATGCATGCGTATATGGCCTTCATGAGCTAGGGTAAGCATTTTATTCCTCATGCTTGCAGGAACCACAAGTGAAGCAGATCAATACAAAAAATCATGGATTATTGAAAGTTTGTCAGAAACAGTTTTACATTTTTCAATAGATTCATCAAGGGAACACTCTCTACTGCAACATGTGTTAATCGTATTCATAAGCTTCTTAATATCCACATCTGTGGAATAAGCATCTCTCCACTCACTTTCTAAGATAGCACCACAAGATTAAAAAATGGCATAACAAAACACATCATCACCATTTGTGTCCTCACGATCATGTGTGTCGTAGGCTCTAGACAATCTAGATAAACAATCTGCCAAGATATTCCGTATTCCAGGAACATACTCAATTACAAAATTATGTTCCAACAACCTATACTGCCATTTTGAAATATGGGGCGTAGCCTTATCTCCCCTTTTTGTAGTGAAAAGCTGGACTAAAGGTTTATGATCCACTCTTACAGTGAATCTTGAGCCCAACAGGTAGTGTTTAAAATGAACAGTGCCCCACCAACATGCTAAGGCCCCGTGTTCTATTATAGAATATGTGGCTTCGGCACCCTTGAGACCTCTGGACGCAAACGCTACCACCTCATCTCTACCATTCCCGCGCTGCATTAGTACAGCACCAAGACCTTTCTGACTAGCGTCCCTCATGGCTTGAGGGGAATGCAGTGCAATTTCATATTTGATTAGTTGGAATTGTTTGGTGCATTCTTCACACCATTTAAAAATTAAATATTTCTTAAGAAGGTTTCTCATATGAAAAGTTTTTAAAGAACAATTGGGTACAAATCTAGCATAGAACTCAATGAGTCCCATGAAAGATCTCAACTGATCCTTGTCATTGGGAACACAAAAATCTTCTATGGCCTTGACTAAACTGGCTTTTGGTACAACACCTTTTTCAGATAATTTGTACCCCAAAAAATCCACAGAGATTACATTTATCTTACACTTTTAACACTCAAAGTAACACCTTTTTCTTTCAAGATATTGAACAGAGTATGCAAAGTTGCATCATGTTGAATTTGATCCGAACCGTAAATAAAAAATTCATCTTGAAAAGCCATCACTCCAGGGCTGCCCTTGAACATGCCCTCCACAATTCTCTGAAAAACTGCAGAAGCAGATGCAAGACCAAATGGCATGCATTTGTATTGGAACAATCCTTCTGGGGTGATGAATGCAGTATAATGTCGTGAGTCAGGGTGCAATTCGACTTGATGGTAACCCGATGTCATGTCAAGTAAACTAAACCTTTTACCATTCTTAAGGGTGCTAGTCATCTCAATGATATTTGGCAATGGGTGTTGATCAATCCAAATGTGACGATGTAAATCGCGAAGATCAACACAGATGCGCAGAGATCCATTGGCTTTCTGAGCTAAAAGAATAGGGGAAACCCAATCCGATGATTCTATGGGTTCTATGACATCACTGGCACAAAGTTTTTCTAATTCCTTTTTAAGTCCTTTGCGTAAAGCCAATGGTACCCTAAGGACTTTATGTACTACAGGTAGGCTTCCATTAAGTAATTTAATTTTGTGCTTGAAACCTTGAAATATAACCTAGTTTATTATTAAAGATGGGTGGATTGCCATGTTTCTTTCTTAAGAGCTTGCACCAAAACCGAATCTTTTTTTAATATGACTTGATGTGGATCAATAGGATCTAAAATGATTCCTAGATTGCCTTGATATTGCCAACCCAAAAGACATGTATCGTCTTTAGCAACGTAAACAGTACCTTGTGCACAATTGCCTTTACAGCATAAATTGGCATGAAATTCACCTATGACATTGATGTTTTTACCACCATAAGCAATAGGACGAACTAGTGAATGACTTAGGACATGACCATGGGATTGAAACAAATCTTCCCATATTTTGTCACTTATGATAGTAAATGGAGACCCTGAGTCGGCTAACACTTTGATATCTCTTCCATTCACAGTTAGAGTTCGTAATGGTCGTATAGATTCTTGTAGAACCATGGAAACAACATCTGCATTGTGAGATTCAGTCAATATGCAAATCTGACCTTCATCACTTGAGGATGATACCTCAGAGGATTGTTCAATGTTGAGAATTTTCTTTGTCGAAGAAGAGCTTAGGTTACCAGATGATAATGATTTGCTATTGGATCTACAAACATTTGCAAAATGTCCTCTTTTAAAATATTTAGTACAAGTTCTATTAAGAGCAGGACAAAATTTAGCATTACCAAGGTGGGTAAAGCTACCGCAACAGTAACATTCCCAATGCTTGTTTGAAGGTCTGAAACTGGTGTTAGTTTTAGTATATCCTTCTTTAGTTTTTACTTGGCAATTGTCCTTTGAAGTGGAGTTGGATTTACTTTTAATGGCCGAAACACTTTGTGCTGGAGTATCAGAACCTAGAAATCAACATTTGTTCCAAATATGATGTAGTGCATTCAATTCTCGTAGCAATTTCTAGTGCTTTTTGTAAAGCCAGGTAAGGCTTGTTTAAAAGAGCCTCTTGGACTTTTTGTCATTAGTCTTTTCTACTAACTGGTCCTTAATCATTTCTTCCTCGAACGTTTTATAGTCGCAAGAAACTGCCAGAATACGTAATGCACCAACATAGGCGGAAGCAGACTCTCCAGGAAGCTGTGCCTTTTTTTCGAAATATGTTTCTTTCTAATGTAATGTTTTTACAAGCTTTGAACCTAGTGTCAAGAGACATAATTGCCGTAGCATATTCATCTTCTACTCTGTTGTCTTCGCCTTCACCTTCAATTATTAAGACTATTACTTTTGTAGTATGTTTGAGAATGGTACGACCCTCTGAAACAAGACACTGTCTCAAAATTGCAAATTTCTTCTTGTGTGTGAATGACTCACCTTCCAGAGCATCTAGGTATGCTTTCAAACTTTCTTTCCATTTCTCCCAATCCAACTCAGGAGAAGCAGGATTAGGAGAAAATGCAGGAGGAGCTGATAGATTGTTGCATATTGATAAGAACAAAGACTACAGAGTATTACTTAGAATATCTTACACAAAATAAATGATGAATTTTGAGAACTGAAAATAAAACAACGCCCCGGCAAAAACAAAAATAATGTTACACCACATAAGCATATATTTTGTTGCCGTTGAAGAGATGAAGACTTCACACGTGGCATTAAATGTTTAGTGTGTGCATCACAAAAATGATTTCTTAATGCTAAGGATAATCAAATTGTAGAATAAATGCTTGATACGCAATATTAAACACTCACATGCACATCGCTGATTTGTTGGTCTGTTAAACTTTAGATTTCAGAAGTGGTCGCTGCACTCAAGGTTGTTTTCCGTTTGTGTGTTTTTGATAAATGCTTATAGACAAAGCTAAATTATATTAGCATGCATGTTGTTGAATCAAGTTATTGACACACCTGATGTAAAATTTATATAGCGTGCACGTCATTGAAGAGAAATTAGACGGGCTATTTTCGCCAAGGTAAAAGATCTTTGGAGACTTCGTCAATAAAGTATCAAAAAATTTCCCAATTCAAAATGACGTCACTTTGCGTAATGACGTCAACGCGTGGAAAGGCAAAAAGTAATCATCCAGATCTTCCCTTCCAAGATGGCGTTGCGGTACGTGGTGACATCAGCTTTTGATGACGAAGTTTATGCACACGGGGCAGATTGATCGTCATGGGGCGCGCACGCTGACAAGTTCACAATCAGATTGAAACACACAAAGTACACATACCTCTGCTTAACTTTTACTCCTCAATTCTCCGCCGTGCCCTCTCCGCTGTCCACGATCGTCAAACCCTCATGTTTTGCCCATGTTTCAAACAGCCAGAAGTTGATCACTGCTCCGGATCATCAGCTGACAGTCTAAAACGAAGGAGGCAAACACATGTGGTCGTCTTGAAGGCAGATCGTCGCCAATGATAAGAAGTCGATGAAAGGTACGTGTAGAACTTCACTTCTTTATTGCCAACAAGACAGGAACAACGATGCACAACTACATCCAGTATCCAACTGTCATCTCACTACTTAACATTCCAGAACTTCCTAAGGTAGAAGTTCTGAGAAAAGAGATTGTAATGGATACAACCCAACAATCTGACCCCTACATCTGTGACATACGAACCTTTTTGCAACCACGCACCCTCTTGCCCATGTCTCCTCCCACATCCACACACGTGGATATCATCACTGGGCCTGCTACTTCAGGTGTACATCTTACCCAGCGTCAAGGTCAGTGCCTGTGCAGAAGCTTGGCAACTCAGCAGTTTGTTCCATTTCTCCATTACTGTGCCCTGTTGCGCCTCACTAGTCGCATGTAACATATCAGATACAGACACGTTAACTTGCCTTCCTGCCTCATGGCATTCTCAGCTTGGCCCCTTCTCTCCCTTCAGTGCATTTTGGGGCTGCTGTCCATCTCCTCGAACAGCCCCTCAAACTCACCTGCTTGCTGCTGATTGTGGGTGCCCTAATTTTCCGAGGCGCCATTCAAGCCCATACCACAGCCAGTATGCGCATGGGCAAGCAGCTACTGCCTGCTCTTCCACGCCTGCCACCACGAGTTTGAGGTGTCCTGCCTTCCTCAAAAGGCACAATGCTTGGGCTACCTTTTGTCCATGGACGCAACTTCACAAACAATTTAAAATGCCACAAACAATGCCAAAAGTTGTCTTGTTGCACTCCCTTCCACCAGTCACCAAGTTACCTATCCTAAAATTTATTTATTTATTTATTTGAAAAGTTTTATATAGCACTGGCTAGACCCGGAGGTATCAGGGAGCTTCACAATAAGAAAAACGTAGAAGACAGATAAACCGTATATCACAAGCAGCGAGCAAATACATCACATTAAAACATAAGCGAGGAGAGGAGTAAGGGTCAAAAATGTGCTATTTCAAACAATGTAGGAGACAAGAAATATAAAAATAATATACAAGAGCAATACATTAGTGTTGGAGAAGCTAGGAATGTGTGCTATTTCAAACAATGTAGGAGACAAGAAATATAAAAATAATATACAAGAGCAATACATTAGTGTTGGAGAAGCTAGGAATGTAATGAGCAGTGGGTGAGTGTAATGTTGGTACGGAAGGAAAACTGACAAAACGAAGTAGGGGGAAGAAGAAAGTTCAGTCTGTGTGGGGGTAAGGACCCCAGTATAAGTTGAGAATGTGGAATTTGAGGTCTTTTATAAAGTTGAGGTAAGTCGGGTTGCAGCGCAGGTCAAGAGGAAGGGAGTGGTAGGTGGTAGGGAGCCTAACAAAGTCCAATATGTTTACCCCTTTGCCTATCCCTCTAAGGAAGGAACCCAAATTCTGGTGGCAGTCACTAGGACTGCCCACTCTCCCAAAATTCACAGGAGGCATACCTTTCTGAGGTTGGTGACCCTCAAACCTCCATTACACATCTCCAATCCATTTAAACCAGAGTTCTGCACTGCTATTCTGCAAACCCTGTGCTGCCCCCACAGCTCGTTCCCTCCCAGATCCTGATCCGTTCTACAACTGGACCCTGCACTGCTGCAGACACTGGATCCTGCACCCTCACCCTCTTCCCAGGACCCTTTGATCCCCCCACTAACCATATGTACTGTTGCTCGTGTTTGTTTCTGTGTAGTGAAAAGGTGTTCAAGAAAGCGTAACTAACATATAGAGTGCATGTATAACCTGGACAGCTCCAGTGCAAACAGCTCTGTTTGTGGGAAACCCACCTGACCTTTTCGTTGCATTACTAAGACTTGAGTGGATATTGCTAAATGTTTGCTATTGCCGAAGGTTATTTTGTTTATGGGTCATCAGCATGCAGTCCCAATTAAATGAAGAATGTCTTAAACAGAATGTGGGGAATGGGATTGGTGTCACTACAACGCATGCTTTTACATCGCATGCCTTTACAACGCGGTTTTTACCACGCAGTCCATTACAACGCATAATGCTTTTAGGCGCTGGATAGTGAATTATTTAATTTACTATTCCAACTCCAGTCCCCGTGGATAGCAGGGAAGGTGTTGGATAGTAAATTAAATATATTCCCTATCCTAGAGCGCCCCCCAGCGCAATGCGTTGTAATGGTATGCGTTGTAATGGTTGCGATGTAATGGTAGTGCGTTGTAAAAAATGCGTTGTAAGTGATGTTCCCCGGGGAATGTTTACAACATGCGTCATTTAGGGTTCTGAGCGAGCCGGCTCCAGGAATTTTTATTTGGGTGGGCCAAGGGTGCTTTCGGGCGCCACTGCGGCTGTCACGGCTGGCATGACTCGGGTGGGGGGAGGGATTGGTGTTGCGTGGGAAATTAATTTAATAATATTAATTAATCTGCATGGAGAAGGACAGGGTGTGCATGACTGGTTTGGGCGGCCCCTGAGCCCCAACCAAGCAGTCTTTGCGCACTCAGGAGTGGGCACACCACTCCTCCCCCTGCTCGCAGAGCAGCCCCGTCCCCCCGCAACCAGACATACAATGGTAATAACTAAAAGTTATTCCCATTTTATGTTTCTGCTTCTCGAGCTGCGAGAAAGCAGTGGGGCGACGCTTCTCTGCCCTAGTGTAGGAGTAGCGCCTGCACTGCGGGCACAATTTGATGCTTCTGGAGGTAGCCTACAAGCCCTAGATTACATCATATCTGCTTGCAAACAGTCATCATGATACAACAGATTTCTTTTGTGTATACAGAGCACATGGAGAGTTACTTGAAAGTAAGAACAATGTCTGGACCTAACTGCAAACACTCGAATTCCAGCAGGCCAGGCTTGAATACAAGTACCTGAATACCAAGCATATTATAATAGTTCAAGATTAAGTAAGTCCCTATTACCACATGAAAGCCTTGACATCATTGTACTAGAAAGGACAGCTATTTACTTGTTGCAATTTGTCCAACACTTATTTCTCTGCACAAATGTAACCTGATACATTTTACTTTCTTGTCATTCTTTTGTGATGTACTTTCAAAGATACAAATTCTTGAAAAACAGTAACAGATTTAAAAAAAGAGACAGGAGTATTTGCAGTTTTCACACGGACCATTTCTAAACTAGTAGTCCAGTCATAGAGGACCTTCTATTATTATTTGTAAGCTCCCTTACAAACTCATCCGTACATAGGTTTCCGTGAGCTCCTTTCTCATGTGCTAAAATAGTCAAATTATGAAAGATAAAGCATTAGTCTGTAATGCAAAACAGGAGAATGAGACACCCATCTAGTTACAAATCCTACAGACAGGATAGACCCATAAAGAGAGGAGGCGGACTCGCCATTATAGCCAGAGACAAATATGAAGTCATGACCTCAAACATCCCAGACACCTCGTGTGAAATCCTACGATACTCAATAAAACTTACTCCCCTGTATAATTTTAAAGGGTTACTTCTGTACAGACCTCCAGGAGCCAGGACTGCCTTTCTGACCAACTTAAGCTCTATATTAGAGACCCTAGCATTAGAAAATCCAATAACAGTGTTGGGTGATCTGAACTTTCATTTAGATGCAGAAAATGACAGAGATACCATTACTCTTATCTCAGACATGCAGACCATGGGACTTACACAATTAATTACAGCATCCACGCACCAGGCCGGACATATTTTAGATGGGATCTTTACCAACGCACAAGGCCTACAGATCTCGAATATCCTACCTATGACGTGGGCAGATCATTACGTAGTATTCTCTACCTTGACTATAACCAACCCTGCAAATAAGACAACTGCAATGATTCATCAGGGCCCTATTAAAGCCTGGCATAACATCAAACAGCCTGATTTAATAAAACAGCTCGATACCACCAGACCGAGTATACCATCTAACTCGGCCGTAGCAACACAGCGGTTTTATGACTGGCTTAGCCAGGCTATAAATCTTCTTGTTCCCACCAAGACCTTCTCCAAGAATAGATCGGCTCTTACGGCCCCATGGTACACAGAAGAATTAAAAACACAAAAACTACGGAATAGACAACTGGAAAGGCAATGGAGGAAAAATTATGACCAGACTTGTAAGACACGCTACAAAGAATCTCTTGCCGTCTACAAAAGTATGATCATAGCAGCAAAAAAACTTTTCTATTCAGATCAAATAGAACAAGCTAAAAACTCTAGCCGAAAGCTTTATGAAATAACTGAGGGCCCGATGTAGGTAAATCCCATTTTCCGAATTTGAAATACCGAATTTTACCGAATCGGTATTTCAAAATCGGTAAATGGGATGTAGGTCCCAACATCTGGAATCGTTACCGATTCCTTACAAATTCGGTATTTACCGATTCGGTAAATACCGAATCGGTATTTGCTATTGAATCCTATGGGCCTTTGAAGCCCATAGGATTAAAGTCAAATACCGAATCGGTATTTACCGAATCGGTAAATACCGAATTTGGCATGGGTGCAGGGGGTGTCACTTTGACACCCTCTAGCACCCCCAAAACGGGCATGTGTGCAATGTGGCACACAGACATGCCCTAAGGGCACGTCTGTCTGTCACATGGCACATGTGTACATGCACAGATGTGCATGTACACAGGAATCGGTATTTTACCATGGATTTGTATTCCATGGTAAAATACCGATTCTGTAAGCCATGTGCTGATGGAACATTGGCTACCTACATTGCATTTTCGGTAATTTTACCGAATCGTTATCATTACCGAATCGGTAAATATTACCGATTCAGTAAATTTACCGATTCGGTAATGATAACGATTCGGTAAAATTACCGAAAATGTGCCCCTACATCTCGATAGCCCTTTACCGATCGGAAACGGCCGAAAATCGGTATTTTCGGCCGATTCCGATCGGTAAAGGGCTACCTACATCGGGCCCTAAATCCCTCTCAGGCCATATCCAAGATTTAACACCACCACCATCCCAAATCATGTGTGATGCGCTGGCAAATTTCTTCTTTTCCAAAGTAGATGACATCTACCAGGCATTTTCCTGCAAATCAACGGAAACTTCACATATCCAAACAGACCCTTCTATCCTGACAAAACACCAAACTCCAATCTTCCCCAATTTCAAACCTATAACCGATGACCAAACATTGAGCATTGTCTCAACTATTAAGTCAGGATCCACACTTGATCCTTGCCCATTTTCGGTTCTCCCCCCAGTGATGGACTCAATAATACCTGTCTTGACACAGGTATGTAACTCCATACTGTGCTCAGGAAAATATCCTCAGTTCTTAAAAACTACGTTACTCAAACCTCTCTTAAAGAAACCAGGAGCAGACAAGACCGAATTAAAAAACTATCGGCCAATTGCCAGTTTGCCTTTTCTGGCCAAAGTGGTAGAGAAGGCCATGAATATTCAACTGTCAGATTACATTGAGAGGCACAGTCTACTGGACGACACCCAATTCGGGTTTCGTAAATATCATGGGACTGAAACGGCCCTAATGAAAGCCGCTGATGATGTGCGCCGAATTAGAGATCTTGGCGGAACTGCAGTTTTGATACTGCTTGATCTCTCAGCAGCGTTCGACACGGTCGACCATAAGATTCTGGTCGACCGTGTCGAGAAGATGGGCATTTGCCAAACAGCCAAGGAACTTCTGGCCACTTTCCTCTCTGAGAGAACTCAAACAGTCACTCTAGGACCTTACCAATCTGCCAAGCTGTCGCTGCCATGTGGGGTACCTCAAGGCTCATCCCTCAGTCCGACACTATTTAACATCTATGTGTCGGACCTTGCCAATATCATCAAGGCACATGGGATGGGCCTCACCTCATATGCGGATGACACGCAATTGGTCATGGCCATAAGGGGAGATGGACCAGAAGTGGCCAAACGTCTACAGAGAGGAATGACGGAGATAGGAGATTGGATGAACACCAACTGTTTAAAACTTAATTCAGAAAAGACTGAAGTAGTAATATTTGGCCCTCTTTCCCCGAGCTGGTCAGCCGAATGGTGGCCAGCCAGTTTTGGAGCCATTCCCAAACCTGTCTCCAAGGTGAGAAATTTGGGTGTCATCTTTGACGATGGCCTCAATTTCATGGACCATGCAAATAAAGTGGCGCCCACTACAAACTCCGCATGATTAAAAAAATCAGTCCTTACCTTCCAGTGGCGGCTATTAAGACCTTAGTTAGCTCCCTGGTCTTATCGTCACTGGATTACTGCAACGGTTTATTTCTGAATACACAAATCAGAGTCCTAAGAAAACTACAATCAGTGCAAAATGCCGCAGCCCGCCTGGTTTTTGGAATTCCCAAATATGTTTCCACGTCAGATGCAATCACGCGACTTCACTGGCTGAAGATCCAGAACCGGATCAAATTTAAATCATTATGCATTGTCTATAAGACACTTAATGGACAAGGCCCACATTCATTGAGAGAGCAACTGAGACCATATCAGCCTTCCCGTCAACTGAGGTCCTCTAATAGCAATCTTTTAGTGATTCCTCGCGTGAAAACAGTTTCCTGGGGCGACCGTCGCTTTACAGTCGCCGCACCAAAATTGTGGAACACCCTTCCGCTGGACATCAGAACCTGTCCAACGCTGCTTCAATTTCGTAGGAGACTCAAAACATGGCAGTTTACTCAATAATTCAATAAGGATTAATCGTAGAGAACTGATTCCCATCTAGATTATTGCAAACATCAAGCGCCAAGACGCCTACGGGTAAACGATGCGCTTTACAAATAACAATAAATAAATAAATAAATAAATAAATTGCACAACGTGAAACTAGAAATCGTGGGATTAATCCTGGCTTCCTGCTTGACCAAATTGTGTGATCCTAGCCAAACCTTTATTTCCCTGAGCCTCCTTTATTCATCATCATATAAGAGGGCACCTTCAAATACATGTGTTCTAGATGTGCACTGTACAAAACACATTTTCTTTGAGAACAAGCCCGATCACCCTTACATCCTTTGATGTATGAGTGCTCGGTCTTGTCATCACTTGTAAGGTAGATCCCCAAGGGTCACATATCGGGGTGTGGGTGATTTCCCCCTCCCTTGCGCACCATAGCAACTATTTTCAAATTTGAATAATACCACTAAGAGTGAGCGCCAACACCACATGGGTCCCTATCACCCAACACGGAGTTTGTTTAAAAATACATTTTCTGTTTGATTTAGTCTACTATAATAGTGCTTCATCTGCACTAAGAATCGGCACTTGGCCCGTTTGCGACTGCAAAAAAGGATGTTGGTATGTACAAACGCTATTGTACAAGACGGTATTAGGAAAGGGGTGTTCCAAGGGCGGCACTTCCTAATAGCAAGCAGCATTTGCATGCATCATTGTTTTGCAACTGCAATTGCAGTCTCAAACTACTCACAGTTTACCACCTACTTCAAGTAGGCAGGAAGCCACTCGGGAAGAGGAAGGAGTCGCCAGGGGATCCCTTCCCCTTTGTGAAAGGATGCAAAAATATTTTTTAAGAGCAGGCAGTGGTCCCGCCGACCACTGCCTGCACTTAAAAAATGTAACAGAAACATTTAATTTTTCTTTTTGATATGTATCTCATGTAAGGTCCCTTTGATGGGAAGAGGAGTGATCTGAGGTAGGAGTATAAGGCAAGTAACACTACTCAGCTTCCCTCATTGCCAGTCTTCAGAGAGAATCTCTCTTCATTACTAACGCCACCTAACCCCGGACTCTGCAGCACACTCCCTTCCAGGCCTGATTATCCATTTTCTACCATACATCTCCTGTGCACCTTATCTCACAGCTGACCTTGGGCCCCCAGCCCCATATCAGCCACCATCCAGCTTCTTTTCATTATTCTCTGTAAAAAACATTAGGAAAATTACCCTCAAACTTAACCCCTTGGCAGCTGCGTGAATTTCACCGTGGCGCAGAGGTGGGTGTGGGGTGAGCCATGCTCGTGACAGAACCACGCCGTCATGAGTCACGGGCGGCGTGTGCTCATGATGCCGTGGTTCCGTCATGGCCACGCCCACTCGTTAATTCACCTACACAGGCAGGGAATGAATGCTACGTGGGCGGAGCGGCAGCCGCATGATGGAACCACTCCATTATGAGCACACACCACCCGTGGCTCATGACGGCGTGGTTCCGTCATAAGCAGGCAAGGGGTTAAAACATTGAATAAAACAGTAAATATAATGAGCACACAATTAAAAAATATATATTACACAGTGGCCCTAATACCCCCATACTAATTAAATAAACAAAAAGAGAAAGGCCTTTACAGGACCGGCTTTAGCGCTGGTGCCAAAGTCTTTATTGGTGCCCCACCACTGACCTCTTTCTCCGTATATACCTTTACTACCACCCTTCAAGAGTGTCCTTTATCTCTCCATAGGGCCTCCCCTCATGACCTCCTCCTTGGATGTCCTCACTGCCACCCTCCACCAGTGCCCCTCATCCCTCTAAACCCCCCCCTACACCCCAGACCACCTCCTCGGATTCTGTCATTGCCACCCTCCACCAGCGCCCCTCATCTCTCCATAGCCATTCCAACACATGACCTCCTCCTCAGACTCCCTCACTACCACTCTCCACCAGTGCCCCTTATCTCTCTGTAGCCCCCCTACACCCCATGACCTGCTCCTCAGATTCCGTCATTGCCACCCTCCACCAGTGCCCCTTGTTTCTCCACAGCCCCTCCCCCTCATGACCTCCTCCTCAGATGCTCTCACTGCCATGCTCCACAAGTTCCCCTCATCTCTCCATAACCCCTCCAACTCATTGCCTTCTCCACAGCCTCCATCACTGCCACCCTCCAACAGTCCCCTTCATATCTCCATAGACTCTCCCCCTATTGACCTACTCATCAGACTCCCTCACTACCACCCTCCACCAGTGCCCCTCATCTCTCCGTAGCCCCTCTCTCATATGCATTTCATTTGTTGTATACCGCTACTCATAGTGTAGGGTGTCACAGTACTTTAAATCGTGCATATATTATGCAGAGACAATGAATCATACAAGTATGGAAATCAACCTATAGGGATTGTCGCATAAGCCAATGAAGATTACCAGGTGGAGGAATCACATGTCATCCATACTGATGAGCAGTATGTTTTTAGAGAGTTTAGTCTGGAGAAGCACAAACATGGGCTGTAAAGCATACCCCAGTTGTGGGGGGGGCTTGACTGATTAAAATGTATATCTGACCAAACAAACTCTTTATAGCAACATTAGAATGATAAAAGACAGGTGAAATATTTACAGTATCGCAACCACAAAAAAAGAAGTTCTAATTATACCTTCCAGGTTTGTATGCAGCTCTTTGATGACAGTTCATAGGTCACTGTCCTGTTAAGATTGTAACTTCTGGGGGGCGTGGCTTGAGCGCCGAGCGGGATGGCTGCTAGATCTCGGAGCTCCGTGACGGGGTGAAGCGCTGAAACTCCTCCAGGCTGCCATTTCTGCTGTGCGGGCCCAATGATACAGGGATTATGTGTGGGAACATATCCTGCCCACTGAAGAGACTCTTTTGGACGTTTTGGGTGAGCGCATTTCGGCATTTTCTGCATTTAACGGCCGCTCGGGACTCGAGGAAAAGTCGCGGCCGCCATTTTGTTTTTTTCTACTTGCTCTTCCTCATGCGCCACAACAGTTTTTCCCCTCAGAATTTGCACATTTCTCTTTTTAAATTAGAATTTTCTTTGTACCTGATATTTCTCTGTGCCTCTGCCTGCCTTTTGGTACACTTGGTCCAAATATATAGCTTTTTTGCCTCAGCTCTAGCCTCAGTTCCGTTTTAAGCGTGTTTTTCTTGCCTCAGTACATATTAGCTCTGGTGCTCTTTTAATTAACGGTCCATATTCTTCACACTGCTAGATGGTAATGCCTCGTTCTAACCACAATAATGCCAAGCAGCCTGATAGTGTGGTAATGGAGGACCATAACCCTTTTAGTGTGCTGCAATCTAATATGGAAGAGGCAACTCATGAACCAGATGCGGCGAATGGGGGTGCTTCCTCTATGGCACCCCGCTCCACTTCTAATTCCAAGTCAGCCACTAAGATACCCTCTATTTCTACATCTGGGAAGCGTTTCAAGACTAACTCTCCCCCACCAATACCTTCCTCTTTTTCAATCTCTTTGGAACTTTTATTAGAGGAAATCCGTTCCCTCAAGCCTTACATGGTGGAAACGAATTCCCGTCTACAAAAGCTAGAGGATAATTGGTTGACAACGGAACAGAAGGTCGTAGATCTTGAACAACGTGTGGATTCTGTTCAGACAATTACTGATCAAGTACCAAGCATGCATAGAGAAATCTAACATCTTTAACAACAAATTGAAAATTTGAAAAAACGTAATAGGCGAAATAACCTACGCATTTATGGCCTTGTGGGTGGACTTGAGGGTGCAGATCTATTGTCATTTTTTCAAACTTTTTTACCAACTTTATTAGGTTTTCCTGCTCAACCTCCATTAAATATCCAAAGAGCGCACCGTTTGGGTCAGAGTCCTCGTTTCACCTCTACACCATACTCCTCCACGAAACCTAGAGGGGTTATCCTGTACTTTTTAGAATATACAGACTTGCTTAAAGTTATTTCTGCCGCCAAACAAAAAGGAAAAATCATTTGGAATGGTTCCAATGTTTTCTTTACCCTGGATTATGCAAAAGCTACTGCTGATCGTCGGAAGAAATTCTTGGACATGAGGCCGGCTTTACGCTCTTTGAATGCCATATATGGTTTGTTTCATCCCTGCCTGTTTAAGGTGACTTTTAACAACAAGACGACCAATTACGAAGATACAGCCCTATTTTAATGCTTTCTGAACTCATGTGGAGTTCATGCCATGGACATTCCTCAGCCTTGATATTCTTTTTCTTCAAATTAAATGCTTTCTTGTTATTAATTGTTCTTATTCATTCTCCCTAATGTATTTTGTTATGCCATAAGTGTTTCCTTATCTCTCTGTTAATGTTTTCCCTTTTTGTTTTTCCTTTTTTAGTGGGTGCTGTATTGTGGTCCTTCGATAATTTCATGTATCCTCTGCTGTTCCTGGGGGATATTTTGCGTCGTTCCTCCTCCCGGAGTCCTTTGTCCGGTGTGTTGCCCTCGTCATGTGGACTCACCCTCCCCGCTCTTATTGTTGCTTGTGGTAAAGCCTTGTTTTTCATCATTGTTTTCTATTTGATATCTTGCTCTATTTTTCCTCTTTCATTATGCTCTTCCTTTCCTTTTCTTTCCTTTTCCGCTTCTCCTTTCATGATATTTCTTCTTTCTTCATCCTCTTCTCTGTTTCAACTTTTATCTGGATCTTCTGTATTTACTCCTTTTTCTTCTTTTTTCCTCAATGTAGTTTATTTATGATTTTCATTGTATGCTTAATAGCTGTTCAGGTACAGTTTACAAGTTGTTCTTAGAGTTATTACATGGAATGTTAAAGGGATTAATAATCCTATAAAAAGACCCATTTAGCTAGATTGAAAACTGATATCGCTTTACTCCAAGAAACCCATCTGTCTGACGCAGAACTATCTAAATTGAAAAGATGTTGGGTTGGAAATGTTTTTTCTTCTCCAGCCTTAGGTAGGAAAAATTGTGTATCTATTCTATGTCACAAGAAACTTCAGGTCTCAGTACTACATCAAGAATCGGACTCGAATGGCCGTTGGGTTATTCTTAAACTTCTCATCAATCAGATCCCCTTAGTTCTTTTCAATGTTTATGCTCCAGTCACAATTGATAATGTCTTCTGGACTCATATTTCAGACAAACGTCTATTATTGGATGATGAAAATGTTGTATTTGGAGGAGGCTGTAACCAAGTTCTTGATCCCATACTAGATAGGTCCTCCTCAGTGAAATTTGTCAATACGAAGATGCATACACAATTCACCTCTACCATACGCAATAAATCATTAATTGACATATGGAGGCTATGTAATACTGACCTTCGAGAATATAGCTTTTATTCCCCTCCACATCACTCACAGTCCAGAATTGATTACCTTTTTCTCAGCAAATCTCTCTCCCAACATGTTCTACACTCAGAAATTGGTTCTATTCTAATTTCCGATCATGCCCCAGTTTCTGTTGACTTTGATTTACTTCCCTTTACTCCCCATGCTGGCAGGTGGCGTTTTGATAATGCCTTACTGTCCGACTCTAACTTCATTAGCCAATTTAACACCTTCTTGTCAGAATTTTTCACTTTGAATTCTACTCCTCCCTCTTCTCCTGTTATGATTTGGGACTCTTTCAAAGCTACAGCAAGGGGGTTTATAATGAACTTTGTTTCCAAAAAATGGAAAGCCTTTGAAGCCCAGTCCAATCAGATGCTTACTAACATTAAACTTCTTGAACGTACCTATTATCAATTAAATACCAAACCGTCTTTAAAGAATCTTATTGATGCAAAAATTACGTTTAATAAACTTTCCACAGAAGCTGCCTCATCATATCTTTTACGAAGTAGCTCACGTTACTATGGAGGCCATAATAAAATGGGGAAATTGCTAGCAAATTATTTGAAAATTAGACGGGAGCGAACTAGGATAGAGTCCATTAAGAGCCCCTCTGGTATACCTTATTTAAAGATAGCGATATTCTGAACGAGTTTGTCTCCTTTTACACTCAGTTGTATACTCCGGAACAACATCCTTCTCCACAGGATTTGTCCTCTTACTTCCAATCTCTTCAGTCTCCCTCTTTGTCTGAGATTGATTTTGGCCCTTAAGATAAAGATATTACGTTAGCCGAAATTACTCATGCAGTTTCTGTATTAAAAAGGGGGAAAGCTCCTGGCCCAGATGGCTTTACTATTGAATTCTATGCCTCTTTCGCCTCCATTCATCTTCCTCACCTCTTAAATTTTTTTAATTACTTCATTACGTCAGGTTCTTCCTCTGGTACGTTTCAAGAAGCCATGATTTGTCTGATACCTAAAGTTAATAAATATCCGACCCTCTGCAAAAATTATCGACCAATATCTTTGGTTATTCTTGATTATAAGATCCTCGCAAAAATTCTCGTCCTTCGTATTGTCCCTATTTTGCCTCATCTTATTAGCCCTGAACAATCGGGCTTTGTGAAGGGTCGATTATCTTCTGACAACTCAAGAGTCTTTTTTAATATTCTCAGTAAGGCATCTTCTCTTGATTACCCTATCTCTGCTATAGCTTTAGATGCTGAGAAAGCCTTTGATAGGATCGGATGCGAATTTATGTTTCAGGCCTTGACTTGGATAAGTTTGCCTCCTAAATTGATTTTCCTTATCTCTTTACTTTATTCTAACCCCAAAGCATCTATCTTTGTAAATGGTAAGACCTCTGATTATTTTTCACTCTCTAGAGGAGTAAGACAAGGATGTCCGCTATCACCTCTCTTATTTATAATAGCACTAGAATCATTTTTAACTAAGATCAGACAGGATCCACTGATCTCTGGTTTCCAATCGGGCACTGTTCATGTTATATTATCTGCATATGCAGATGACATTCTTTTATATTGCTCCAATCCAGCTTCTTCTATTCCAGCTTTCCTTGATCAGGTTGCTTCTTTTTCTCAATTGTCTGGCTACCGCTTAAATTCTGACAAATGTGAGATACTGCCTCTTAATATAACTTGCCTCAAACACAATTTTATTTCCACTGGGTTTTCCTGGCAGCCTTCCAAAATAAAATATTTAGGCTTGTGGTTTTCCTCTAACATTCCGGACACCCTGAAACTTAAATTTGACTCCATTAACAAAACCTTAACCAATAATATAGAACGTTGGCATCCGCTTTTTCTTTCTTGGTGGGGTAGACTAGACTCTATCAAAATGATGCTTTCCCCTCTGAAATTGTATATCCTCTCCATGATTCCAGTACACATCCCTGGTTTCTATTTTTAAAAAATAGATTCTCTGCTTTCAAAATTTCTCTGGAAAGATAAATCGCCTCTTATCGCATTATCCTCTTTAAAGGCGGATAAATCGTCTAGTGGTCTTACATTTCCAGATTTTAAATCCTATCACTATGCTTTCTCTTTAAAACAATCATCTTGTTGGCTCTGCACCGATCATGGATCTCATCCTCCTATTTGGATATCTATAGAACAATCTTTTCTTTCTCCTTTCGATTTTAATTAATCTCTTGCTTTTACAAATTCGATTCCATCTTTCCGCCCCCCCGGTTATCTCCCATACTCATAAACTTCTTCTTCCTCTTGTACCATCATGGTATCCTTCTCCCTCCTCCTTGGATCGACAATCCATTTGGCACAACACTTTATTACGTATTAAGAATCATACTATTTATTGGAAATCCTGGAGACTCAGGGGATTATCTTGGATTTCTCAACTATTATTACATAATGTCCCTTTGTCCTTTCCTGATCTTCAAAAGAAATTTTCACTACCTTCTTCTTTCTAGTGTCAATATGCTCTTTTACTGCCCTCACTTACTCAATATCTTAACTCTTTACCTTCATCTCCGGATTTACAAGTCAAGTCAAGTCAAAGGGTATGTTTATTATGACCTTAGTCATTTAAACAGGTGCAAGAGAGTATCAAAAGTTAAAACGTTCACATCAAAACATTTAAAACATTATAACAATAAAATCCGTCAAATATAAGTTAAAACTCTTACACACACTTCTTCCTTTGTCAACAACCATAAAATTGCATTTAAGTTAGCATTCTGCATTTATGAATAAAACCCATTCTACTTCCTTCTGCTAGACTAATTTCATTAATTTAAAATTCTTTAGAATATACATGTTATTCCCGGATTTACCCTCTAGATGTTCTACTCTGTTTCCTTTATTGACCACTTCACCATCAGCCTCATCTTTATATAAGTCTCTACTTCTTCCTCCGAGTACAGTAGAGATAAAACAAAAACTGAATTGGCTTGGGAACACGATTTATCGGAATGCTGGTCAACACTTGTTTGGGACAGGCTATGGCTTAAACTTCATAAAACTTCCCGAGCTGCAAACACCACTCAAACACTTTACTTTGTTTATCAACGACTTTTATTTACTCCAGCTAAACTAGCCTCCTTCTCCTCAGACTCTACATCCACTTGCTGGCCCTGTCCTTGTTCACATGCTGACTTAAAACATATGTTGTTTGACTGCCCTTATATCTCTCGCTTTTGGCAATTAGTTTGGTCCCAAATTAACAAAATCTTTAACACTTCTGTTCCTTTTTCCATCTCCAATATTTTCTTAGGTTCTCTGTCCCCTCATTGGCCCCATTCCACTTCGAATGTTAAACTAATAGATTTGTTCTTAGCAGTAGCCTTCCATTTAATTACGTCCAATTGGAAACAAGCAGATAAAGTCACTTTTAGAGCATGGTGGAATGCTATTTGTTTCCATCACAAACTTGATACCAATTATGTCACTCCTGTTTCCCTGTCTATCAAAAGAGATGTTTTGTGGTTACCGTTGACTACTTACCTTACCCAGATTTCCCCAGTCAACACTGCTGATGAAGTTCGTAAACCTCCATAACGGACTACGCTATTTCGTCATGTCCTTTTATTATTTGTATTTTGTATCAATATCTGTTCCATACGTTTTTTACATATCATATTGAGTCTTTTTATACGCTACTGGTATGCATCCAGTGAAATACTTGCAATTGTTACTTTCTTTATATATTTGATGAATTACGACGTATGCATTTCCTGTTGCTCTGGGGTTTTTCCTCCCTCCTCTCCCTCCCCTTTTTTCTTCCTCCCCCCCCCCCCCCTTTTCAGGTTATATTTCTTATAATCATTTTCCTATGCTCTGTATTCTCTTGTACTTGCTACAATTTATTTTTGTTATTATTGTTATTATGATATAACAAACTTCAAACTTAAAAAAATAAAAAAGGATTGTAACTTCTAAACTGCAAGTAACAAAAGGATCTCTGTAACAAAGACAGTAACCCACTGAGCTATCCACATAAACTACAATTATCTGCATTTCAGAACTACCAACAGACACAGGATTGCTCTCCAGCAGGATGATTAATCACTAAAGTTATCTGGACATTTTTACTATTGTCTTGCATTCCTGACAAAGAAAGGATTTGTCCCCTTCCCCATGCCCCTATTCTACCAGCACGAGTGGGCAGGGACACAGCCCACCTTTCTTAAAGGAGATGCGTGATTTGGGTGCTGTGAGAAAGAGCCCAGGCCCAATCACACAACTCCTAGAAGAAGAAAAATAACATTGGGAGGAACATTTTAGATTTCAGTGGCCATTTTCTGTTGGACTTCTTAATGTCACTGTGAGGGCCACGGTTCATGTTTGGGTGGGCCAGGCTCATGTTTCAGAGTAAACAACTGTGGATTCCAGGAAACAAAGTTATAGATGGGTGGATTATGATGGCGATGGATAGATTGAGGGATAGATGGATGGATGGATGGATGGATGGATGGATGGATAGATAGATTGAGGGATGGATGGAGTGATGGATGGAGGAATGGATGGATGGAGGGAGGGAGGAAGGGAGGGAGAAATGGATGGATGGAGGGAGGGAGGGATGGATGGGTGGATGGAGGGAGGGATGAATCTATGGAAGGATGGATGTATGGATGGATGGAGGGGGGATGGAAAAGAGATGGAGGGAGGGAGGGAGGATGGATGGGGATTATGATAGCGGGGGATGGATGGATGGAGAGAGGGAGGGAGGGATGGATGGATGGATTATGATGGATGGAAGGATGCATTGAAGGGACGGATAGAAGGATGGAGGGATGGATGGAGTGATGGATAGATGGATGGCTGTCTGAATGGAGGGATAGATGGATGGAAGAATGGATGGATGGATGGAATGGATGGATGGTTGGAGGGAGGGAGGGAGGGGGGAAGAGTGGGATTTATAGGTGGATGAATGGACGGAGGGAGGGATGGATGGATTATGATAGCGATGGATGAATGGATAGTGATGGATGGATGGAAGTAAGTAAGGAAACATGAATGGATGGATGGATGTGTAATTGGCAATAAAGGCTCTGCCATTTGGAATATAATTAGATATTTTTCCCCACCGTTTCCTTCCATGCGATATACAGAGCTTTAATTGGGCCAGGTCCAGCCTGTGCTCAGCACCAGCAGTTCTAAAAACCAGGTTCTGAGACGGGTCCTTATGGGGCTCTCCATTTTTGTCCTCGGTGAAAAAAATAAATTAAACTCTGCAGAAATACCACCCTAACAGGCTTTGAGGTAATTTCAAAGAGACTAGTTATAGTTCTTTCAGTCTCATAATTTCAGAACTGAAGCATTTTCAATATTATAAAGAACGAAGCCATAGTTGTTGCTCATTGATCTTACACAACTAACAACCATTGGCAAAGCCAATAGCCCTGACTTGTTGTAGGTGTAATGTTACTTGCTGTATTGTATATCTGTATGCAAAGACAGAAGCAGTAAAATACCAGTCGGGTAGCACACTATGCTAACCACAGATTTTTACCTTAGTAGTATTTATAAGCCACGCAAATTTTCAAATTCAAATTGAATTTGAATTTAAGCCACACCCTTAATTACATTCTCCCTGTCCCTTTGAGAGACCACCAGATTGTTGGATTCCACTTAAAGCCCTATATTTAGTTGGAGAGTACCGGCACTTCTCAGAAACAAGCCGGTGCTCTGGTACAGAGTACCTGCACTTTTATTTTTCCATTTCAAGCATTGGATTTTGGGCGATACCAACTCTACAGTTCTGTGCTTTCAGCACCTGTCATTCTGCCCTGGAAGTGCAGGCACTTCCCGATGCCACGAGCTTTCTGGCAGGCAGGGGTGAGGGCGGGAAGAACCGCGCGGTGCCAGGAATTACCTGCTCCGAGGTTTCTGACTGGAATCCAGTTTATTTCGAAACATCACCATCTTCGTGCCCAGTTTCGAGAGGTCGAGGCTGCGCCCCCATTTCGCTGACCCCGCCCTTTCTCGTGACCCCTTCTGCCACCAGGGTCTAGTACCCCAGTGCACCCCCTCCCCGTGCCCAGTCCCCGCATTGGCACCGCGTCACCCCTGACCCCACGCACCCCTGACTGGTTGCAGAAGCTGGAACAGCTGGGCGTGTCGGTGATGCGAGCCCGTCTGCAGCGGTCCCGGGCCCCACCCGATGACTCTTGTATTGTTATAACATCTGGGCGCCGCCGCTGGCAGTGCTGCACTGCGCCCTTCTCAGGACAGTCTCAGAGGCAGAAGCTCCCCGGGACAGAGGTAAGTGCCGGGTGTGCGGTGTGCAGGGGAGGGGGGCATGATTCTAAAGCTGTGGTACTCCAGGGACTTTTAAGAGCATATGTAACCATATGCACTCGGCTCCCGGCCGTGCATAGATGCATGGATTCTGTTTCATATCAGAAGTCTGACGAAGGACTGTAGATTGGCACTTGCGCACAAAAGGGCGAATTACATGTATGGGAAATATGCATTGTGTTTTGCACCAGTTGTGGCACTTTTCACACCTAGCCCCTGTTAATGAGGCGGGACTTACTTGCAGGTGAGTCTTAACTAAGAGCGTGACGCATGCCCAGCAGCCCCTGCGGTGCACGGGTAGGGGGTGTAGGCAGAGCCCTCCTCCCCCCTCCATTCATACCCAGGACTGTGACTATCTGTGACACATGGGAGTCTCAGGCGCCCCTTCACACACTCCACATGGGACTCATGTTTGCAGTCCCCCTCTGATCGCAATGAAAATCGTCCTATTTCTGGAGCAGGTGACGAATCTGAAGGCGAATTCACAGGTGGAATCCCCACTGCCACGCCATGCCTCCGGTGGAATCCACACCATGCCTCCGGTAAAATCCACACCACCACGCCGTTCCTCCGGTGGAATCCCCATACCAAGCGGAATTCCCCACCACCACGCCATGCCTTCGGTGGGAGAAATCCCGCGAGCAGATTCTTCTGCCAATTCTGCACTTTACACAGACGTAAGAGGGTATTCCATTCCCAGCCACCACTAAACCAACTGGGGGTCAAGATGAGTACCTGCTAGTCCCAAAATGTTGCCGTGAGCACTGAAATGTTTACTCTAAAAAGTGTTGGCAAGTTCATATGCAAAGAATGCACGTTACCAACTGCACCCTCTCTGGGGGATTCGATGTTTCCTTCCGGAGCAAGACCTAAAAACCTTGGTCCAATCTCTGGTTCTCTCTAGATTGGACTATTGCAAATTTCTGCTCGCTGGCCTTCCCAAATCTCACCTCGCCCCTCTCAAATCGGTACTCCATTCAGCGGCTTCTTTTGTCATTTAGGTCAAAAGAAGTGACCACATCACGCCCATACTTTTTTCTCTTCGATGGCTTCCCATTGAAGCAAGATCAATCTACAAGCTTGCCTCTATCACCCACAAAGCCCTGCACACTTCCTCCCCTCGATACCTGTCAAATAAACTTAAAATCTCTGGAGGCTCTAGATCTTCATGTAATGGAGAAAAGTGACTGCTCGATGGCTCAATCCTTCTCAGGCAATGCGGTCAGAATCTGGAACTCGCTTCCTCCAGTTCTCCATACCACCCCCTCTACCCAGACTTTTAAAACTGACCTCAAATCTCTTCTCTTCCAAAGACACTGCCAGAATTAATGCATCCCTTTTAATACCCCTCAAGGAAGTTCTTACAATGTTGTAAATATGTATTTTATGCCTGTACGATCCAAATCCTATTGTGTTTTTGATTTTTCTGTGACTGCCATCTATTGTTTTACTTTACTTATTCTTCTATCTCGTTTGAATTTATAACGTGTAAGTATGTACATTTCCTCATGTAACGGTCCTGGCTCTATTGTGAAGCGCTCTGACACCTTTGGGTAAAGTCTGCGCTACATAAAATTACATTAAATGAATAAAATAAATATTGGTGCAGTTTTGAACCCCGAAAGAAGGAAGTTCAGCAAGATCGAATTTATTGATTCTTTATGGGATGGCGACGTCGATGATTAACAATAGTGAATTTGCCTAATGGCTTTTCTCAATCCAATCCGGACTTAAGGTCCCAGGCGGTTCAGTGGTGTTGCAAGGGCGTCATGCTCCCGAATGCAAGCAAAGCACACACATCCCCACCCCCGCCGCCTCGCTTGACAGCAAAAATTATTAATTGGGGCGTAATGGCCCATCACACTGCTTGGTCCGGGTGCAACTGCACCTGCTGCGCGATTGATATCTACGTCCAAGGGGGTGTTGTACATCGGCCAGTTTTCACCTAGGCGATTGCAGCTGGGCGCATGACAGTGATTAGAAGGGCCAAACTTTCCAATCAGCCCTCCAGGGCCCAAAATAGACCCTAATTAAAACACCCAAGTGCTGGTCCCCGGAGCAAGTAGAAAAGGTGGGTGGTTGTAGTTCCCATACTAGTCACGTTCCTCTAGGTGCTCCTTCACTTGCACCCCTGGCTCACTGAAGACCTTGTCCTTAGGGCATTATGCCCCACTGGGACCATGAATCAATGATTCCAAAGAGAGGGACAACGGGCAAGTTAAAGAGGTCCAACATACGAGCCCCAACAAAGCTGTATGAAAGAAGGGAATGGAGTTCCTCTGAGTCCAAGTGAAAGAGCTGGGAGATACTAAAGGTGGGGGTAAGCCGAACCCACACTGGTGATAGTGGAAGGGGAATTCCCCTTTTCGGAACTAGGGCTCTCACACACGTAGCAAGCTTGGTGTCATGCTTCATCATATGAGCCTGCCCCTCGCCAGGTCGGCGCTAAAATACCTGACCGGCACCCAGTACGGGGCTCTTTGTCATGGGTCTTTTGTTCCTGCCATTGGGTGCAGTGGGGGTGAGGGGCCTAGTGTGTGTAGATGTGGGAGGGAAGTGAGTTAAAGCAGGTCAGTTAGTCCTAACTGTTATTTATTCACAAGGTAAACTGCTTGATTAAAAGTATAGAGAGTGGCAGTAAACTAGAGGCAATGCATCTAGCTGTGTGTGCCCTACTCTGGGTTGGTCAACATGTTTCGTGCCATGAGTGTCAGGAGGATCTGGGCACTTCTTCAGGAACAGAGTGAACGATATCTACACAACGCGATACGTGAAAAACTACATACCACGTTCTCAGGTTAATAACCTCTACTGTTGTCTAGTGGTGACTACAACAGTATCCGGTGGTCAAAAAATGGACACCAATTTAGGTCCAGCGTCCAAGAATGCTCCGTCTGCGACCTACCCTGCCGCCGGAAACCAGGATGGTGAATCAATGATCATCGGTATTCTTTACCTTTGCCCCGCGCTCCTCCCATTGAAGTGCTTTGAAACATCAATAAGCAGCATGAGCGCTACACATAAACTGTGAATAAAGCCATATCTCTTCATAAGCAAGGACTGGTGCGGACAATCCTTGTCCTACATGGACCTTTTCATCCATGTTTAAAGCACCTCCTAGCAGGATCACTGCCGGAGGGCTCCAACTTGTTCTAGACTGAGTCCTGGACAGTCAGTCCTTGACCGGGGCCTGTACAAAAGTTCCAATCTGATCATAATCCACTAAGAGAAGGTCGATGGATCCTCATGCACCTGGTCCAGTGACGTCACTCTCACGGTCTCCTCATTTAACAGACAGTCTCTACTCCTATTGCCTCAAGATGTCAGCACCGTCCACGGAGAGGCGGGATATATCACTATATGATCATTTCATTCTGTGCGTCGCTATCTTGGGTATGTTATAGGGCTTCATACCCAGGATGGCGACGCACAGAAGTGCATTAGGGAACAGAAAGGAGACAGGTCAACCTCCATTTTGTCTCCTTCCTTCTGGAATAGGCTTCCGTCTCTATATTCAAGAAGTATCAGTTCGTTGGAAGGTCAGATCACAATTAGCAACTTTGGGTTGCTCAGACTACTTTTCCCGGGGATTTAATTGGGCCGGGTCCCTCCGGGCTCCGGACCCGGTAGTAATTAAGAACGGACAATGAAAAGGGTCCCTTTTGGACCCTGCCTTCGCACACTTAACTACAATGGCAATACAAGTCAACGATTTGGTTTCTGTTTATATTTCACGTTTTACTTAATGTTGATTCCCTAGGAGCGTTAGCTATTTCCAAATGTTGTGTTTCTGTTTTTTGTTTGTTTAGCATGTCATACGTGTGTAGTGCACTTTCAACGGAGTCGCCTCCAGGTATTCATTGCGGCCCAGTACTAGGTGCTCTGGAGTTGATGCTGAGGGAAGCGCACGTTTCTCACAGGGCCTGTAGTGGGGGAAAAAAGATGTTCAGAATACATGGTCATCCAATCTTTGGCCTCTCTGCAGAAAGCAGAGAGCAATGGTCGCGTATTTCAGTTGCAATTGTGTACAAATGTGTGTGAAAGAGGCACACAGCTGTCAAACCATGGGCAAGGCAACACTAAAAGAAAACGCAGTGCTTGTAAGTGAGTGGCTGCGTTGTGCGTTTGGGTACTGGTCAAATGAAGGAGACGTGCGGACGTGCATTCAAGAGGAGAGGGAGAAACCAGAGTGCTGGAGAGGACAGAGGTGAGGTGTAAGTTAATGCGATGGACAAGATGTGAAGAGAACAAGGTGCACAGGCCGAACATGGAGTGAACCTAACAGGAGAGACTGAGGCATTCTGTCGACCACTCCCCCTTCCACAGCTCTCAGTAATGTTTAAGTCATAGGCTCATAATTTCACAATTTACATTTTTTTTACTAATAATTATTTTTAGAAAATCATTATTACTTTTTTACCTCAATCGGCTAACATCCATTGACAAAGCCAATAGCCCTGACTGGTTTTAGGTGTATGTCAGTTGTTGTATTATATATCTGGATGCAGTAACAGAAAGCGCTGTAAGGAACCAAAATACCGGTCGGGTGGCACATTATGGGAATCAAAGAAATGAAACTTGCATGTTTAAGCCACACCTTTAATTGCACAGGCCACGCCCCTTTTAGAGAACCCCACTTTTTTATCCCAATTTTAGCCCAGACTATTCCTGTTAAAGTGCTAAGGGGGCAGTAAGTCTACACCCTGGACCAACGCTAGGCATGGGCAGTGTGGGCAGCTGCCCAGGGCCTCGCACTCAGCCTACCAGCATGGGGCCCGCACCAGTGCAGCACACCGCCGATCCTCTTGTGCCTCTGATGATCCAACTGAAAAAAAAGGTGTGTCTTTGACATTGGGCTTACAGGAGGGGCCCCTTCCTCCCATCCCCTCTCATGGATGGTATGGGGAGGTCTACGAGAGGGGGACACTTCCTCTTGTACCAGTTGCAAGGAGGAGCCCGGCTGTCCATTCAGAAACACTCCGGTACGCCCATTGTCAGTACTTTAGCATCCCCACAGTTTTAACTCTTAGCCCCCAAGCAATTCTCACAACTTCAGCCCAAAATTAGCTATAAAAGAGGTGTGGCTGAGAGGAGGAGGTGCGACCCAGGAGGAGTGTACACAAAGCTGCTTTGGGAGCCCTGAATGTGTCACTTATGTAAATCAGAGGGGCCTCGCACATTCGCTCTTGAAAATCCTAGAACTGGCCCTGTCAACACCAAGGCACGTCTTGAATGAACATAACATAACCTACCGCAGCATAATAGTACACAGCAAAATCCGCTTTGGATAATTAGGGCTGCAGTGCATATTGTTGCACAAGGCTTCTCCGCACTCAGAAAGCTATTGTTTACTCAGTGCTTGTACCCTTTTTCGTTCACATTTATTTTTGAGCTTTCCATAATACAAAAGGAAGCCTTACCACTGACCCTGCACTGCCATAGCCTGTATCAGGAGGCCGTGGGAGATGGTGTTGAAAGCTGCGCTCAGGTCCAGCATTATCAAGGCAGGTCTGACCTTTGTCAGCATTCTGTCTGAGAGTTTCCCCTGAAAGTAGTAGAGCGGACTCAGTAGAGTGATTAGCCCTGAACCCGGATTGGGAAGAGTGGAGCACCTAGTTGGATTCAATGAAACTGGTTAGCTCATTTTTCACAAGTTTTTTGAGAATTTTGGCACAGAAAGGCAGAAAAGATATGGGTCTAAGGTTCTCCAGGATGGAGAGGTCTAGTGAGAGCGTTTTGCATATGGGGAGCACCATAGCGTGTTTCTATTTCTTGGGAACTAGGCCTGAGTTATTAGACATAGTAATTAAGCATGGGCGGAAAATCCGTTCCGCTCGCGGATTTTGTGGATTTTCGGTAAATTCGCAATCCGCGAGATTCGCAAATTTCCCGCAAAATCCGCAAATTCGCACGCAGCGGATTTTTTTTCTTGGTGATACAATTTTGCGGCGTGTGGCGTTCACTTACCGTCATTCAGCGTTTGCCGAGTTGTTTTTCTCGATATTTTGCGAGTGCTGCGCCATTTTGGATCTTGCTGCGGGATCCTGCGGGAGTTTGGCGACGCATCGCGAGAGTTGGCAATTGCGAACATGTAGGTGCGGCGGGCAGCAACAATCTCGCACTCGCAAAATTACAAAATTTGCAATTCTGCACGAGAAATCCACTAGCAAGCAGCATAGACCTTCTGAAAATGAAGATTTTTATCAGAATAACTCCTCAGGTTGACATTTGCCTGCACTTTTTTGGATTTGAGGCCTTTTGACTTTCTTTGGATCACTTTTGGATTAGAAATCAACTTTCACAAGTAAGTTTGTTTGGGGCATTACAGTTGCTGTTCTGCAGAAAAACGAGTTTTGCAAAACTGAAAGTACTCAGCAGGTGCAAAAGTTCACTCATCATTAGTAACCATTCCCTGTAGTACTTCCTGAGGGGCCCCTCCAGAGTTCAGTTGCCTATGTTTGTTTGGGGCATTACAGTTGCAGTTCTGCAGAAAAACGAGTTTTGCAAAACTGAAAGCACTCAGCAGGTGCAAAAGTTCAAACTCATCATTAGCAACCATTCCCTGTAGTGCTTCCTGATTGGGGCCCCTCCAGAGTTCAGTTGCTAGTTGCAACAATTGTATGACCCTGCTCTGACCCTCACAGCAGGCTCATAAAATAGCTACAAGTAGGCCACAAAGGTCCTGGAAAAAAAATTGCACTGCAACAGAAAGCAAATTACAGATAAGGAAGCAGGTGCCAGACTGGAATTTTAAAACAGTGACACATTAATAAATCAACCCCAAATTAATTCATGTCAGTTGAAGCACGGCAGGTGTGCTTGCTTTTCCCCCCATAATCTACAGTGATGATGAACCAGAGGGTGGCATTGATGTACCAGAGGGTGGCATGGGTGAAACAGAGGGTGGCAGTGGTGAAACAGAGGGTGCTGGGAACCTGTGATGATGAACCAGACGTAGAAACAACATAGTCACGACCGTTGCGAGCCGACAAGTAAGTTCGCAATTGCGAACTGGTACAAAACCCTAGCGAACTGGCAGAAACCCTTGCGAACACAAAAAACCCCGCAAATTCACGAGAATTCACGGATTTTGCTAATTGCGAGTTCACAAACACGCATATTCGCGAACGCCAGATTCGCAAAATTCGCCCATGCTTAATAGTAATCCGTTTTTTAAGGTGAGGGAGAATAACTGCTGAGCCAAGGCAAATAATTCTAGGCGGGGCAGGATCTAGAGGAGAGACGACTCGCTTTGCAGGAAGAGGTTATGAAGCTCTTCCGGATAGGGGATGTCAAGACTGATCATTTATCCTGAGTTGTCTGTGACTGGTGAGAAACCTGCCTGCTGGGCCTCAATATGAGGGTGTTTTACAGGCCAGTAATAATTGAAGATCAGACATAGATAGGGTTTGTAGGGTTCAGAGATGGGTGGAGTGTAAGGTAAGTGAGGATTTTTTAGGGTTTACGGATGAGTGGTGTTTAGGTGTGCAAGGTGTTTTTAGATTTCAGGGATGGGTGGAATTTAAGGTTCATGTAAGCTTGGAGTTTAGGGCTAGTGAGGGTTTTTAATGTTTAATGATGGATATCGACTGGGCTGATGAAGAGAATTTAGGGTTCAGGATTGTGTGGGGTTTAGGGTAGTGAGGGGTTTTAAGGATACACTGATGGGTGAAGTTTTGATGTAGAAAGGGGTTTTTAGGGTTCAGGGATGAGTAATTCGGGGTGAGGAGTTATTTTGGGCCATGGATGGCTGGTGTGTAGGGGCAGTGAGGATTTAGCGTTCATGGCTGATGGAGTTTGGGTGTGCTGAAGTGTTTTAAGGAGCATGGGATAACTGTGGTTTAGGGATAGAAAGAGGTTTTTAGGGTTCAGTAATCAATTGAGTTAGGGGTAGTGAGTGATTTTAAGATTCGGGGAGGGGGGATTTTTGAGGCAGAAAGGGCTTTTAGGCTTCAGGGATGAGTGTAGTTTGTGTGTTGTAGTTTGTGTGTACTGCGTGGTTTAACCTCTTAAGGTACACATTAACCTAGTTATTAATTTCAAATAAAATTTAATGTTACCAATTGTGCCCAATTACATTCAAGACATTTAAAACTCATAATAGACTATTTTAGTGCATTTAATAAAAATGCTACATTTCCTTCGCTCTCACTGTCATAGTTATGTAACTTCTCCCAAATTTTGGTTGGCCAAAAATATTAGCTCAAAGACAAATATCCAAGTTAATTTAAAGTTTCTCAATGTGAACATTAAACAACAGGATTAGATATCAGCCTATAGCTGTAGGAATTTGGGTTAATGGTTGAGAGGTTGAAGCTCTACTCAAGCAGCAACCATAATTCTTGTCAGGGTGAACCACAAGCAAACCCCAAATTAACCATGTTTAAGCCTGAGGTAGCTTTGCCCAAAAGCAGTCAGGCTCAACTTGGAGGCAACAAGTAAAGTATGTATGCAGCACTTAAAACAGCATTAAAGTGAAAACACGGCACAAGAAGAATCCCACATCAATTTAGAAAAAGAGTCTCATTCAATAAATGATTTTAGACTAAAACAACTAAAATCCAATCAGCAGAACCATAGATATGTAGTTATAAAGAATGAAGTGAAAATAGTGCCTAAAAGCACAAAGCTCCAGCCGTGGTTATCTGGTCGCGCCAGACCCGGACAAAGTCACAAGTACAGGCTGATCACAATGGACTGCGGGAGGATACAGCGACCCTGTTAGGCCCTCTGAACAAGTACCTTAAATCCTGGATGCGGAGTGTTGCAAGATTTCTTGTCAAGGATGCGTCACGCAGAGGTGGTTTCAATGAGGGAGCCCTTCCCATTTGCGAATGGCTTACTACCAATTTGAAAATGGTGGTAATCTGTGAATGCACTCCTGGTCACAAAACATTCATACATACCAGTGCAACTCACTATTAGGAAGGGACACCATTTACACGTCCCTTCCTAATAGCGACTTGTCAACCCTTTTTTATGAGTCAGTAATAGGTTACTGACTTGCAAAATATGCTTGGTACATAGGAAAACCGGTTGCAAATGCCTAATGGGCTGCTTGCAACCGGTAAATGTGTCGTACACTTGGCCCAAAGAGCGCCTAGAAGTCAGACATTGATATGTGCAAAATTCATACACACAATGGTTTGGATAGCACAACGCCAAGTTCAGGACAGAGCAATGCTGGGGTCTGGCAGATCACCCACAAATTAGAGTTCAGCCTTGGATAGCAAGCACAATACTCATGGTGGACCGATTTCTCTGGCACTAAGCAGAATCCCCTTAGTCAGAACTGCCACAAGTAAGACCGAAAACTGAGGGAGCCCTTATCTGGCTTTGTGCTGCGGTCTCCTGAACACCGGAACATCCACCCAGATCCAGCTATCTCTGGTGCCACAATGCTAGGCGCAAAAAGAACAATTGATGGACAGAATGCAGAACAATGTCATACAGTCACCCTAGTACAGAGATCTGGGAATAAACCCATTGTTATTTTGCTCATCATGCCATTCCAGTTTGAAACCAGCCATATGCAAATCAGTCTTGACCCAGCGCCCAATGGGAACAGTCCAGCTTGAATTGCCAGGCCAGGTCCTCCCCAGACTGGAAACAAACACCCTGGGACCGGTTCTGGGGTTTCACCCCTCATCAGCCAGGATAGTTTGACTCCAGTGGCATGGAGAGCACGGGACCCACGTCTGGGCATACTCATCCCTCTCGGAGTGACAAATGCAAAAAGAACAATTGATGGACAGTTTTTGTTTTGCTATACTTTCAAATAATCTTTGCTGGATCCTCTCCTAGTATGTTAATGTTCTGTCTCATTTAATAGAATAATGCCTTTTTCCTTGGCCCTTACCTCAGCTTCAAATTTATATATTGCAACTCACCTACCAATGAAGTACCTTGTTGATTTAGAATCTAATGCATGCTCTAAAGATACTCCAATAAGTATAGGCATTGTAAATTCACTTTTATGGAACTGGCGTGCGTTGAAATCCTCTTTTATGCGGGCCATGAATTCTGCACCCATACAAATAGCTGAGTCCTTAGATCTAGTATCTTACTTTGTATATTTATATAGATAGATTAATATGATTGTGGTTGACAATATCATTTTAAAATCTTTGAATAATATTTCTTTTTATCGATGTAAAGAAGCAATGATTTTGACTGAGCAACCTGTGTTGATTTATAATTAAAGGGTATTCCATTTTGCCAAGATATTAAGATCTCAGATTTCGTACCTTTCTGGATAGACACTATCCCCCAGATGCATCAAGCACCCATTTAGCGATTCCTTATTAGCGAAAAATAAGGCTTCACTAATAAGGAATAGCAAAATGCTATGCATGAAGTTCTCACGTAAAAAATTGCGATTTCTTAAAATTCCTTAATTGCGACTCGCAATTAAGGAATACCTCCCCATTCATTCCTATGGGCCTAGAGGCCCATAGGAATGAATGGGAAGACAATCTCAATTTGCGATTTCTAATTAGAGAATCGCAAATTGAGATTGCAATTTCAAGGGTGCCAGGGTGTCAAAAGGACACCCTGTTGCACCCCTGAAATCTGCATATGGTACATCTTGCACACACACATGCCCTAAGGGCATGTTTGTGTGTAAAATGGAACTTTGAAAAATGCACTTTAGTGCATTTTTCAAAGTTTTTGCAAATTACCATGAAGTTCAACTTCATGGTAATATGCGCCCCTTATTAGCGAAATCGCTAATTTTTTTAAGTTTTAGGCATTGCATTTAAGGAATCTCAATTTGAGATTCCTTAAATGCAAGAGCAATTTAAGTAATCGCAATTTTGCGATTTCTTAAATTGCGATTTTTGCATTGGGGATGATGCATCCCCAATGCAAAAATACCGGTCGCAAAGGGGCAGATTCTGAGAATCTGCCCCTTTGCGAGCGGTTTTAAGCTTGATGCATCTGGGCCTATGATAGTTAGGTTTGGAGTTTTTAGTTTCTTTTACTTCAAGGGAGTAGGATCGCATGGCTTTGTGGCTTGTTGGTCTTATCGTGACAGGGATTTGATGGGCCCTTTGAGTTTCCTGACCAAAATCTGGTTGCAAGACATTGAAATCTCAAAGGAGGTGGCAACCTTTAGAATCTCTTCCCATTTGTGAGTGTTAAAAGAAAGTGTGTTGGGGGCTAGGCAGTGATGAATGGTACTATTGCCAACTCTCAACCAAACAAACAGAAATCTTTTATTTTCAAATGCAACCCATTTCCTTTGGGGGAAAAAGGCTGCATTTAAAACAAAAGCTGACGTTTTAAAAAATGCAGTCAGAGAAATGGTGGTCTGCTGACCCCAGCAGGCCACCATCCCTGTGATGGCTGTCAACCGTAGGGAGCTGCCATTTACGACCCGTCTCGTGAACATGGATAGGGTAGGTCGGGGTGTGGCCCCCTGTGATTCAGAAGCTACATATTATACATGGGTTGGATAGCAAAATTCCTTTGAATTCACAAAAAGTCCAGCAAAATTTATGACCACTTTTTGCAAATGGAAATTTCGAACATCTGGTCACTAATCGGCACATGCATCAATATTGCATTTTGCGATTCCTTAATTGCGAAAAATAAGGAATCGCAATTAAGGAATTGCAAACTGCAGTGCATCAAGAAATCGCTATAAAAATAGCGATTTCTTAAAATTCCTTAATTGCGATTCTCTAATTGAGAATCGCAATTAAGGAATACTTCCCCATCCATTCCTATGGGCCTAGAGGCCCATAGGAATGAATGGAAAGACATTCTTAATTTGCAATTTACCATTGAAAATTCGCAAATTAAGAATGCAATTTCAAGGGTGCAGGGCTGTCCAAAGGACACCCTGTTGCACCCCTGAAATCTGCTTAGGAGTACATTTTGCACACTCACATGCCCCAAGGGCATGTGTGTGTGTAAAATGGAACTTTGAAAAATGCACTTTAGTGCATTTTTCAAAGTTTTCGCAAATTACCATGAAGGTCAACTTCATGGTAATTTGCTCCCCTTATTTGCGAATTCGCAAATTTTTAAAGTTTGATGCATTGAATTTAAGGAATCTCAATTTGAGATGCCTTAAATGCAATCGCAATTTAAGAAATTGCAATTTTGTGATTTCTTAAATTGCGAAAATAACAAAAATGTTAATGCATCCCAAAAATGGGAATTGCATTCACTAACGGCCGAACTTTGCGATTCGCACCGTTTGCGAATGCAATTTCCTTTGATGCATGTGGCTGGAAATCCTTATATGTAAAAGTGGATGCAGAGGCGATCATGCCCAACCGGCCAGATATAAATATTACCAATACTGCATTTCAGCAAGATTTGTTGTATGCTAAGTCTTTACAATTAACAGGTAGAGTAGGTGAATTCTTGATTCCAGGGGTGTCAGGCCTGAGTTGGCGGCTCAGGTTTCTGCTCTGGTTATTGGAGGACGAGCCTGATGCACCATCAAAGCCAAGAATAATGTCAATCCCTTTCAATGGTGGAGGAGCCAGAAGAGCTGGTTTTGCTGCTTTAGTCCAAGTTGTTGATTTGTGTCAACATTAGTGTCAATGTCCTATGCTCCTTTTCCACTTACACTGTGTTTATGGAATTTAACCCTTCGTCAGCTGCACAAGCATAGGAGAAGGATGAAATGTACCTGTGCACTCAAAGTAGGCGAGTCTGTATCCGTGGATGTAGAAGCTTTATCAGAAGCAGTGACACCAGGAGAACCAGTGAAAGTGTAGCTGAGAACTCATCCCTTGTACTGTTGTTGATAAAGGGATAGTCTCATCTCCTCGTCACTTAATCAGCACCGATCATAATTTCCAAGCATTCCCGCCATCTCACGGCTCAAGATGCAATATACCTGCTGGTCTCTGGAACCGGTGGATGCCAGTGCAGCAGCCATCTCTGAATAGCATTGTGTGCAGATATCTTGCCATTGTTCATTTCAGTCCAAGTAAAACCTCTGAGAACATGTACTATCTTCCTATGGTGTTCAGGATCCAGGTCTATGCAATGCCTGAACGGTACTCATCAAGCGAGTTATTCGAAGACCGCCTGTGTATCTGCCTGTCTTTGTCTTCCATTGAATCCTTCGCTGCCTGAGTTTTGTGGTTGATGCAGTGTGCCACGTTACTGTCTAATGCACACAGTCACTGGCCTTTCTGGTTGCTACCTTGTCACTTACAAATTTACTTCCTTTTGCCATTATGTTGCTTCATTTCATTATTTCTGCTTCTTTATCCAGAAATAGGAAGGAAAGACAGTGCAGAGGGCCTAGCCATCATTATCAAGAGCACCTCTATACCAATGAACCTCTGTGCATAAGTTCCAGGTTTCAAGAAAACTCAATATTATCTGGCAGATTGTAAATATATCTATTCACTTATAAAACATCCCTTCTTCTAAGTGAATGGTTTTTAGCAGTGGCAGCTGGTGAACTTTAAATGTGGTGGGGCTAATCCTTGGTTCGAATTATAACGAGCTTCGACTTGAAGGTCTCTCTCACACTTTCTTGCACTAACGACCTAATTTACAGAGATTTGGTGTAGGGCAGGGCCACAAGTTTTTTTGGTGCACTGCCCTACGCCGAACCGAAAGGACAGCAATGTACCGTATCCAAGAGATAAGGTGCATTCCTGTCCTTTCAGCCAGAGCCTGCACGCAAGTTGGTGCCTAGCGACAACACAGGAGCCCTTGTTCTGCATTGTTGGCAGGATTGTTTTTGTGCAGGAAGGGATAACTTCCTGCACAAAAACAATCCATGGAGGCGTTGTCCTCATTCTATGTGTGCTGCAGAATGCAGCACACATGTAAAGAGGAAAAAACTAGGAGGTTTACGTGACTTTGTAAATCTAGGCCAGCATCAAAATTCATGGGTGTTGCGTGGGAACTCCCACTGCAACACCCATGGCACGCCTCCTTGGCACAGAGTGAGTCAAGCAGGGATTTCCACTGCGTTGTCTTACTCCATATCTATGAGGCCATGCAAAGGCACGCAAGGTGGCATTGCGTCCCTTCATAGCTATGATTGAGAGGTCTGTGCCTGATGCAGAGGTTTAACTGCACACTCACCTCTTAGCCCACTGTGCAATTGTTGTCCATAGCTGGTTCCTTCCTTCTCTTGGGCCTCTATGGTTGAGATAAGGAGCGCTCTGTCCTGCTCTGCTCCATAAAGTTTTTTTTAAGTGAAACTAAATGCAGTACTAATCACATGTTAACTCTTTCCGTTCTGATGACGGAACCGCTCCGTCATCAGCCATGATGGCGCTGTGCTGATGACGGAGCGGTTCCGTCATGTCCCGCCCGACGCGCCTGCGCGGGGCGGATTCCGCGTCTGCGCTGGGCGTTCCACTGAGCCGGCGGGGCCATGACGGAACTGCTCCGTCATGAGCACAGCTCAACCGCGGCTGGTGACGGAGCAGTTCCGTCACCTGCATGTGCGTGCCGCGCGGCCCCCCACCCCCTTAGCTCTGCAGCGGAATAGCCGCCGCAGCAAAGGTGTTAAAACCAGGAGAGCAGCCCCCTGCACTCCCCGTACAGCCTGCCCAATCATCAAAACATTGTTGCCATTCACTCCCTCCTTGACCTCAGCGGTCTGCCCCACCCCCAGCCATTGTAGTACATGGAGTTTTGCAGCTCCTCCAAGGGCCACTGTTCATGAGCCCCAAAAAGCATCTGTATCCATGGCCCTTTAATTCAGCACTCCCTCTCGTGTGATGTCACTGCTGTAGCGTGTGCCTGCAGGTCGAAGAAAACCTCGCCCTGATGGCGCTCACGCAGGTGAACATCTGCAAAGATCACTAGAGTTCACCGAAGAGGTTCAGCACACCTCCTGAGAGCAGTCATTTCTTTTCAGCTGCTCTCTGTTTATTTTCCCTTTTCTTGTCTCTTCCCCGAGGGTGACATGGCAACGCCACTTTTACCCATGAACACCACTGCCCTGGTTTTTAGGTGAAGCTTTCATAAAATAAAAGGAGAGAGACCCCTCAACAAGCCAAGGGGACAAGATGGCAAAAACAAAAGAAGCTCCCCTAAAAAGGAAACCAGTTGGATAAAAGTGCAAGGAACAAGCTGGATGAAATCAAAGCCCCAAACCACAACAAAAAAAATCTTATCTTTATTATTTATAGACATATATAATTCATAAAAAATAAAAGACAAAACAATACATCAACATCTTCCATTACAAAATTCAATATACAAATTGCATCAATGTTTATTGCAGCACTTTTCTTAATACATCATAGGATCAATTATTTATATACATTAACATTTCAAAAATCAGATGTGGTTGAAAATGTGCAAAATGTGTTCGTCTACAAGCACATTTTGCACATTTTCTACCACATATGATTGAATTTTATTCTGAGAGCTTGTTGTGTTTTTGTTTTATGTGAACCCTTTCAGACGGAGCGAGCTGTGCTATCCTCTGCTTGCATATAGGGAACTACTTTTTTATTTCTGTTTATGCTGTCCATGAGAGTTGAATGTGTTTTCTAACTGCCTCCCTCGTGTGCTTTTCTCCCCCACACATATCACTCTCTTTCGCCCCTGCGCCTCTCTCACCCCAACCACACTTCTGTTGTTCTCCTCAAACCATATGCTTCTTCTTACTCGCTCCATATTGCACTTTTTCACCAGTGTTCTCTCCCGCATGCTGCATCTCCCCCTTCATCAGTGTTTCTTCACCAGCCATGACCTCCCCAACCATCTCATCTATGGATTTTTTTTTAAAGTGCTTTTACACAAAATCTTTTTAAAGCGCCTCGTGCTACTTTTTTTAATCTACCAATCCATCTCAGTTTGGAAAATGAATTAAAAGACTGTGCCCTTTTGTAGCACGCGCATGTGAGTCCCGACAAAATGACATGGTGATTGCATCATCTTTTTTCATATTTTTTTAAAGCATGCATGTATGAAATTACAACACAAACTATTACAACACATACCTTTACAATGCAGCTTCCATTACAACACATGCGATTACAACGCAAGTCATTGCAATACATATTCCATTGCAACGAAATGTACTATTCTAACACAGGTGCTGGTCATCGAGGGATATGCATTGTAATGGCATGTGTGTAATGACATGCGTTGTAATGGATCCTGCGTTGTATTGACCGCGAGGTAAAAGCATTGCGTTGTAATGCCTGCATTGTAATGGAGATTTCCTGGCGAAACCTATTGGTTTTGCCAATGCTTGTTATTTCAAGATGACTCCGCTCTAATCTACCTGCTTTGTTTTATTTGGAATAAATGTTTTGCTCGCCTGTACGGGCTGCTCTCTTCTCTCTTCTCTCTTCTCTCTTCTTAGGCTGTTGACCAGCAATGGCTGTAAGAGAGAATTCATTGTCTTGTGTTAGTTAATACGGATCAGTTCGGTCCAAAAACGTCATCGACTTAATTTCCTGCGGCTTATCTAGGATAAGTACCGGTGTGGGATTTAGAAGAAGGAGGACACATCTCTTTAAAGTACATAGAAACAGGGTTTTTAAGGCATTGAAAATGAATCTTATGATAAGGAAAAGGCTTTCTTTATTTTCTTCCAATAAAGACAGTTGTGGCACCCTCACACAGAAGGATTAAGATAAACTTGGAGGATCAATTTTCCCCTTTTAATTTCAAACATTGTACTGATCTGTTTTGATTGAGTGTAATATTTCAGAAGAGTGTGGCAGAACACTCTCTGTATCCAGGTGTGAGGATGGGAACACGTGCACACTCTGTTTTTGGGACTATGTGATTGCCTTGTTCTCTGAAAATAGATTGAAATAAGCCTGCTAGTGCCATTTAATTCACTAGGGCATTCTTTCAAACTTGGCGCCTCCTCAGATGCTACTGATTGTAAACACTGTGAGGCGCATTACTAACCCTTATAATTTATACTTAATAGAACCTTCTACTTGATAAACTCAAATTCTTATGGAAAGAGCTCTTAAAGATAGTAAATATTTATCTCATTCAGTTCATGTATATTGTAGGTTCATTGAAATCATAACAATATAAATGCATATATCGAATCAAAAGTTTAAAAAAAGTTAAAGCCTGTGATTGACAGTGTTCGGATCTTATTAAGTAATCATTCAGAGTCTCATTGGGAGCATTGTTAAAAATTTGCTACATCGTTCAAAAGACTGTCAGTCTTTAGGTCATCATCAGCGGCTATTTCTTCTCCAAATTCTGACACTCACCCAGGTCAGTATTAAAATTTGATACCTGGTTCTAAAAAATTTTGTTTTCACAAAACGGATATTCAATTTTTATTGATCCTGTTTCTATTGGGGTGCTTGCAGGGTCATCTCCTTCAAGCTTCACAAACTGCTCAGTGAATGATAGGTGCAGTGGTGTGGGCAAATGAAGAATTTTGTCAATGAAATTGTCAAACACATTGCTTCATGGCTTATTTTATGGACCATAAAAAAAACCTGTAGCCATCGAATGGGGTGTGGTCTTACATTTCTCCGTAATCCAAAGACGCTGCAGGTTTCTCATTTCTTTCCTCAGACTACAGCATCTGTATGGAAGTCTTGCGTCATTAGCCACCCAGTACTTGCATCTGCTGTAGCAAGAAGCAAGAGTTACAACCTCATACATTTTGTCCCTATATTAGTTTGAAGGACCTGTTATAGCAATGGTCCACCATATGATTCTAGTGTGAGATGGATCCTTTTGTATTATAAAAATCTTTCTACATTGTCCACACAGGAGAGTAGCTTATGTTTATTTGTATCTCTTTTTTGAAATTCGGCACATGGCAATGCATTATTCCATTCATCCGCCATATTCAGCTGTGCTATGATTCTATTTATGCTTTCAACCACATGAAAGATTGATTGGGGAATATTTTACTAATCTCTTTCCATATTTAAGATTTCTGTGACTCTTCGAGAGCTCCCCTGAGAAAGTCACGATAATTTTCAAATTGTGTATTGATGGTATGAGACATGTCTAACAACCAGTTCTAGCTTTAGTTGTTCATGAGTTTGGTAGAAAATGATGTGTCTGAGGGCTTTGTTCATTGTCTTTTGAAGCCCAAAGTTCAGTTTGCTCCCAAATGTTATGCACCATATGTAATTGTAGGGATACATGTTGCTGTATTCAGCTATGGTTGGAGATGCCCTAGGGCCTACCCTGCTTATGTACAGCCCGCTCGGTATGTGCTATAGAAAGGTTGTTTTTACTTTCTGCAGTTGGGTTTTGGGACCCGCACTTCTATCTTGCCACAAAGAATGCGCATGTTGCATCTCTTCATACTATATTCTTTGTTTTACTGATCTCCAGCACCAGGTAATTCTTGTGGTTCTGCGTATTCAGTGTTTTCAGGGAGTGATGTGGCCCTATTGGACTTACATGTAGGATGACTGTTTAGTTGGCGTGTTGGAGCAGTGGTGTATTCTTGGCTTCTAATTCTGAGAGAACATTATTGGCACTGTGTAGGGCCTCTCTCCACTGATTATAGCTTCCCATTGCTCAGATGGAAACTGAGTTTTGTATCTCATCCTGTTGTACTAGGCCCTTTTTCCAGGGTTATCCCCAAACTTTTTGCTTCTTCCTCCTATTTTTTCCTGACCTGTGTTTGTTGGTTTTCGGACTATGGGCACTTTACCACTGCTAATCAGTGCTAAAGTGGATATGCTCTCTGTGTAAATTGTTATTATGATTGATTCTCCCTGATTGGCATATATGATTTACTGGACAGTCCCTAGTAAAGTGCACTGAGTGTGCTGGGGCTAGTAAATCAAATACTACTAGTGGGCCTGCAGCACTGATTATGCCACCCACATGAGTAGATCTGAAAAGGTAACTCAGACCTGCCACTGCAGTGTCTGTGTGCAGTTGTTAATTACATGTCGACTTGGCAAGTGCACCCATTTGCCAGGCCTTAACCTTCCCTTTTCTTACATGTCAGTCACCCCTAAGGGTGGCCCAAGGTACCACTGTGGGCAGGGTGCAGTGTATATGAAAGGTAGGACATGTACTGGTGTGTATGACGTGTCCTGATAGTGAAATACAGCCAATTTCGTTTTTTCACTAATGACAGAATGGGGAATGCTTTGTAACATTTTACAAGCATATCTTCCGATAGGGATAAGATAGAAAAATAAAGTTTAGGCTCTTTGAACTCAGAATTTATTAACACATCTTTTACTAAATATGGTTTTTAAATTGGTGTTTGAAAATGGCAATTTTAGAATGTAGGCATTTTCTTGTTTAACCATTCTGTGTGCCTCTGCCTGTTTGTGTATTGACTGTCTGTTTTTTTAGTGACAGGGGCTGGGGAGGTGCATTCTCTCAGACAGACACTGGGGGGGGTGATGTGTGTCCTGCCTTTTCTGAAATAGTCAGCCAGCACTGGGTTGAATAGGCCTGATCTGCATTTGGAGTGCTGGGAGGAGTAGCACCTGTACCTGAATAGGGCTGTGCCTGCCTTCCACAGTGCTGGCTCTGCCCCCCCCCCCCCCTGTGATGTGTTTGGAGCCAGGGCTCACACTGACAATGGAGGTTGTTGTGCACTTGCAAAGTATCCCAAAAACAGGTTTGGACTGGGCTCAGAGCTCTGGGCCATTAGAGATCAAAGAGATTTACTCTATAAAAAGAGGGGCCCAGACCCCAGACTTTTAGATTACTTCTGGAATCAAGAGGAACCTTTGCCAAGGAGAAGAGCTGGAGAAACTGAGGATAAGTACTGCCCTTGCTGTCTTTCTGGGGATGGCCTGCAGTTGCTGTTTCTACCAAGGAAAGGAGAAGAACTTTGCTGTGTGCTGTGTCCCCAAGTCTCCAAGGGCTTGAGTAGAGCTTGCCTCCTGTTTTGAAGTTTCAGGAACACAAGACATCACCCCCAGCTCCACTGAACTTCCTTGCTGGGAGTTCTGACCTGCCAGGAGTGCCTGTGGCTGTATGTGGCCTCTGGGTGTTGTTTCTGCTACAGGGAGCTGGCAAGCAACGCAACAAGAAAATTGACGCATCGCTCTTCTTGCAACAGTTTTTCCGACGCAACGCTGTGATGCGAGAAGAATCTCCCCGCACCGCCATGCTGCTGATGAAACTGACTCTGCACCTGTCACTGCCACGAGAATCAACGCATCGAGGGGTCGCGGCTGAAGAAATCGATGCAGCGCCGCTTGACGCCTCTGCTTTGTTCGCTGACGCATCCTGGATTTCCACGCATCATTCCGGTGCTGCAAGTTTTCCCCGCCGCATCACCCGAGGATCGGAGTCGTCTCAGAATCGACGCATTGCTTCCCCCTACAGACCGGACCCGAAGCACTGTTCCCCTAGCATCGCATCAACGAAGGTCTCAGAAATTGACGCATCTCTTTGTTTTTCTACGCTTCCCATCGCTTGCCATTGTTTAAATCTGGCATTGCTCTTCTTATCTCGCTCATTGATGGGCTGGTGGTCCGCTACGTCACTTCCTTTTTGCTTCCGTTTTGCAGGAAGCAGCACCGACCAACCACAGTTTAGTTCCGCTGATGGGATGTTATCTTTTTATTTAGGGACTACTTCCTTGTTTTGTACTGCTGCTCTTCCCTGCACTACAAGCCTATCTCGGGTGTGCAGTGCCCCTGCTCATTAGCACCTAATCTCTCCGTGCGCCGTTGCTGCTCCTATCCATATGGCTGAAGCTGCATGTCTTCGTGCCCCTGTTTGTTGCTACCCCTTTTCCCTATGGTGCACTCCACCACCATCTCCGGTTGCCGCGCCTATCCCCATCAGCTGTGCGCTGCACTCAATGCTGGTTTATATGGCTCATCATTATGGCGAACCACTTGCCTATTTCCCTCCCAGCATTGCATGCAGTATTCCGCCAGTCCTCACTTTGCCTTTCCCTTTACTTTCTTCTGGTTCTTCTCCCCCCTAACACCTAACTGCTGCCTTTTCCCCTTTCTGAAAAGCGGACAAACAGATGTTTCATGACCTGCACAGCGCTTTCTTGTATGAGGTGAAGGTAAGTGAGCACACAAGTCAGAGTTGATCCTTTGTTTAGCATTTAACCATGTATTTTTTTCTTCAGTAAATTTGGTAACAGGAGCTTAAAATATTCGGTAAATTTTTATTAAAATAACGCAAACGATATTGGTCATTTTTATATAGCACATACTGCAAGTTGAACTGCCCGCTGTCAATTGAATAAACGCTTGACCAGCCCCACACTTCAGTGGACCCCTCACATCCACCATGGAGAGATAAAGGTCCGAGCTGGCCCTACTGGGGCTTGCTCCTGTAGGTTCAATACAGACATTTACAACAGGCACTCAATGCACAGTACTATCTCACCTGCTGAGAGTGTCACTCTATGTATCGCGTTATTCGTGTGACCCCAGGACACCTTACCGAAGTAGGGAAAGAGGCAAGGTTATGTTGTTTGCTGGAAGACAAATGCACTGTTCACTAATATCATTTGGATCATTCAATTTCAGACATGGTTTAGGAGACTTGTAGACTGACTGACAGAGCTCGCAAAGTTGTAAGATCCGAATGGCAGAATGGCCTTGAGGCTCAGGTTTCTCTAGTGCAGTGGTTAATTTGTAAAATAAAACGTGCCGGGGCTCTCCTGAGAAGGCAGCGCTAACAGGAGAAATGTGCTGGTACAAACTGCTTCCTGACTAGAGACCTCACACTTATTATTCTGGGGAGGACTAGGCCTAATGGTTAAAGTTGACGATTTTGGTGCTGTGGAACCGGGTTCAAGTCTCAACGTGGCTCAACATACCGCGATGTTGTGGAAAATCAAGTGCCTTCCAAATGAGTGTGTCTTTAACTTTTGCTATAAGCGCCGGTGCTGAGGATTGGGTGCAGGTGCTGACCACCGGAAAGCACCTGCTCAAATTAAGCACTGTGGTTTCTCGGGCTCTGGTTTTCATCCTGCTCAGGGGCAGGCATGCAACACCCATTGGGCTCACGGGGCTTGTGTTTGGAACTGCTTTACATTTATGATCCCTTTTCAGCTCTTTCATGCCCTCTTTGGCCAGGTCACTGACAGTGGACAGGGACACAGGTCCATATTCTAAATGTGTTTACATCTAATATTTAGGGATAATAAGGTGTGTTTTCAACATTGTAACCCTGCAGCAGATCCCTAATATTACTGCAAGATCTGTGACATATGAATATGTGAGGTCCTGCTTTGATCTGAAAGAATAAAACATTTCTCTGTAAAATGTCTGTTTTAAATACCATAATTTATTTTGAAAATGGGTGATGTGTGAGAGTCTATTACAATCTGTGTAAGAATTATTATTCAGGGTCACCAGGGCAAGACTCTGCAGAACAGAGCTGGCTCTATCAGGGGGCCCCTGAAAAGTTGGGGCCCTGGGCCAGAGCCCACTTTGCCCATGCCTTAAAGTGTCTCTGGTACAAGCTGTATGGAACTGGCACACCTGTTATTCACAGCGCTTCAAATCAGCATTGGAATGCATCAACCGCTATCTAAAACTTTGTGTGTGTCAAACTTATTCATGTGAGAGCATTATACATGACATCACCTATTTTGGAAGATAAGGGGCTCTTGCCAGGGGTTTATCTCCCCTTGTCATCACTGTTTGTTTGTTTGGCGCCGGCATAACGTAGACAACAATGGAGATGGCCACGATTAAAGTCCGCGAGGTACGCGTCCCCATGCCAGTCCGAGCTACTGATGCCTCTGATGGCGCCAGATTTTTTCTTGCACCTTCTTCTGCTTGTTTACTCTTTTTTACCTTTAACTGCTCCCAGGAGAATTATGTAGAGGCGCTATAACAAATATATAGAAGCACTTTGCTGCTGACCAGGAGCGCAACGCTATTGGGGTCGTCTTTTTTACAGCGCAAAGCTGACACGATGACGTTACAACATCACTTCATGAACACCACAAGACAACGCACTTTTTCCTTTAATAATAACCCCACTTCAAGCAAGCCTTTGCAATGTAACATTGTCTCGCATTATTGTAAGTTTGGACTATTTGGCGTTGCATTACTATTAGCAACGCCAATTGCTCAAAATGTGGGTAATGCGAGACCTATTGCATTGAAAATGCTTGTTTTATAGGCCTTCCTCTTTTCCTTTAGGGACATCCTCGGCTTCTCATTTTCGGGAAATCTTATTGCTTTTCTGATCAATTAATTAACATTGCACTGCAAATCCCTCAAGTGTCTCATGTACCAGTTATTTATTTGTTGGTGTTGATGGACATATTACAGTATTTCTGAGAGAAGCACTGGTATTCTTGGGGACCTTCAGTAGATCTTCTAGGAGATCACTCTAAGATGGTAAAGTCTCCCTTTCCAGAGATAATGATGAATTATGTGGTCATGTAGAGCATTCCCTCACTTTGATTTTTATTCTTTTGTGGCATTTCACCATTTTCTGTGAGCAATTTAGATGTTTCAGGACCGTGATGGTCTCTATTAGCCCTCGGGGTACGCGAGCTGGATGCGGACTGATATGCCAATCAAACACTGCAGCCTGTGGCAAACGGTCACTATTGAATCAATCAATTATTGCACATGAGATAACTTGGTTAAAAATAGGAGCAGTACGAGAGTAGTACACACCAGAAGATTCTCCCTATTGACTGAGGAGTATGCTGCTGGAATGGATCCTTCCGCTAAGACTTCTTAGTGTGGAGGAGGTGAGTTGAGAGTAGAAAGAGGTTACTGTACTTGTTTCCACTGTTGAACATGGAGGTTATTTCAGTTACACCTTAGAATTCATTACTTTACTCAGTTAAAGCAAGTGTTGTATTGGAAGGTTGGGGTATTTTGTGGAAGGTATTGGAAAGTTCAGATATGTTGTCGAAGTCATTGGAAGGTTCAGATATGTTGTGGAAGTCATTGGAAGGTTCAGATATGTTGTGGAAGTCATTGGAAGGTTCAGATATGTTGTGGAAGTCATTGGAAGGTTCAGATATGTTGTGGAAGTCATTGGAAGGTTCCCATATCTTGTGAAAGTCATTGGAAGGTTCAGATATGTTGTGGAAGTCATTGGAAGGTTCAGATATGTTGTGGAAGTCATTGGAAGGTTCCGATATCTTGTGAAAGTCATTAGAAGGTTCAGATATGTTGTGGAAGGCATTGGAAGGTTCAGATATGTTGTGGAAGTCATTGGTAGGTTCAGATATGTTGTGGAAGTCATTGGAAGGTTCCGATATCTTGTGAAAGTCATTAGAAGGTTCAGATATGTTGTGGAAGGCATTGGAAGGTTCAGATATGTTGTGGAAGTCATTGGAAGATTCAGATATGTTGTGGAAGTCATTGGAAGGTTCAGATATCTTGTGAAAGTCATTGGAAGGTTCAGATATGTTGTGGAAGTCATTGGGAGGTTCAGATATGTTGTGGAAGGCATTGGAAGGTTCAGATATGTTGTGGAAGTCATTGGAAGGTTCATATATCTTGTGAAAGTCATTGGAATGTTCAGATATGTTGTGGAAGTCATTGGAAGGTTCAGATATTTTGTGGAAGGCATTGGAAGGTTCAGATATGTTGTGGAAGTCATTGGAAGGTTCATATATCTTGTGAAAGTCATTGGAATGTTCAGATATGTTGTGGAAGTCATTGGAAGGTTCAGATATGTTGTGGAAGTCATTGGAAGGGTCAGATATGTTGTGGAAGTCATTGGAAGTTTCAGATATGTTGTGGAAGTCATTGGAAGGGTCAGATATTTTGTGGAAGGCATTGGAAGGTTCAGATATGTTGTGGAAGTCATTGGAAGGTTCATATATCTTGTGAAAGTCATTGGAATGTTCAGATATGTTGTGGAAGTCATTGGAAGGTTCAGATATGTTGTGGAAGTCATTGGAAGGGTCAGATATGTTGTGGAAGTCATTGGAAGGTTCAGATATGTTGTGGAAGTCACCTGTCAGCAGGACATTCATATTTGGGTTTTGTATAAGTTAATTATTGATTACATCCCAAAGGATATTTTGGGTCACTATTTTCCACATTTCGTCTGGAAGAATGCATATGTTGCAAGGTATTGGCTTCTCTTTGGTGTCATTTTATCTTGAATTCGATACAATCGCATTCAATGTTGACTGGAATGATCATGAGATCCTGGTGAGCAGAAATAAATGTAATTAGGCCGCCTGATAGTAGATCTTTTTGGACCCCTGTCTTGGACCCCATGGAGGAATCGACTACCATTGGGGGTCAAATAAATCAGCTCATAGATGTCCTCATTAAAAAGACATCTATTATGTAAACTGGTTACGTTCACATCTTGCTGTGCCTTATCCAGAATCTGTTTTTCTCTATTAGCGCCAAGATGCCCATTGGGTGCTCGTTACGCTTTATAAGTATTTTTCTATTTCATTCCATCTCTTCTCTTCTGGAAGAGCGTGCACTAGGATTTTGTTCATGAAGGAGTTATTAGGCCCAGCTACGCCACTGGAATGTATAAGAGTTGAATTTAAGGTGCTTCTGAATTGCAGCGTAACCTTTTTATGTCATGGGTGGCCCATTTCTCTCAGTATCGAGGGACAACCTGTGGCTCTAAAGTGAGACATTGTTATTCCCCACTTTACCATTAACTTATGATGGAACCAAGCTAAATTCATTATACCTCTTTTATTACCATGTTATTTTTGTCAGTTCCCCTTAGTGAGTATTGTTCTGGTGAGCTCTCGGGATAAACCACTCTGTGGATAGGGGTCTGGTTTTGAGATGGGTCAAAGACCTGTTAGCTGACAGAAGTTTTCAAAATTGCACTTGTGTTAATGGCGTCATGTTGGTAGAGGAACCCTTGAAAGCTGAGCCTGGCTCGAGCCAGATGCCCGGACCCCTGGCTCAGCTCGTGGTCTTCCTGGTCTCTCCAGCTGAACAGGAGCCGAGCCCAACCACTCCCTCTTAGGGGGGGTCGGCTGCCAGAGACGGTGAAAGCCAACATTCTGTTAACACGGACGCGTTGTCTTTTCGCATCCCTGAGCAATAGGCGCCCGTGTTAGTGCTTCATGGAGCGTCAACACAATGTTGGTTGTCACAGGTTGTGAATACCTGCATTGTGTTAGAACTCTAAAAAACACAAACACAAATGCCATAAATGTCAATTCACCAAAAGGCGTGGGGTAGCGGAAGGGACATCACATGCCACTTGACCTTTGCGTTCACTCACACACTGATGCATACACATACATTCACATATACAGACACTCGTGGCTTTAAGTGGGCCGGGTCTCACCGGTGCTGCGCACCGGCAGTATTTTTAAGGAGGCCTCGAAACGGATCTCTATTGGGCTCTGTTTTATGTCCTGGCACAGGCGGTCCGTTTTTTCCGGACTGCAGTGACACTGGGCACATCGATGTGTGGGTGCACACATTGCTCACTTCTCACTATGGGGAAGGCACAGCATGACATCATGCCAGGTGAGCATTCTAGGTGAAGGGAAATCCTTTAAAGAGAATAATTTTCTCTCTGGATTTCCCTTCTCTTTTTGAATCTCAGAAGCAGCAGCATTGTAGTGGTGTGAACAGGGCTTTAAGTGGAAGTGTTTTCAATATTATATACAAGCATAGTTGCTGTTTATTTATCTTATGCAACTAACAACCATTGATAAAGCCAATAGTCCTGACTTGTAGGTATGATGTGACTTGTTTTTATCATATATCTGGACGCAATGACAGGAACAGCAAAATACAAGTCGGGCGGCACACTGTGCTAGACACAGATTTTTAGCTTACGTGTTTTTAAGCCACGCCCTTAATTACATTGACCACACCCCTTTGAGAGACCCCCCAGTTTTTTCATCCCACTGAAAGCCCTGCAGACACTGTCTCTCGCACGAACACACTCTCACCTGCGCTCATGCACACAACTTGCATTTGAAAGCATTTTTTACTTACCTTTGCTGTCAGGAAGGATCATAATTGTACTCCATTGTTTATTACAATAGTAGTGAACAATATATTATTATTATTCACTATTAGTGTAATAAAAAAAATGATAAAAACAAGGAGATTGCAGCCCCAACCTATGTCCAGGAGGAGCTACCCCTGTGCTCTTGCTACCTCTGAGGCCAGGGGTCGTAAATACAGTGGTAAGGGGCAAGCCAGGGGTCACAGCTGCGACCTCTGGCGACCACTAAATGACATCCATGACAAATGCATTGTCTTTTGCCATCTCTGAGCAATAGGCTCTTTGTCTATGTTGATGTTTTATAAAGTTTTACCACAAAGTTGGTGTTCATAGGCTATGTAACCGTCATCGTGTTACAACTCTAAAAAAAAACACGCCAACAAGAACACAAAAGGCTCTCTCACAGCAGGGATAATACAGGTAGGGATGCAGACTCTGCTAACAAAACGCCCAACGGGGAGAAGGATGGGAGTGTTCATGGGGTCCTGGAGTGATGCTTTTGTTTTTATGCATCTGCTTCTAAAATGGAGGTGAGAGGCTGCGAGGGCAAGAGGTTGAAGGAAGGGAGGGGGAGGGGAAAGGAGGGAGATTACGGGAAGGGATGAGACAGCAACGAGTGATTAGTTCTGCTTGTCTTTGAACTGCATGACCTATATTTTTTAGCACAACTTAGGGCTCAATTAGGATGGCGGTGAATCCGCATCCTCCGGTCTGGTGGAAGCCACCACCGGCCCGGAGGATATGGATTCACCGCCGCGGTCCCTGTAAACACCACCCGCCAGATCAGGATGGCGGTAGGATCAGCGGCAGACGGCAATTACTCAACTGTTATCAATGTGGGAGGACCACTGCTAGTAACATGTGAAGTGGGATGGAGAAAAATTACATCCCCCTGCTCTTGGCAACTTGCTTCCAGGCAGCATCAAGGCAGTGGGGTTATTTCTTCAAGAAGGTTTTATTACTTGCCTCTTTGAATAGTGATAGCACCAGGAAGTGCTTCCTCTCTCTCAGTGGTTGCAGCGGGCACCTGCACTCTTTTTTCGAAGACTGCAACTTATTTTGCACCATCCAATTCTGATTCAGAAAAGGAAAGGGAGGGAAAAAATAGATAGATTCTGTAAGAGAAAAATAGGAAACCAGTGACCAAGGCAGAAGCAGCAATAAAAAGAAGCTGCAAGAGTTTGAGAGACAAGAAGTGTAGAAGAAAGAGGCATGGGTTGGAATCAAAACTAAACAGCATTGGTCTCCAGTGGCGACAGCTCCCCAGGGTGCGCTGCCCCACAGGGCAAAGCCTTAAATTTTCTGCATGAGTCCAGCTACTGCTACAGATGGGCGAAGACTGGGTCCGCATAGTCACCTGACCTTCCATTGGAGACTTTGAGAGGACCAGAAACGCCAAATGGTAGGACAACATTGGAAATGTGGTTCAGATCAAGTGTAAGCAAAGTAGGGGACCTGAATGAAGCGGGACAACTTGACAACTTTGATAACATACATCAAATGCACATTGTCTCATGTAAACCAGGCTGGACTTATATTTAGCAACCACGTGACGGAGGTGGGCTCCTATGAAAGAGTTGTCTCTGGTCCTTATTTATTTTACTGATTGGGCATCACCACCATATTTTCTCTCTGCGACTCGACCATTTGAACATTGTCAGTGGGATCCCTAGCAAATGAGGGAGCAAAGCACCGCGCGGGGTAAAATTTGATATCTGTGCATTCTGTGGCAAATCAAACTGAGAAGAACTAAAAGTGAAGGGGAAGGTCATTCTTTTGAAAGATGGGAATAGTCAGAAGTAAATTTTAAGTATACATTTTGCAGAAGGCTATCCATAGCACTTCAGGGCCCATATTATATATCAGACGCACTATTCATGTTTACGCCATGGCGCACCTTTAACCTGTTGGCTGCTTCTGCATTTTTGCGGCAGTGCGGCCATTTTAAAAAATGGGCACGGTCGCATCGGCCATTGGCCGATGGCAGCAGCCAACGGGTTAAACTGGTGCACCACGAAAAACATGAACAGTGCGCCGGATTACAATGAATGCACTTCCCACAAACTCGGGGTTGCCCTGGGAACAATTTATTCAGTGAAATACAGAGCAACTGCTTCAATAAGCCGCTCTGTATTTTCAGCATGCGGGTGTAATGAGTAACTGGACCCGCCTTCAGGGTAGTGTCTGGTGGGCCATGGAACACCCTTTGTTCCCTCCAGAAGGCTGCCTTCAGGGGGCGCACCAATAGTGCTCCTCATTTTTGTGGTGCACCATCAGTGTGCCTCCTGATGGTTGCTTTACCTTTGCTCCAACAGCCATAACCCCTTCGCTGTGCTGGGGGGCGAGGGGCACGCACAGCGCCCCGTGCTCATGACGAGCTCAGCTCGTCATGAGCCACGGCGCTCCGGTGCTCATGACGAGCTGAGCTTGTCATGACCACACCTGTTCCCATGGAACGTTCAGCACAGCAGGGGAATTATCCCTGCGCGTGAGCGTTCCACGGCTCATGACGAGCTGAGCTCGTCGTGAGCACACGAGCACCGTGCCTCATGACGAGCTGAGCTCGTCATGAGCATAGAAGGTGTTAATGTGGTGTGAGCGCAAACAAAAAAGATTCCCTCATTTGCTTGAGGCCACACCCCCATGCAAATGAGGGAACACCCCTGCAAGATAGCACTGGTGTTACATGTGTGCCAGTGCTATCAGTATTACAGAAGGGGGCGCTCAAGAATCTGTTGCCCCTTGTATAACATCAAAGTGCCCTGGGATGCACAAAGCGGGCGCCAAAGCCAGTTGTGCCCCCGGGGCACTTCTGTAATAGGGCCCCAGATCTCTGCATGCTGCCAATTCCAGCTTCTTCTGACTAAAGAGATCTCAAGTTGTGGCCATGAAGTTTTCAGTTGTGTTTTTCGTCTGATACATGGAACTGTAAAGTTCACATCTACATCCTTTGAATAACTAAAGCCTTGGAACTGGTATGGGGCATTCTGGTTTCTTTTTACGTGGTAGGCAAACTTTTCAACAAACCACTGCAGCATTTCGCTGCCTTTTTTGCATGGGCTCATGAGAATAAAATGCAAATAGCAGCAGGACCTGTTCTTAACCAGGGTCCCACTGGGAATATGAACCGATTTTGCAAATCTATCAGTGATTGATAACTTTTTCTCTGAGGAGATGCTAATTTTGTCCCCCCCATGTAAGAATGTACTCTCAGAAAGGGATTGCACAATGTAATACATTTCCGCCTGGGTTGAGGAAATTGGAGTGGTGGTTGCCACCAAGTAGCACGGGTGGGGAGGGGGCACAGAAAAATAAATAAAAAAATGTCCTTACCTTGCTTCCGGACCGCTGCCTGATTGAAGCAGGAAGCACAAACAGGCTCCCCTAGCCAATCACAACATTGCAATGCGCATTGTGATTGGTCTGTGCGCCGTGGTTCAGCGCTAAGACATGCAGTGGGAGCCTGTGCGTGTGCCCCACGAAGCTGTGTATTACAACCTGGTGGGGAACATGCAAAGTGTGCATGACGGTTTGGCTGCCCAAGACAGCCGGTCGAACTATCATGCGCACATAAGTGTCCACCACTCCTTCCCTTGCTGGCCGTGACACAGCCAAGACCCGCCCCATAAACCGGAAACATAAAATGATAGCATAGTGTTATCATTTTATTTTTTATCTATCCACTGCTCAAAATATAGTGGGGCAACACTCCTCCGCCTTAGCAGAGGAGCCGCTGCTGGTGAATTGTATTTAGTCGTGGCGTGACAGCACAGCTAACATCAAACCTCTATGATCAATTGAAAACTAGTTTTCAGCTGAGAGAGGTGTTTAACCAACTTTCTGGTAACCTTGAGTACAGAATTTCTAACAAAAAAAAACTCTGAGGCGCCTAGAGAAATCTTAAATGTAGTCCAGTCCTGGCGGCACAGCATGAAGGAGGTATGTATGACCAATTTCAGTCTTCAGGATAGTGTCACCGAGGTACGGTATGAAGAGCGTAGAGCATGTTCTGGCTGAAGTGAAGCACAGACAGCTTAAGAGATGTGGAAATGTCCTTTACATCTTAGAACACACCCGTGTCGTTTTCGGGCAGCACGGCGTGGCAGAGTCGGTTTGAAAACGGCTCTGCCAGGGCTGGACTACATTTAAGATTTCTCTAGGCGTCTTAAGTGGGTGGTTCGTTTGCTCCCTCTTCCTGTGCGGCAATAGAACTCCATTTTCTAGAGGAGTCCTTCTCCTCCTCGGATGGCCTGAAGAAGCCCGCCACGGGTGAAACGCGTTGGCTGTATTGACTTTCGATTCCATACTTTCTAAAATAAAGGATCAAAAAAAGTCCAAAGAACCTGTCTCGTTCTATTTGCTTGTGTCCGGCATCTGTGCTGTTTATATTTGGCTGTCTGTTTATGCTGCCTCTTAGAGTTTTTTGTTAGATGTTTAATTATTTGTGGTTTATTGTTGGCAAACCATTTTCTGAGGTGGACAACTTCAATCCATTTCCTGTATTTTCCTGAAGCTCGAAACTACATGATTCAGTGCAATAGTATGTTCCCCAGGCCATCATTGTTATTTCGATTGATTGAGCAGACATTGTGTGCTTCTACTGGAAAGAATGCTTGTATAGCCCTTTTTTCCTTGTGGCAAAGCGCATGCTCAATAACGCAGGACTGAGTTGGTAATAGTTGCAAGGCAATGATCACGACTGTAGGCCTGATCTGTTTATTATAAAGTTAGGATAAAGTCAATAAGCCTGACATATTTATTGTAAAAAACTCATGTTAAAGTCAATAGGTCTTTAACTGTGGATTGTTATCACACTGTGTTATAGGCTGTAGACAGGTATTTTGTTACATGAAATGGCACATATTACCATACTAAGAAAGAGTTTTGGTGTTGTTACTTACTGAGACAAATTCCTGTGTGGTAGAACATTTTTAGTGTGATAATCCCTATTAAGCCTTGCAAGGGTTTTTATTTTGTTTTGCCCACTGTAATTTTCACAATCTTTGTAATTTTATTACAGTATGCATGATGGTTCCTAGCGTCTGCATGCTTCAGTAGGGCCGGGTTGGTTAGGGTGTCAAGCAATTGGTGATTAAGGGTTTGGCCCTTATTGGCTCATTGAGAAAAGTTATTTCAGATTCCCAGGATCTGATCTGTTTATTATGAAATGTTATGGCAAAGCCAATAAGCCTGACTTACTATTGTGAAAAGCATGGGCTCAAGGGAATATGACTTTAGGAGTGTGCCAAAGCCTGCGGGCAGGTATTCCGTTAAATGAAATCTCACAGATTATAGTGCTAGGTTAGATCTTCGGAGTTGTGATCCACTCGAGCAAACCGACTGAGAGAAGATTTGCACTATGGCAGTCCTTAGAAGACCCTCTTAGACGTCCTTTTTCATTATTTTGACTACTGTACTTTTAAACATATGTGTCATTTTATTACTGTAAACCTAATATTTGCCTTGTGGAAAAGCTTATGTTCACTACAGTAGGTAGTAGGTTATGGTGATAAGTCAGTGATGAAAGCTATATGCCTGTTAGTTCCACTGTCATTGGCAAGCATTATTTCAGATGTTTTTATTATTAAAGGTTATTACAAAGGCAGCAGGCCTGATTTATTTATTGCGAAATGCACCTGTTAAAGTCAATAGGCCAATAAAAGTGAAATGTTACTACACCGTTTTAAAGCTTGTAGACATGTATCTTGTAACATGAAATCTCAAGATTACCTTTGTAGTCAAGGATTAAAAATATCTCTCTCTCTATAATATGTAATGGCGGTTACCAGTAGGTAGTTATAGTTAAAGCCTAGTTTCCACAGACAAAGCGTTTTTTTTGTTTTGGTATTTGTCACCTTTTTTTTTACGAATCTTCACGAAATTTTCAAAAGTAGTGTTCTGGTCACTTCAGCTGCTATGTGGAAAGTTTTGGGGTGATTTGTCAGGCGTGGGCAGAGGGAAAATATATATATATACATACACACACACACACGAATGCACGCACACACACACACACACACACATACACACACACACTGCTCAGTTATAACCACCACTGTGCAGTTATAGTTAGGCGAAAGTTTCCACAGAAAATGATTTTTTTAGGCTAATAACTTAAGTGAAATTTGACGAATCTACATGAAACTTTCCGGTAAAAAGTGAATCCACTTGGACTCCTTTGTGAAACGTTTTGCATTGATTGGTCAAGTGGGGGCCCAAAAACTGTAATTTCCCATGTAAATTCCTTAAGAAACTTTCTGCTCTGATACCGAAAAAACAACTGAACGGAATTGCACCAAATGTGATTTTAGAGAAATTCGTGTTAAAGAGGTGGTAAGGTTGGGCATTAAGGGGTTAAAGTCAGGTATATCTGGATGGTTGTTCCCACAGGATGAGAAGTGATAAACAGTGCATGACAGGGGTGCAAGTTATGGTTAGTTCACTAAACTATAACTGGTAAGTAATTTGAGTCTTTTTTCGTTTTTTGAACATTAGTTCTAATTGTTTTACACCTAAATATAAAGTCACTTTGACCTTTATTTCTTCAGTGGATATATATATATATATATATATAAATAAATATACTAGTCAGCTTCTCCTTCCTGGCAGTAAAAGAAAGCAAAGGATACTGCGGGATGGATGGATGACGTTACAACGCATACTTTTACAACGCCTACCTTTACAACGCATTTTTTATACCGCAACATCTATTATAACGCAAACCATTACAACGCATGCCATAACAAAGAATTCTTTGAAACTACCTTTACAACGCATTCCACTACAACGCATACTACATTTACAACGCATACCATTACAACGCATAACATTACATTGCATGTAAGGTAAGTATTGGATAGTGTAGGGGTAAAAATTACTATTCTAACTCCAGGTGGTGCAACAGTAGGGTAAGTGTTGGATAGTGTAGGAGTAAAAATTACTATTCTAACTCCAGAGTGTGCAACAGTAGGGTAAGTGTTGGATAGTGTAAGGGTACTATGTGTTGTAATGCTATGCGTTGTAATGGTATGCATTGTAATGACTGCGTTGTAATGACATGCATTGTCGTGGTGTGCGTTGTAGTGTCATTCATTGTAATGGTTGCGTTGTAAATGCATGCGTCGTAATGGATGTTGCGTTGGAAAAGTTTTGTTGTAATGGTAGTGCATTGTAAAAGTTGCGTTGTAAAGGTTGTTTCCCCTGCGGGATATGTAGAATCTTGCTTTATTTTGGATTCAGCAAAACCGGTTTCAGCGTGTGCTTTCGTCAGATGCTTGTGTCCCGAAATGCGTGCTCCCCATGTCTCGGTGTTTGATGGGCTCCTTCTCCAGGTGGTTTAGAGGCCCCGCCTGCTTCCGTTTTTGCCCACTTGCGCTGATTACGGGGACTACCAGTCCCACAATGCTGCATGTCAACAGTCCGGTGCTTAGGGAAGCCGCTGTGTTGATCTTGCATTACCTGCCTCTACCCCCGTTCTCTCTTGCCACGAGCTTTCCTAGTTCACAAGATGGGAGACACTGAAAGAGTTGTCAGCGTCTCACCTAGTTGTCTAGGTCCGCCGTAATCCATCAGCTTTATGGCACCAGGTGAGTGTTCGTGGCTTGTCACAGCTTTAGTCCAATACCTTGATTAAATTAAGAAATTGTGTATGTGTCCGTGTCCACTTGTCTCGAGAGGGTCCTTGGTACGCTCCACAGGGAGAGCATTGTTATACTAGTCAGCTTCTCCTTCCTGGTGGTAAAAGAAAGCAAAGGACACTGCGGGATATGTAGAGGCTTGCTTTATTTTGGATTCAGCATAACCGGTTTCGGCGTGTGCCTTCGTCAGATGCTCGTGTCCCAAAATGCGTGCTCCCCATGTCTCGGTGTTTGATGGGCTCCTTCTCCAGGTGGTTTAGAGGCCCCGCCTGCTTCCGTTTTCGCCCACTTGCGCTAATTTCGGGGACTACCAGTCCCACAATGCTGCATGTCAACAGTCCGGTGCTTAGGGAAGCCGCTGTGTTGATCTTGCATTACCTGCCTCTACCCCCGTTCTCTCTTGCCACGAGCTTTCCTAGTGCACAAGATGGGAGACACTGAAAGAGTTGTCAGCGTCTCACCTAGTTGTCTAGGTCCGCCGTAATCCAGCAGCTTTATGGCACCAGCAGCTTTATGGCACCATATACATATATATATATATATATCAGGACTTTGGGCCTGCCATCTTTGGCCGCTGGTCTATCTATTATAGGATAGAGCATGAAAGCATGGGGTAATGGGTCAGCCTACTTTAGCCATTGTTTCTCTTGGTGTGTGAGTGACATCATTTGTATGATAACATTTGCACAGACACCTGAAAACAAGTGTGCCTCAGTGCCAGGGCTAGTAACATCAGTGATTTAATTTCATTTATAAGTCAGACCTCTTGGCATTGTGGATGCTTGTTCATCTTTATGTTTGCCTAAGGCATGTGGTGTTCCTCTGGGGGATGATTCCTCTGCCAGAATGGAATGTTATTCCCATAATACTCCAACCAGCCTACAGGCCTCCCTGAAACTTGTTGGCCCTGCTGCATAGGGTCAGAATTGATTTTGAGATTTGTAAGCTTTTTTCATATTTTTGACAAAACAATTGATAAACTATCAATAAAAATATATGTATGCAATCAATATATTAAGAACTATCCCCCAGATTCATCATGGTCATGTTTTGTGAGTCCTTAATAGCGAATTTTAAGGATTCGCTATTAAAGACTCGCAAAACGGGATGCATGTAGAAATCGCAATATTTTATGCGATTTCTACTGCTTCCTTATTTGCGATTCGCTAATTGCTAATCGCAAATAAGGAATGGCTTTCCCATTCATTCCTGTGGGCCTAATGAATGGGGAGTCATTCCTTATTTGCGATTAGCAATTAGCGAATCGCAAATAAGGAAGCAATTTCAAGGGTGCCAGGGTGTCCGAAGGACACCCTGTAGCACCCCTGAAATGGTAATGTACACTGGTGTTGCGCACACACATGTCCAAAGGACATGTGTGTGTGTAACATGCAACTTTGAAAAATGCACTAAAGTGCATTTTTCTAAGTTTTTGCTATTTACCACGTAGTTAGACTTCGAGGTAAATAGCGGCCCCAGATTGCGAATTCGCAATTTCAAAATAGTTCATGAATTGCATTCAAGGAATCTCAAATTGAGATTCCTTAAATGCAATTAATCGAAATTTAGCGATTTCTAGAATTGCGATTTTTGCATTTGGGATGATGAATCCCAAATGCAAAAATAGCGCTCGCAAAAGGCCAGATTCTCAGAATCTGGCCCTTTGCGAGCCGATTTCGTTTTGATTAATCTGGCTGGTTGTGTCTAAAGAGACTACACTATTAATCATATAATGACATTCTAATCTATATAATAATTATGTTCTAGCTTTAAAGTTTTTTTATGTACAAAAGAGGTGAAGGGGCTAGTAGAGCGGTGATGAGGTAATAGTAATGGTGTCTAAAGAATGTAAATAAAGATATCACAAATAATTAGTATGCTAAAGACTACTCTTTGTAAAGTTGATGGTATTAAGTCCTTATATCTTAAGACATATAACACTACTGTTGAGGTAAAAATTGTGCTGAACACACCTGGAGTCAGATTTGAGTGGCAGTGCGGTCATACGTCGCAAGTCTGAATTCTATAATCAATTTCACCTTTGATGTCTTGGTACACTTTTATAATGGGAGGGACAAGCAAGATGAAAGCCTAAGACCACATTGGATCCTGATAATAAGCAATTGCATTGCATAGTGTATTAGGTATATACTATGCATGCTAATTTAGGTGTGGTGAACATTTACATCTGCCAAAGGTTATGATAGTAGATGATGCAGGAGCCCCTAATTAGCCTATGTAACTCACTTCAACACTACCTGGAGTGTACATTTCAGTGAGTGACTCTAATGTTCACAGTGTAGTAAAATATTAGAAATAAATTGATAAATGCATATGTAGCCCGTTTATTGTTGTGAATGGCGCCTAGGGGAATCGGAATTCGAAATCAATGGAATTTTTCTGCCTCCCATTCATCACTTCTTTGCTATGTCGGAATTTCACATGCCTTCTGCACTTCTCTAAGTCTGTGTTTACTCTTTATTTCAATTAGAAAGACAAACAGCATGGCAATAAGCCTAGCAAAAAGGCGGGGATTGCTGGAACTGTCACAAGTGGCGGGTTGGGAGGGGGTGCCGTCTGTTATGGGTTGCACATCATGATATATCGAGCACCATAAACTTATGCTGCAAATAATTCATGTGTTACAGCAAACAAAGGATGGACGGAATGCTGACAATGCAAACCTTCTCCCCCAGTTAAAAGATCTGGGTTACATCCATCATTCTTTTGCCCAATACGTCACCCCAGTTTGGAACCAGCCATATGCAAATCAGTCTTGACCCTGCGCCTCATGGGAGCACTCCACACTGAACTGCCAGGCCAGGTCCTCCCTGGACGGGAAACAAGCATCCTGGGACCGGTTTCAGGGTATGTTACCCTTCTTGAGCCAGGCTAGCTTGAATTCAGTGGCACAGGGAGCAAGGGACCCACGTCTGGGCATACCCATCCCACTTAGGGCGAAAAATGTTACAGCAAACAAACAATAGATTTAGGCCCAGATCTCTGTACTGGGGTGAACGTATGACATTGTTCTGCATTTTGTCCATCAACTGTTGTTTTTGTATTTGTCACCCCGAGTGGGACGGGTATGCTCAGACGTGAGTCCTGTGCTCTCCATGCCACTGGAATCAAGCTATCCTGGCTGATGACGGCTGAAAGGCCGTAACCGGTCCTAGGATGCTTATTTCCAGTCCAGGTAAGACCTGGCTTTGCAGTTTGGGCTGGACTGTTCCCATGGGGCAAAGGGTCAAGACTGATTTGCATATGGCTGGGTTCAAATTGGAATGGCATGATGAGCAAAAAAATGATGGATTTAGGCCCAGATCTCTGCGCTGGGGTGAATGTTTGACATTGTTGTGCATTCTGTCCATCAACTGTTGTTTTTGCAAATAATTCATAGCCAGAATATTCACTATCAATAATGTTATGAAGGTAAGTATATATAATCAAGTATAGATTTAGCATTCCTGACTCAACAGCTACATACTTTGAAGACATAAGAAGCATGTGTGGAGTTGTGTATAGTTGATTCACACTTACCTATGGGTATCTACCTTCGTGATATTTTGGTAGTTGATATCCTTATGATATTTTGGAAGCACAATATTAAAACCCAATTTTCAGAGGGTAAACCCGGGGACGGCTGAGGCTTTTTTCCCAGTGACCTGCAGTTTTCAGGATCTTCCCTGCCACTGCAAGACATACTTCTATAACACCCTGAGGCAGCCACTGCCGCCTCTACGTGCCATCATATGTGCATACCTTGTGTGTGCTGTACCTCAGGGGTCTGCACTTAGCTGTACACGTTTTAATATTCATCTTGAACCACTGGTGAGACTCGTAGAGGCATGGGGGGGTGTTTGAATTGTCTCCTATGTGGATGACATTCACCTCCTCCTTGCCTTCCAGGAGCACTCACCTGCGAAGTTGAGTACTTTTAAATTGTGTCTGCAGGCAGTAGTCCAATGGATAAATGAAGCTGCTTCAAGCTTAACTGAGAAAAAAAGGAAATCCTCTTCTTTGGCGCTAAGATATCTCCGGATCCAAGAAACTGGTGGCCGTCAGAAATGGGTGTTCCCTCTCACCGGGCTCCTACAGGTTAGAAACCCTGGAGTGAAATTCGACTCTTACCTTTCATTTGAACCACAATTTCTGCCTCATGTTTTGCTACACTGAAGTCACTTCGGAGAATGCTCCACCTTACCCCGGTAGACCCTCATAAGACAATTGTCCATTCACTGGTCACAGTCAAACTTGACTATACGAACAGTTTGCGCTTAGGCCTCCCTGCCTATCTAATACAGCGTCTTCAAACTGTACAGAACTCTGCAGCGCACTTAATCTTAAAGAATCCCTCGCGAGCATCGATGTCGAAATATCTTCGTCTACCCCAATGGCACCCAGTCACCAAAAGAATCAAATTTACTGCTCCTGTTTTTGCTTTCATGGCCAGATGCAAAAGGGTCCTGTCTATCTCCGTAAGAGGCTCAAGCCACATTGGCAAGTCAGATCCTTGAGGTCTAATAATTTGAAGCTTTTCCGCCTCCTCACCTTCACAGGGCTGGAAGAGGGGTAGATCCTCGGTCTTCCTTGCCTCCAAGCTGTGGAACGCTCTTCCCCTTCACTTGCACCGCTGCCCTTCAGAATCTATTTTCAGATCAAATCTTAAAACCTATTTGTTGATTCTTGCTTATAGGGTACCTTACTTGTTGAATTCAACTTCTTGCTTTCCTATGTGCCGCTAGCGCTGGGACGCCTCTTCGGAGGCAGCTGTGCGCTTTATCAATTACTTGTATTGCATTATTGTATATGCTGGGGCTGCCACTATCTATTATTTATATTATGAACACGGTAAACCAGAGAGGGGCTCCACAGAAGTTTGTGACCCAATAACTACAACTGCTTCTCACAGGCTTCAGGTTCACAAAATAATGAGTCTAGATATTAACAAGCTACATGGGGATCACTAAACTGAATGTGTAAATATTGCATGGTTACAAAGTCATGAATTGCAGTCGAAATCAGCAGCCACAGATTTGATTCAACCCTAGGGGCAGCTCATTATGTGTAATAGGATGCACTGCCCCTGTTTGCAGCCAGTGCACCTGGTTAAAAGGGTGCCACAATGCAAACAGGGACAAGGCACACTATATGCAACAGGGGTCCCGGTGTCTACACTTGTGGAGAAGTGTGGCTCACTGGTTAGAGGAGGCATACCCTGAAGCAGAGGTCAGACCCGGTACCAGGGTTCAATTCCAGACGCGGCAGGGTCTTGAGCCCAATTGTCCACAAACTCGATAATTCTCCCTTCGGTGCCCACTCTAAGCACGGGTTCACACTATGCAGCTCTGGGCATTAAGCTTGCTTAATCTCCACAACGGCCCCCCCGCGGCGGGATGCTTGGCTTTCACCTTGGGGATGCCCAGTACGGGTTATCTCACAGGGAAAAGCCAGGACGGGTTCCCAATGCAAGCACCGAGATGCCATAGGGTAAGTCGAGCACTATATAAGAACACACACATACATACATACTTGAAAAAGGCACAGCCAACATCACCATTAAAGGTTGTAATTTAATTTATTAGCCAGACCCAATTTAATTACCTAGTTTGATGTAGGGTAGTCATCTTTGATCCATCCTTGATTTCCATTGTAATTACAGTTTAATGTCTGTCATTATATCTTTAATATAAACAAGGTCACCTTACTTAAATGTGCATCATGACACATATAATTGAAGCCGGAACGAAGCCTACAATAAACTTTACAATAAAATGCAGATGGTGACAAGTCATTGAGAAAAAGTGCGTCTTATGACATTGAAGACGTAAGCGTTCATGATGCTTGAGCAAAATAAGGAATCCAAAGTGAGGGTAAACTGAAGGCTGAAGCCTGAGGATGAAACTCACTAATTAGAATTAGCCCAAGGAAACCTCAGAAAGTTCTGAGGAGATCAATGACTAGGCCCAATGCACACATATTAGTGGCCTAATCTTGGTGTGCAAGCTCCTCTAAATCTAATCCCAGGGACAATGCTATGCCCAGTTTTATGGACCAGTTAATACCTGGGATATTCTGTTTCTAAGAGGTTCAAACTTTGGCATGCAAGAGGTTCAAACTTTGGCAGGAGTGGCTAGTGCAGCACCATGCGAGAACTTGATTTTCACAATAATAAGTTATGTTTTCTATTGATAAAACCAGAATTTGAATCTAGATCATCAACTTCCAAAGAGAGCAGTTTAGACCTAAATCCTATATCCATCTAATACTCTTCATCAGTTTGAAGTGAGACATGAGCATGGAATTCGATTCGCCAGAATCCCAGGATAGCAGAAGCAACACTAGGCACCCTTTGACCCCCTGATTATTTCAAAGGATTGACCACTTGCACTATCCTTAGACCCTCAGCATCTTCTTTGCCTCTGAGGGTCTAAAGGAAGTTTAATAAGTAAATGTAAATGTAAATTGATACTTGTATAGCGCACTACTCACCGCAAGGGTCTCAAGGCGCTTGTACGAATACCGCTGTGGAACCCATCCTGGCTTTCCCTGTGAGGTGTCCACTCCTGGGCACCCCCAAGGTGGAGGCCAGGCATCCTTAGCGTTGTGGGGGCTATTGTGGAGATTAAGCAAGCTATTGCCCAGAGTTGCAGAGTGGGACTCCATGATTGGAATAGGCATCGAGGCGAGAATTATCAGGTCTGTGGAATTTTTGAGCCCAAGACCCGCCAAGGCCTCTTTACTTTCTGTTCCTGACCCTGTCTTAACCCCAGCACCCAAGGTAGTAAGGGTAGTCTGAGTTACCAACGAGCAAGTCAGGGGTCCCAGTTGCTACCCCCTGGGTACTTTATTGACATCCAGTTCAGTTCAGACAGATTTTATTTCAATTACTTTAGATAAAAAAGTACTGTACAAAACACGACACATACAATCACAAAGAAACATAACTTATACTCTTTACACAGTTAAAACTGAATGCATAAAACAGAGAGAACTTTAAATATTCGTTCAGTAGTCCATTTAAATAGAGCCGATTGAGGAAGGTACCCCTTTGAAAGCTTTTTGACATCCATGGGTGCAAGTCTCAGCATCCTCCCCTGGAGGAAGTCTCAGCACCAGTCCAAGCGAACGAGCTTGAAAGAGTTAATTCTCTTCAGGATCTACCAGTGTCAACACATGGACAGAAGGACATCAGCACCATGGCGCAATCCGTAACTGTATCGATTGCGGAATCCCTTATACATGATAGTATGACACTGCAAGGCTGTGTTATGAAGTGATGTGTAATAAGAACAATAGTACATACCCAGGCACTAACACTTGAAAATCTGAGCGGCTTCTAATGTGCTCGCCAGTGATTGGACCATTCTAGGGCTCGCGCGAGTCTCAAAGGGTCTCAAAAACTGGTCCCACCTCCCCTCTTCCCGCTGTGACTGTCAGACAGCACTCGATGACTAAATGCTTGTTCTGCTAACCACAAGGAAGGAAGTTGCACATAGTGCCCATGGGTCGATGTGAGTTACTGTGCCAGGCGATTTCGCAACACGTCGCCGCGTGTACCAACCAGATGCTGTGCCCCTCTTTTTCTAGTGTGCACTAGAAATATTACAACCCCCTTGTTGATTCATAAGTAAAGTTGGGTTCTATCTACTCGCTAAGATTTTGAGTGGGGGTGCTCGTGGTGGGGCGAGGGGGCCCAGTGGCCCATCTGCAGTACTCCTGACTCACCATGGCAGCTTGTTAGTAAGGACAACACTTCACCTGCTGTTGTACATTCTGTCCCTCTTGCTTCACAGAGTGTCCTGTAAACCCCTGGCTGCTTCACGTAAACTCTGAGAAAGAAGAAGGGTAGAGCACCCTCTGTTATTCTTTTGTTTGCTCTTCTCAAACAATAGCAAGGTGTAAATCTCTCTATGTTTGCAGGGCAGTGAAGCATTGCTGGGACAGGATGTCCTTCCTCTGATAGTCAAACACTGATAACACATTGAACAAAACCAATATCTGAGGGCATCAACTATTACAGCTCACATATGCATGTAAATGATTGCAGTATTTAAGTAAAAACTTTATTTCAAACATTATTATTTGCACATACGTGGACAGGTAATGAGTGTCAAATACTGGTGACGCCCTGCACGCTTTGGGGTACTGAAATCAAACATGGGACGCGTGCACAGTCCAAAATCTAAAATCCCATTGGTGGTTGAACATTTGCAAACAAAGAACAAAGCAGAGAAGAAAAAACAGGACAGGGTCCTTCTTGGCTGCATATGTCAATCACAAATTATATATATAAAATAAACAGTTGATTGATGGGTGTCTTATAATCAAACAAGGCATTGTCACCTTCTTCAGGAAGATGGATGCCTTTTGACTGCCACACTCCCCAGTGACAGAGAAGAAGGTAACAGCAGTTGTGGTTCCAGGGTGATATGGAGTCCCCTGGTCTTCATCTCCACCATACAATGTCCCCAGGACCCAGTCTTCCTTCCTCTGTTTCTTTGGCGGTGGTTTCACACGACTATGCAGACACCTGCACCCCCTGAGTCCCAACACTGTGTTGCCACGACTTCCGGCTCACCATCATCATAAGGGTTATATGGCTGGACCTCAGCAGTGGTGAACAGTGCAATGTGTGAGACCATTTCAGAAGCATTCATACAGCCATCTTGGATCAATGCTCTGCCTCTTCCCTTCTAGGTTTTTGATAGACAAGTACTGTCCTACATATGCATCTTAGGATCCAGCACCTATGGGTAATTTGATGTCACGCCATTAGGGTCATTTTTTGATTTTGTGCTCTTTCGGAAACCCAAGTAGATATTTCTCATGACCTAAAAGAGAAATTAGCCCAAAAGGGTTCACATGAGTATTGTCATACAATATTGAGCGTTTTAACCAAGCGATTGCAAAGCCACTAGTTCTCTGTACTAACAGGCCAAGCTGTTGACTTTACTCTGCTTTCTGCTAAACACATGAGAACGCAGGGGTTAAGATGCATGTGCACCCCTGGCGGGCAAACGGTAATGGGTTTTCTACTAAAAAAACAGTCCAAGATGGCTTCCAATGCGCGTGCATGTATCGCGATGCATTGGGAGCCATTTTTAATTTACCATTCTAACATTAGGATGGACATGTTAGAATAGTACAGTAAAAACATTTTTAAACTTAAAAAAAAAGTTCACCCAAATTGGTAAAAGGAAGCCACTGTCCTGGCAGGACTTTGCGGCTGCCAAGCTCACGTAAAGATTGTTTTTTTTTTTTAACTAAAGATTTACCACTGGAAGTGGGACAGGGACGGGGACAGGGATGGGAACATCTGAGAGTGGGGTTGGAGGGAGTGAAGAGAGTAAGCGAGGGGGTGTGCAAGGGATAAAGCAGGAGGAGAGTGCAAGAAAACATTTGCCCTCCCACGGAGTACTAAATGGAGTGGTGTACTAAGTGGAGTGGTGTGGCTCACTGGTTAGAGGCGGCAGACCCGGGAGCAGAGGACGGCCCGGGACCAGGGTTCAATTCTTGACTCAGCAGGGTCGTGGACCAGGGTCAGCAGAATCGATAATTCTCACCTCGGTGCCTACTCTAACCAGAGATCACACTCGGCATCTCTGGGCATTAGCTTGCCTCATCTCCACAACGGCCCCCCACAAACGCCGGGGATGCCTGGTTTCACCTCGGAGATACCCAGTAGGGACCATCTCACAGGGAAAGCCATGACGGGTTCCCCAGCGGTCTATTGCGCAGCGATACTCCTTCGGGAGTCGATTCTAGCACGTTAGAAACCCGCAATTAAATTAAATTAAATACAAAATAAAAAAATAGTTTCCTCAAGTCTGCAGTGGAAGGATACAGGTTATCCAACTGAGATAGATAACAAACTACTCCAGCCATTAGAAAGGGGCTGACCCAAAGCCCACTCTAATTATGTATGTTATGTTTAGGAAAGAAAATGTCTGCCAGCACACGGTTAGCTGTAGCCAAAACCTAAAAAGAAGTAAAGTGAGAGAATAGCTTAATAAAATTTGGCTTTGTACCATAAATCCTATGGATATACCTTTCACAGGGCACTATAGGTAAAGTCCCAATTCTTGTAACATAGCTACCAAGCATAAAATCTGCCACCGTCAGTGGTATCCTGCGCTGGAATGTATTGAGAAAGCCTTGGCCCCAGTGAGAAAAGACATAACTTCCCACAAAACCCTCCCTTGGAATTCATGAGTTATAAATCGTATGTAGGTATTTAGATTTTTTTTTATTGATTGTTAAAAAATCATAAAAACATTTATAGCATGTTTTTAAAAAACTTTATTGCATTTTGCAAGAATTTTAACTTTAATATAACAAAACCTTTTTACTGGATTTAGGATTTCACTACATACTACTCACTTCACCAGTCAAGTCATAAAAACAATGCAAAGTCACCTTCTTTACTTACTCCTTTGGGTGCGTTACACAGTCTCTCCAGCCTTATTCAGTGTGATGTCTCCCACCTGTTGACTGTAAGGCCATAATCACGTGTTTATTACCATTAAGTTAATCTCCCCTCCCTTCCAATATTTCACAATATTTCTGCGGACATCACTTAGCTTCGTACACCACTTTTTCAGCAGCTCTTCAATAATCCAAACTCTTCTCCCTTTGGAGAACCACAAGGATTTCTGCCACACCCCAGTACCTCACTATGTCTCTTTTTAGCAATTGCAAGCTATTGGTTACTCAATAGTTTCTGATATCTTGTTAGATGTACATCTCCTCATGCTCCCAGTAGGGCAGCACATGGGGACATCTATAGTGCTGTGTCCATCATTCCTTCCATTCTGGTTCTAATTTTCATCCAGTATTGTTAGATCTTTGGGGCACTCCCAAATAATATGAAAGAAAGTCCCTTTCATATCCACATCCACAGGCACACCTATTGTCGTTGTATTTGTATTTTAGACTTGTAGAGCGCCTTATCACCCCAGGGTCTCTAAGCGCTTAGCAGGCGAGTGAGTACTGGCAGGAAGAAAACCGACTAGATGTTACCCCATGCCTCTTGAAAGAGCACGGTTTTTAGCTTTTTCCTAAAAGGCAGGAGTCTGGTTTCTTTGCGCAGATTTTCAGGCAGTTGGTTCCAGGCTTTGGGCATTGTGTGGGAAAATGTCCGACCACCGATGGTGGATCGTTTGATCCTAGGGCAGATCAATAGGGCGGCGTTGGCTGAGCGTAGGTTCCTGTTAGGGGCATATGGGACAAGGCGTTTTTTGATGTATTTCGGGGCTTGCCCATATAAGGCTTTCTTCGTAATGCATAGGCCCTTGAACTTGGCTAGTTGATTCGCTGGCAGCCAGTGTAGCTCCCGGAGGAGGGGGGTGGCCGGTGTCCTTCTTGGTTTATTATATATAAGTCTGGCCGCGTCATTCATGACGATCTGGAGTCTCTTGGTGAGTTTTTTCGGAATGCCGAAATACATGGCATTGCCATAAGCCAGTCGGGCCAGAATTATGGCTGACACTGCTCGTCTGAGAGTGTCTGCCTTTAGGATGGGAGCTAGCTTGCGCAGTTGTCTCAGGAGGCCTACACAGGTGCCCACCACCGCCGAGACCTGGGCTGACATAGAGAGATTTGTGTCGATGATTATGCCCAGGCTTTTTACTGCTGTTGCCGGTATTGGGGGGTTCCCTAATTCGTATGGCCAAAGGAGGTCGCACCAGGGGCTAGATGAAGTTGTGATAGGAAGAACCTCCGTCTTGTCCGGGTTGATCTTTAAAAAATTTGCCGTCATCCAGTTGACGGTAAATTTTAGAATATTCTTCAATTTTTGGTCAGCCATAGGGGAATCGCCTATCTGAATGATGATCTGGGTGTCGTCGGCATAATTATATATGTTACAGTCCATCTGATTCAGAGATGAAATGAGGGGCTGCAGATACATGTTAAACATCAAGGGGGACAAGGCAGAGCCCTGCGGGACGCCGCATGTGATTTTAGCAGCCTCTGACACCATGTCATCCAGTTGTACTTTCTGAACCCGTCCACCGAGGAACGAGGTCAGCCAGGCGTGGGCCGTGCCCTTGATGCCAAACTCCCCCAACCGCGACAAAAGAAGGTCATGATTGACCGTATCAAATGCCGCGGAGAGGTCGAGTAGCACCAGGGCACAGGGATCTTTATTATCTGTTTTAAGACGTAGGTCATCTAGTACTGATAACATGACTAGTTCCGTGCTGTTGTGGGCTCTAAACCCAGCTTGGTTGGGTTCGAGTAGTGCGTTACTCTCGAGGTGGTGCGAGAGGGCGGACAGCACATGATGTTCTGTGTATTTTTGCTAAAAAAGGCAGTTGAGAAATGGGCCTGTAATTCTTTAGAATCTTGGTGTCGGCACCAGCCTTTTTTAGCAGGGGGATCAGTCTCGCTTCTTTAAGAATAGAGGGGACTAGTCCCGAGGTTAGGGAGCTATTTAGGAGCGATAAAATATCCTCCTCAAGGCCTGGCCATGCTTGTTTAAATATCTGTGGGGGGCAAGGGTCCGCCGGGGAACCTGATTTAACTTGGTTCATCGCTTTTGTCAGGGAGTCCTTGGTAAGTAGGGGTAGGGAGGTTAAAGGCTCTGTGATTGTGGGCGGGAGAGTTAGCGGAGTTTCCGGGCAGTCGAATCTGGGGGTGCTTTCGATTTCTATCAAAAGGTCGGATATCTTTGAGGTAAAGAAGGATTGAAATTTATGGCAATCCTCTTGCGTAAAAGAAGGCGGTTGTTCCTTCTTTTTCCTCAGTTCAGTAAGTACTTGGAAGATTTCCTTCTGGGGGTTAGGTGCTGTGGCAATTCTGCTCTCGTAGAACTCACTTTTTCTAGTTCTGATGGCTTGTTTATACAAGGCGAGCTTTTCCTTATATAGAGTCTGGCAGTTAAGATCATGCCCCTTTCGCCAGGCTCTCTCGCACTGACGCAGGGCCCGTTTTAGGAGTCTCAAATGGTCATTAAACCAAGGGGCGCCTTTGCCTTTTTCCCTGATTTTTATCTTACGAGCTGGGGCTACCACCTCAATTGCAGATTCTAGTTTTTGCGATAGCTTTTGACTGGCCTTCTCTAAGTCATCTTCAGGTAGTCTGTTTAGGTGGGAGGGTTGCAGTAAAGTAGATAGCAAAGTATCCGGATTAATGGAGTTCCATCTTCTCACTACCCGCCATTTGTCGGCTGAGATGCTTTCTTGTTTCGGAAAAGCTAAGCTACCCTGTAAGAGGTAATGGTCTGACCAAATGCAGGGCAATGAAGTGACTGGGCGCAGGTCTGTGTAGGTGTACCCATGTGTAGTAAATCCTGTGCAGGAGTTTTAGTTGGATTAGTCTGAAACTGGCTTTAACTAATATTTTTTGCTAGGTCTTCACCATATTGTCCCATGTACTGTTGTCTACGTCTCCTGTATACTAAGGGTATTGAGTTCTGTCTCCATATTCAACCTTAGGGTCCTATCTACAAAGAAATCCTCAGCACACGTCATAGGTGTATCAACAATTTGTTCAGTGCACGATGTAAGCACAAATTATACACAAGTTATTTCAGTTATACACAAGATACTGAATCCCTTTGTGGGTTGGAAATATCACCACAAAAGTAAGGTCTTTATCAAAAACAACATAGCCTTGAGAAAGTCGCGGGACGTCGGACGATTTCCCTTTGTAAGTGACGAAACACGTGTTGGCTGTCTGAAGCAAGACTAAAGGAATAGAGAAAGAAAATAAGAAAAATCCACATAGAGACATGATGACAATAATTGATGTCAAGCCAGACTTTAGAGAACGTATATGTTGTAAAAGGTGCTTTTCACTCGGTAACTGGCAGTTCTTTTTATAAAAAAACCATAAGAAATCCATATAACGTTTCTAATTTTTTTTAACCAATGCGCCTAACAATTTTGAAAGGTTTACATTTCTTAGGCATTTTAATAAAGCCAAGCTCGATTATTTAAATTTATAAATATTTAAATAAAAATGGCTATAACCTGGAATTGGTTGTTGAAAAATATCGTTTATACTTTGTTCCCTTTTGCAAGAAGCACTTTTTGAATACAAATGAATATGTGTTCCCTTTGGGCAGAATCGATCACATTTAACCCCTCTTGCCTCAAAGTTTTCCAATTTCAAGAAGAGGCCACACTTCGTATTTATTTCTGAACACACATTAGACTGCCCTTCAGACACTGAACTATCTTAGGGGCTAAACCAAGAGGAAAAACTCCGATTTTTGAGTTGATATTAGCACTCAGCCTTTTAGTTTAAAACACTTAAGATGTAGGTTAAATTCTTTGGAAAATTACCGATTGATATAATTAGGAACCATTACCTTTTACCGGACTGCAGATCGACAGGTGAGTCAGTGGCCTTTCGGGTCCCTTCTGCTCCTACACAAGAGTCTACAGAATCCTGCGCAACTTGGAATTGCAATCAAAGTTAATTGATGCCTGCAGGTTCGTAGGTGTGCTGTGTGTGATGTATGGAAAACCCCAGGTGTCCCAATTCACAAATTATCTGGTGTACGCAGGGCTGTAAGTGGGCCGGGTCTCACCGGGTCGGAGCACGGGCAGTTTTTTTGAGGAGGCCGCGAAACGGGTCTCTATCAGGCTCTGTTTTGAGCCCTGGCACAGGCAGACTCTTTCCGGTCTGCAGTGACAGCAGGCACATCGATGTGCGCTGCTCACACTGCTCACTTCTCAGTAGTGGAGAAGTTATGGCATGACGTCATGCCAGGTGACCGTTGTAGAGGAAGAGAAATCCTTAAAGAAAGTCATTTTCTCTCTGGATTTCCCTTCTCTGTTTGAAACTCAGCAGCAACAACATCGTCGTTGTGTCACCAGGGCTTCAAGAGGAAGCTTTTTCAATATTATATACATGCCATACTTACTGCTTATTTATCATATGCAACTAGCAACCATTGACAAAGCCAATAGTCCTGACTTGTTGTAGGTATGATGTTACTTGTCGTGTCATATATCTGGATGCAAAGACAGAAACAGCAAAATACCAGTCGGGCGGCACACTATGCCAAGCACAGATTTTTAGCTTACGTGTCTTTAAGCCACGCCCTTAATTACATTGACCACGCCCCTTTGAGAGACCCCCAGTTTTTTCATCCCACTTAAAGCCCTGGGTGTAGAACAACCACAAGCAATGCCTTTGTTTATGGTGTGCACTGTCCTGATAAACTGCCTGACCCTCCCATGTTTCTGTACCTCTGCTGCCCTGCTCCAAACATAGTAGTTCCATCGGTACGCCTCTGCCCACAGCCTCCCCAAAACCCAAATGACACACAGGCAAGTATATTGGGATGAAGAAGTTGCAGGTTTATTTATAGTACAAATAACAGGATGGGTTAACTGACAGGCGACCCCCTACACCCTGCAACCCCATGTTGCAGGGAGCCTGAAGTTGAGCCAAAGAAACAAACATCAGCGGCCATAGCCCGGTGTGGTACCTGGGAGGAAACTCCTCCCACCGGCGGACCTATCGTCCACCCACCCCACCCTCCGGACAAGGGAGAGTTAACTCACACCTTCCCCATCCGGGCAGGGCGCTATCGGCAAGCCCCCGGTTGCTCAAGCTTACAACCGCCCTAAGGACTAACGGGGCGCCGTCGAAACCAAGTCCCCAAGAAGGGCCCCTTGGATTATGTATGACTCAGCACGGTGCGTTTCGCACTGGGGCTTCAGGTCCTGTCCCTGCGCCTGTCCTGTATGGGGATTGCCTTGTAACTCCTCCTGCAACAAGAGAAAACATTAATACATTATTACTGTCCCCCCTCCCCACTTCCCCCCTTTTCAGCGGGTGAGCGGCAGGGAGGGGAGCTGAAAAGCGCGGGCCTCGCGTCCGGCGGGGAAGGGGAGGGGGAGGGGCAGCCTACGACCCTACGGCTGGCGAGGAGCAGCCAGGGGAGTGACTAACTAGTGTGGGGGCAGATGCAAAGAGGGCGCGTGGTAGGAGGGCCTACCCTTATATCCTGACCCGGGGCCCGCCCCTCATCCCGCCCCCCCCTTATCCGTTGACGCCCCCACCTCCCCGCCCCACGCCCGGAATGGGCGGCCGGCTGCCCACGGACCTACTACGGGGTCTGCCCTCCTATGGGGTCCCCTGCAGGGACCGCGGACATCCTGCATAGTAGTTCCATCGGTACGCCTCGGCCCACAGCCTCCCCAAAACCCAAATGACACACAGACAAGTATATTGGGATGAAGAAGTTGCAGGTTTATTTGTAGTACAAATAACAGCCACACAGGATGTGCCCAGGTATGCCCTCTGCCCACCTCTGCCCCCCCACCACCCCCACAAAAATCTGAATCTGCACCACACTCAGCGAGGTGCACAGTCTTATGGAAGTGCATTGTTGTGAAATTATTTTACCCAGGAAGAAGGCGATCACCGGGTTTGCCCTTCCTTCAGGAATAGTTTGTATATTTGCTTTGCAAATTAACTGATCCTGTTGGCACAAGCCCGACACGTGTGATCTTCAACGTGTTTCACTGCCGTTGCAGATGCAGGAGTTATAGACAGCGACAGGAATTGGAACAACAGACACCTGCAAGAAATCCAACCTCGACAAATTACTCCACAGACTCATTGTGAGGGTGGTTTGCACAGAAAGTGATTACTAACACGACCGGGTGAGGCAGCTGGGGTTCACTTACCCAGGCCCCACACAGAAGCTCAAAACAGCTTCCATGAGGTGAGCATGGAGGAATCTTTAAAACAAGGGAACGGGGCCAGGATGTGACCTTTGTTTGAGTTTTGACGTAAAGCACTTGGGAATGAGACGTTATTTACTGAGGACAGAGCTGTGCTTTGTTTTATGCAGATTTACGTGAGCACCAGATTAGATTACACACGGCCATTATTTTGGAACGGGGAGAGTAAGTGATTTGTCCAGGATCACAAGATGTAGAGCCCCAGTGCCAATGTTGGCAGATCAGTCCGTTAGGCCTCATCTCTTTCACAAGTACAGTTAATTGTGTCACTTTCTCTGCTGCTGTGAAATCGGTGCATGCCTCATGCCTTATTGAGCACAGTCTTGCAGCGGCAGCGTGCTTGCTTCTAAGCACTAGACACACAGAGGATGGACGGAATGCAGAACAAATCAAAACATTGACCCCCAGTCAAAAGATCTGAATAAATCCATCGTTCTTTTGCTCACCACACCACCCCAGTTTAGACCCAGCCATTTGCAAATCAGTCGTGACCTTGTGCCTTCTGGGTAACAGTCCAGCCCGAACTGCCAGGCCAGGTCCTCACTGGACCAGAAATAAGCTTCTGAGCAGTGTCATAGGATAGAGGGACCAGGGCAGCAGAAGGCATAGTGGATCCAGGATCAGTCAGCCCTGGGTGAAGCAGGGGCAGGGGCATGGGCACAGAAGAGAGAGCGGCAGATGAAAGAGCCATGGCTGCCTTTTTCATCTACCATGTCTGGCTTTTTAGCCACCAGCACCTTTCAAGGCAGGATTTGTGAGCTCGTGTGATGAAATAAGAAAACTACAAATCCCAGAATGCACATAGCTCTCAGATAAGAAGTGGAGTTTCCTGAAGTTATCACACATGGCTTAGGGCAGCTTGCCAAGTATGGAAATGAATGTGTATGGTAGATATGCAAGGTTGAGAGGTAAAGGTGCAGGAGATGGCCAGCGCTTAGAAGAGCTTGGAGGTAAGGTAAGATCTAGGGTATTAAATAAAACTCTGAAACACTTAGGGCCTAAGTATGAGTCTGTCAGTCCAAGGACCACCCGACTTGTGGTGGCGCGGCGGTGGCGGTCCAGCCACCGCTGCACTGGCGGTCTGACTGCCCTATTGCGAGTTGGGCAGTCGGACCGGAATTGGACCACTGACTCTGCCAGCGAACCGCAGTTCCCTGGCAGTGGTGCAACGTTCAGGGCCATTGTGCGATGCAGGTGGTGCTGCTGCGGCACCACCATACATATTTCAAGTTTAGGACTGCCAGCTTTTTCATGGAGGTCTTTCCTCACTGAAACAGCTAGCGGTGATGAAACAAAGGGGGCCCTCAGCCTGGAGATGCATGCAGGGGGGCACAACATGTGCCCCCCTGTGCTCATGCACCACAGTTCCTGCACGACATGGGCTTTACAGTACATGCCGTATAGGAGGCTGTGTGGCGTTCCCATTACGGTGCCTTTTTCAAAGGCACCGCTGTCGGAACCGCCTCGCCGCCCACCCGCCTAACCACAAAAATTATTTGCAATCTGGCAGCAGAGACTCTTGGTGGTGCGGGGGCGTGGCAGTGGCGGGCCTCCCGCCAACACACTGTCAAAAGTCATGATCAGGCTCCAAGTATATCCTGCCTAGTTTGTTGTGCAAAATCATGAGGCCCTGTCGGTTTTACACTTAGCCCCACAATGCATTAGACAGGCCTGATTACTAGAAGGTGCCTATGTGTGCTCAGTTGCAAAATGACCTTGTCAAGCAGGAGACTCACTTTGAATGTCCCAGCCACCTATTTCCAAAGGTCACATCTTTGTAAAGATTGATCAACTTGGGTTGTGATAGCTGGACTGACCGTTACTTATTTTAGCCCATTTATTGGCCATTGATTCACATCCCACATAAGGTACTCATTTTAGGTTCCACCGGGGACTCACTCCGGTATTGCTCTAACCTAGTAGCAGCACTCCGAGGGCTTCGAGGAGCTAATTTAAGCGATGATTGACTCTCTACACATCCAGGCTGCCCTGATGTAAATGTATGTATACTTGTAAAGCGCATTGTTACCCCATCACTCGGGACATCCTGCCGCTGTATACCGCTGTGGAACCCGTCCTGGGTTTCCCTGTGAGATGGTCCCTCCTGGGCACCCCCAAGGTGAAGCCAGGCATCCCCGGCGCTGATAGGGCCGTTGTGAAGATTAAGCAAGCAATTGCCCAGAGTTGCAGAGCGGGGCCCATGGTTAGCGTAGGCACCTAGGTGAGAATTATCGAGTCTGCGGACATTGACCCAAGACCCTGCGCATCGGGAAATGGTCCCGGGCCGACCTCTGCTTCAGGGTCTGCCGCTTCTAACCAGTGAGCCACACTTCTCCACAGGATGCATGCCTGCATAGGATGCATGCCTGCCCGACTTAATTGCGGCAAAAGGTCCTAGCAGACAGAACATGTATGGGTAGCATCACCCATACCACAGCAGCAGCACTTCCCTTTATTATATAAACAAAGACACTGCTGCTTGCATCTTGTTACAACTTCACACCTCCCTCAGAATTACACATCAATTGGCCAGGAATCATGCACTTAGGAGCAGTGTCCAGGCTCTTCTTAACCCAGCAGAGTGATTGTACATACTCCACATAGATCACAGTGCTAACCAAGCAAGCATTTGCAATGCAATCGGTCTCACCTTTGTGACTTTATACGTTTTTAGCTATGCAGTACATAAAGAAGACAATGAGTATAAATTCTATTTTTTAGAATGCCAACGGATACCATAACTGGTTCAGTGCGATTATGAAAATCTAGTCTTAGATATCACACGGCCTCAGACACCATGATGCAATTAAAACGAGCACAGAGAAGCAGCTAGTTTAACCTGGCTTCCTAATTTCAAATAGTTAGTTTAATTTGTGCTGATTGTATCTTTTTTTGTGTCTCTTTTAGACACCTTTTTTCCAAATACACAGAGGAAATAAAAAATGAAAGTAAAAGTTTTAGGTAACTTGAATCCACCCAAAACAAATAGAACCTCAGCAGTTTAACATCATAATTTGCTTACAAAAGTATATGAGAACTTATGCTGCAATAGAGAAATAAGTAAGTGAGACCTAAAAGTGGTCCTTTAACTAAGTCAGTAGTGGAAGAATACAACTCATTGTTTCACAATTATATCAAAGTGTCCCTAAGTGGGATAAATAAAGGAAGAGTGAAGACAACTTTCAAATCATGAGCAGACACCTTAGATAGACCACAAAGACATGTAGTCATGAGAAAGAGGCTAACCCACAGCCCAATCCAAGTGCATTTATATTATAGAAACAATAGGTGTGACACCAAGCAGCTAACCCTGTAGCTGAGACCAAAAAAGGTGGTGAAGGGGGTGGGTCACCAATACACCCAAACCCTCCTTACCGGAAAAAGCTTTGTAGAAACAAATGTTGTAAAGTGCTTTAAGTGCATCAATATTTTTTCTTCCAAGAAAATCCGTATGAAAGCCAAATAATGCTGCACTAATTTGAGCACAAACTGCAAAAGAAAAGCAATGCTAAGAATGATGATTCATAAATCTTGGAGAATAACTACTTCTTGACAGGAAAACATGGAAATGAGTTTTCGGACTGTATCTACACCCATGTTGAAGAACCGGGATTTAAACTCAGCGGCGTCAGGGGCATGCCCAAAGTCTTCGGGTTCACCTGTCTTAGAATACAGAAACAAGGGATACTTCTTGGTGGCGTCAAAGATCAGATTTATTAGCTGCAGCCAGTAACAGAGGTCCTAGAAGTACAACACGGTGTATGTTCTCAGGAGACTGCTCAACTTTACAAAGCAGGTCGTCCCTTTTTATGCCACAAATTGTGCTTCAGGCAAACATTTCTTATTTACAGTTGACCAATCCCATGTATACACGACCAAAGCATTGCATGATGACAAACCCATTTTTCAGTTTGTCCAGCCCATAATTAATCATCAAACAAACCCAAGATAAACATTCTTCTTTAGACAAGCCGGACAAAACCCATAATAAAAAGGCCCGCAGCCCACATCATAAACAGACCATAAAGATGGAAAACAGAAACAGATAGGAGTAGGATAAGGCATGTTTGTGTGTGATAAATCTTTACGATGTCCTGTGCTCTGATCCTTAATGTTGATCAGCTAAAGGGCAAGAACTGGTTCGGCAAGGTCAGCTTCAGGCAACAGGGTCAGTTCACTCAGGTCAAACAGGAGTCAGCACAAACTCAAGCTAAGGTGTATGTGTCCTAAAGACTCGTTTGGCCACAGTCATCAGCCTATGTGAGGGCAATCACTAAAATGGCTGCCATGCACAAAATGGTACCCAAGGGTTTCAGAACGAAATCGTCAAATACACAGTGAATCCATCAGAGTAACATTACGAAAACACTCATACATACCGCACTCGTCATTTGCGGTTCGCTGATACCAAAATCGTCACAATACGACGACCTTTATGAAACGGGTTCAGAATTCACGGAACCTCAATGTTTGTTAAAGATAGTTTAACATTAGGTAATATGGTCAACCTTTTCAAAGAAATAGAAATTGTACTTGTCCTTTTTATGTTAATGTATTTCTAGGTCATCTGATTTATTATTAGGTAAGTAAGCAAAAGTATGACTTATTTGGGGATGCATCAAGCGGTCAAAAATGTACACCTACTCATTCATAAAACATGAATTTTAATATTTAGGTTTTAGCTGTAAACTGAAAGCTTTAGTAATTCAAAATTATTATTTTTAAAAAAGGAGTCTTTAGAGACAGCTATTGCAGCAAAGGAAGGCGGTGCCACGCGATAAAACTGGCCCTTGGGAGGAAGGAACTGACTGCAGAATTTGAAAGTAGAATACTAAAAAAAATGCAACTCTAGGTGAGCGGAAGGACCTCCAAGAACCCATGCTGTTGACAAACCAATAACACCTTTAGACAAGAACTGAGCCACACATTTTCGGTTTACACATAAACAAATAACTTAAAAACGTCAAAAGATGAAAAAATTCCACACAAGTCCTCATTTTCTTTAAGCCATTGACTCCTTGTTGATCAGAAAAATTATGACATACCCTGCAGAGACTCTCAAAGTAGTACACTCTTATTGCTCCGAAAACAAACTGAGTGTAAACAGTGAGATATCAAAAATGATGCGGAAGTTAAAAAAAAATAGAAAAAAACAAAAAATGTCAAACTCAAAGACCCCTCTAAGAGAGAGTGAGAGAATATTCTTGGTTCAGCCAAGTAAGCAGGGTCGATCAAGACATTTGTAAAGTGAGTGGTCAGTAGACAGCATTTTATTGTTGCTGCCATTTTACATAGCATGATGTCAACCCAAAGGTACTGGAATGCTTTGCATGAGCATCAGTTGCATTGTACAAAGTCACATTCATTTTGTTTCAGACTTAACCCTGGTTGCAGCTCTGGCCATAACGCCACATAATCTCCCTCTATATTTCCACCATTGTTCAAAGGGCGCCGGGTAGGATAAATGGACTCAGTTATCTGTACAGAAAGGTCAAGTTTGGAAATGCGATTGCTCTGCTATGTTTTGGGTGGGCAAAGGACTTAGAAATCAAGGAAAGACAGTCATCACAACACACCGCCACACACTTTACTGAGCCTTCCACTGCTTTTAAGGCTGGCAGTGATGCACTCCAGATGTGGGCAAAGCAGAGGGGGACTATGTAGGCCCAGAGCCCAGAGGTGAATTTTGTGCCCCAGGAAGTTGCAAATTAGTCTGTAACATCCCAGAATTTACTCCACAGTTGGGGGCCGATTCCGATCCTGGAAAAACGCTGTACAAACCGTGGTATGGAGCGTTTTCTCCATACAACTCGTACTTGTAAGGAGGCCCCTACAACCTAGGAAGTACGATCCGTACAAATAGACGCACTCCATACAAATTGTATAAAAGACCATACAACTCGTATATACAAGCGATTCCGATTTGGATTGCTCTTTACGCGACGTTCCCATGTATTCCCGGCAGCAGTTTACAACCCGGCAAGTACGATTCGTACAAACGGCACTCGGTACGGCTCTATTTTTACAAGAGCCAAAAAGTGCTGGAAAAGTCTTGTACGCCCCGAAAACAGTATGAGACAGACCCCCCCCATTTACGCGTCGTACACCCCATGAATACAGGGGTATGGTGCGTATGTACAGTGCGTACGGATGACACGGAAAGTGGGGTACGGTGCGTACATACGCGATGAAGGGGTACTGGTCGTGTACGCACCGTACAATCATCGTACCCCAAAATCGCCTGTGTACGAACCGTACCCCAAAATCGCCTGTGTACGCACCGTACCCCAAAATCGCGTATGTACGCACCGTACCCCAAAATCGCCCCTGTACGCACCGTACCCCAAAATCGCATATGTACGCACCGTACCCCAAAATCACCTGTGTACGCACCGTACCCCAAAATTGCCTGTGTACGCACCGTACCCCAAAATCACGTATGTACGCACCGTACCCCAAAATCGCCTGTGTACGCACCGTACCCCAAAATCGCATATGTACGCACCGTACCCCAAAATCGCCTGTGTACGCACCATACCCCAATCGCGTATGTACGCACTGTACCCCAAAATCGCCCGTGTACGTACCGTACCCCAAAATCGCATATGTACGCATTGTACCCCAAAATCGTCTGTGTACGCACCATACCCCAATCGCGTATGTACGCACTGTACCCCAAAATCGCCTGTGTACGTACCGTACCCCAAAATCGCATATGTATGTGCGTAAATGCGCGATGTTGGGGTACGGTGCGTACACAGGCGATTTTGGGGTACGGTGCGTACACGGGCGATTTTGGGGTACGGTGCGTACATACGCGATTCTGGGGTACGGTGCGTACACAGGTGATTTTGGGGTACAGTGCGTACATACCCGATTTTGGGGTACGCACCATACACACGCCTCACATGTGGGGGGACCCCTGTATGCCTCATACCCCTATATGACCCGTACCCCGGTATGAGTCGTACCCCCAGAATGAGTCATACCAGGGTACGAGGCGTATAGGGGTTCGCTTCGTTGCCCGGTACGAGTCATTCCCCGTATACAGGCCATTTTCCATACAAATCGTATGCTGACAACCCGGTACGAATCGTACTTGACGGGTTGGACAGCCTTTTTACAATTTGTATGGTCTTTTTTTACAAGTCCGTGTCGTACAGCTTTTCCCGATCCGATTTGTAAGGATCGGGCCGATCTGTATGTATTTTGCCCGTACGAATCGTACTACACGGGTTGGAAGGGACTTGTACAATTTGTATGGAAAAAAATACAAATCCTATTTGTATGGGAAAAAAAATCCAGGATTGGAATCGGGCCCACGTTGTGGAATTTGCCATTGTATAGATTTCAATAAAAGCCAGATTTTGATGTGCTCCTTGTTAAAGTCAGCAAACATGCAGACAAGCAGATAATACATTCCATAAGGTTCCTTTGCACTACCTGCAACAGGCGACCGGTGAAAGGAAATGGACAATGGGTCTAGTGAGGAGCACCTGTTCTGCTGTTTGAGAAGTAAAGAGCCACTGGCAATTGCACCAAAACAATAAAATAAGACTATGACGCATCAAACGGGGAGAACTAGAAAAGAACCGGACACGTGAAACGTATTCTCTAAATTTCCATTGCCTTCACGGCAGGAAAACCCAACCATACTTAATGGCACTGAATAAGAAACTCTTTGTCAATGAAAGAGTAAACACCATTAAGGGAAACAATGGAGAAACTGCATGAAATTAAATTACAACGCCCACATGCACCTGTACCATTACAACCGAGGAAATAAGTGTGTGTGTGTTCATGCGTGGGCATGTGTGGATATATTATTTTATGTGCGCATCTCTGCATTTGCATGTCTTTCTGTCTGATGTGCTTTTGCGTCTTCATCATGTACATTTGTATTTTCATTCAAATCTATGTGTGAGATTACTTGTATGTGTAAGTACGTTTGTGCACACGTTTGTCTGCCTATCCTTTTTTGTGCACGTGTTTTGCTGTGCGTGCGTGACTTTCTGTGTTTGCTTGCCCATGTGGCTGAATGCGTTCATGTATGTGTGGCCGCATGTGCATGGCTAAACACGTGTGTGTTCGCGTGAGGGCATGTGTGTGTGTTTCCTTTGCTGCATGCGCGTGGCTGTCTGCGGTTATCTGGCATGTGAATGCTAAGTGCCCTGTTCAGGATCTCCAAGGGAGTTTTGCTCATCTCCATCTTTCCTTCTTTCACATGCTACATCTGTGTGACACATGTATCTCTGCGTGTTTTATGCACGCTTGTGTGTGTGTTCATAGGCAGCTCTGTCCTTGCTCGTGTGCGCTAATGTGCATGTCAGAGGGTGTTTGTGTGTGCCTGTCTGTTTGCCCGTATTTTATTGAGTGTATTCCTGTCTGCGCTTGTGTGTTTGTCTGCATGTGTGTGTGTCTTCGTGTGTTTTTATTTATGTGTGCCCCTTTGTGTTGATGTGTATATATCCTCTTTCCTGTGCATCACCCTGTCTGGTCTATCTATATTTGCAGTGCTTTCAGTGGGCCAGTGCCTTCCAGGGCGAAGCAAAAAAACGGACTGAAAAAGGGTCTAACATGGTCCTCTATTTCTGACCAAGACATTTCTGTACGTCTGCAGACACGTATGGATAATAAGCCGCAACATAATGTCACTGTACGTCCCTTTTGTGACACGAAGTGAAGCGAATTAGTGGTGCCGTTAGTTTGCTCTTCTGACTTTCCCTTCTTTAATGTAGTTAGCAGATTCTCTTTAGCTTAAGAGACTACAGTACGTCATTGGTGTGTGATGTGCTGACGGGGGTACCTGGGGAGAGGCCGCAAACACGTCATCGGTACATAGCTTGTGGTCTATGAATCTTTGCCCATGGATGCTTCAGGGACCTTCGCTATCCTGTACGACAAACCTCTGCCAATGACCCCAAAATACCTGTATGGTTCAATGGCTGATACAATGTGGAAATAACAAGGACCCCCTGTGAAGGTAAATACAATTCCTAGGACAGGGAAAACAAATTATGTGTATAACACTAGGCATTCAATAATAACATAAAGGAAAAATGGGATCGCAATAAGGGAGAACAATCAAGGCACAACATTCATTAAAAATTAAATTATTTTTAATCTACACATATATATAAAAAAGGCAATTCATATCATACAAATGTAATCAAAATCAATAGTAAATAATTGGTCATATAAAAATTCAAAAACAGTTTTAAACAAGACAGTAAACAAGACAGTAAATCTAAAATCAAAATCAAAATCAACTAGTGGCATTAATGGGTCTCTACGTGCGTTTCGGCGTCAAACAAAACGCCTTCTTCAGGAGCCACGAATATTTCTGTGAAAAGACAAAAAAAATAAGACTATTAATTTACTATTTACATAACACTACACATAATTAGTTACAAGGGTAATCATCTGCCTTATCAACTAAACATTTGTTCTCCTCTCTGTACAGTGTTTCCCTTTTCCCTTTTTGATCGAAAATTCATCCTCTACAGTATATACTCAGAATAAGATCACAGTCAATTTAGTGAGCATTTGCATTTGTTACTTTTTATTTTAATTCATAATCAATGGCTGATACAAACAGCTGTGATGGACCATAGCACTTGTGTTTTTCGATACAAGAGGAGCCTGAGAGGCAACACCGCTCTCAGAACCATCATAGATTCTGGGGAATAACAGTGGTGCAAAACGTGGGTCTTTCTCTTGCAATACAGGCGTAACCCTTGAATTGTTTATATACCCTACTTTCCTTCTAAGTCCAACTGAACTCAAACTATAATGCTTCTGAAGGATGTTTAGGCGAAAGAGTAAGGGCACAGAAGCTCATTCTGACTTCATATCACTATAGATAATTGCAAGATTGCACATTCACTATGATACCATATGGTAGCTAACCTGGTGCCAATGCTTTACTACAATTACAATCATAACTTGAATGTATTGCTTTTTTTCAGTGCAATCAAAAGAAAGAGATGATGAACCAGCGGTGTCAGCCGATGTCGCCTTCCTGGAGGCTAGTGGGACTCCTTCTAGCACTAGGTAAGCGAAGTCTGAGATGGTAACAATTGCTTGACATTGATTGTCTACAGGTTAAAGTTAATTTCGACAAGTGCAATAAAAGTGCTGAACAAAAAGTCATGGAATTATATCTCAGAAAGTTAGTTTCAACTCACCATGCACCTTGTCCATGCTACTAAAGTTGATGTATAGCATTAATCAGCAAAACAGTGCAAATGATTTTCTCAGCGCTGTCAAGGATTGGTGTGGATGCCCTTTGTATGTCTTCAAATTAAGGATGCTTTAAGTCATCATGGTGCCTGATATTGGTTTCGAACCAATACCCTCTTTTCATTCCAACAGTGTTAGATGTATTATATGGAGACACCACTTTGTCTGCTGACTCTGATGAAATAAAAAAGGACTATTATTTCAGAGTCAGAAGTATATTCATCTTGGACTTGCACACCTTCTCTAAAAGCACTTCCTGGAGCTTCGAAGGCAGAATTCTCAAAGGACATTTACTGACACTTGTTGTTGACCAATCACTCCTCTTATAATAGAATCTTTCATTATCTCCTTATCAGTGCCCCATTCCAGGACAAACATTTCTTGACACTCTCAACATGTTTGATTATGTGTCCTTGGTGACTCTGCAAGGTCCCCAGAATCTAAGGTGGCAAGAATCTGAATCTACCAGTACACATAAGCCAAAGGCACCCAGTATTAGACTAGTATTAGACAGAGGAATTAAGCATTTCATTTCTGGTACAATCATTAGTACTTTTGAGGCATAACTGCAGCAACACATGACTGGGGGCTATCTCAGAAGTTCCTCTGTCCCCATGAAGGCTGGCTTCCACATTTGGATATTGGTATGGTGCCAGTTGATACACACATAAGCGACCATCGTAAAAGCAGTGACATAGAAATAATCAGATTGAGGCAGCTTTTAAGGTACCAAAAACAAAATCCATTTACTACCCATTGTCAATAGGTAAGGGTTCATGTTGACAAGAATTTCTCCTTGTACTCCATTCTGTTTCATTCTATTTGGATCTTCTAAAATCATGAGGGGTTGATGGTGAAAGCATTAGCCTTAGCCCCCCCCCCGTCCCCCTGAAGCCCCCACCCCCTGCAGGCCACTCCTCGCCAATGTAAATCCCCGTTACAAAAAAAATCTTTGACACAGGAAAGAAAGATAAATGAAGTTTCATCCAGTAACAGGAACACCCCCAAGTAGAAAAACTGGTGGTGATCTTCTCCAGCAGCTGACCACTCTTGAGTCTGAGCATTCGGTCATGACCACAGAGTGCTCCATATTGACAAAATTCCATTGAAATGAAAGAAAGATAACCCATAAAACGTTCTTCTGAAACAAGGCAGAGATGCTTTCAATCTTGTATCTTCTGGGAGGTTGTTTTAGACTCTAGGCAACACACATGAACAACATACTTGGCCCAGTGTTTCAATTGTCCTTAATTTTGCGATTTCCAACATCAATCAATCTTTGTCTTAAATTAGGATGTTGTTTTAAGACCAAAACCCTAATTTAAAACAAAATCCTAACTTAAGACAAAATCCAAATTTAAGACAAAATCCTAACTTAAGACAAAATACTAATTTAAGACAAAATCCTAATTTAAGACAACATACTAACTTTACTACTACTAAATGCCTTCTAGGAATACCAAAAGTAGTAAATTTAGGATTTTGTCTCAGATTAGTTCTGTGAATCAACCCCATCGTTCCTGGTGCTTCTTTCTCCTCAAGTCAGCAATTTTTTCTCTTGAAATTAGGTGTCAGTTTAGTTGAAAATCTTTATGATTTAAGCATGCTATCTTAGATTTTATTCTATCCTCCAAGGAGAGGCGTTGGGGGCCTCGCAGGATGGGGGTGATATGTTCTGATTTCTTTGCCCCTAGGCTGTGTAACGGAGTCTAGGATAAGTCCAACTTGTAGGATCTCCTAGCGAAGTTGTATGGGAAATAGCATAAAAATGTTGGTAAAAACACACTCCTTTAAGTTAGGGAATATTCTTAGGCATTCGTAAGAGGTTTTCTCAAATGTATCAGTACAAATAGGTTATATCTAAAAGGTCCAGGTGTAAGTGCATTGAAAATACAGAAAGAAAAGACAACTATCCTAATTTTAACACAGTGGCGGAGGAAGAAATATCATATTTGAGAAAAATATATTAACTGAGAAAAGAAGGGATTTCTAAAGTTACTTAAAGATGTGTCATATTTCCTAACTATAAACTGGTGAATTTTACAGAGTGCATAAAATACGCAACGGTATGTCTTCAAACTCAGGCATTAGTGCATTTTAGGAAATCTCACACACTTACGCTTGTTTATTATGCTTGTTTATTATAACCGTGGTAAGGTACACCTATTTGGTTGGAAAGTTTGGAAAATTCCCATGCAAGTTGGGAACATACGTAGAAGCAACTTATGACAGGTATCAGTTATGATTGCCAGTGCATTTACAATAGCATTTGTAACTTGTGTCTGTCATTGTATCTTCTGTCTGTCATTTGTTGATTAAGACCGAATAGTGCTCTGGCGCTTTACTGCTCTGGGATGCCCCAGGAGGGTAGTCATGCGCTATACAAGTATGTACGTTTACAATGAATCGAATCCTTCTATGCCTAGAATGCTTTACACATATGTTTTGCTCCATATGAGAACTATCATTTTAACCTGACTCTTGGTTTTTTTGTTTATAGGAATATCCCTGCCCTTTTCTTACGCAGCAACCACCAATGACATAGTAAGGTTGCCTATTTTGTTTTTAATTAATGTTACTTTTGCTCTAATTGCCAAGCTTGAAAAAATAATTTGTTCATTTGAAATTCATCGAAAGTATATTTAGTCACCTTAGAGGACTGAGTAACTTCAGCGTCCTTATGAACCTGAAGGTTCTGCGTCACTCAGTTTCTTCCTGGGGCACTCAGTTACTATTTGAGCCCTGATTACATGAATAACTCTGATGAGCACTTGTGCAATGGTGATCTGTCAATTTTTAAGTCCAAGATTGACAGTTGAAATAACCGACAATAACTTCTTACACTAGTTGGTTATTTTGTAAATAGTGGTGCAGTGTTCACTAAAGTGGAAGTCTACTAGGAACCACAGAGAGGGTAGGAGAGAAAGTTAAAGCAGAGGAGCCATTTGTCAAAGAAATGTGGGCATCTTGCATTGTATGTTTATTCTTATGATTTGTGTAGATTTCCAAAATGTCCAAACCTACAGGGATTCGCGATATCCAAAGAAGTAGGGCTCGGAAATCTATGTAAAATTCTAAATGTACAGGTGTCCTATTCCTCCTCCACACTGACCCGTGAGGAATGACTGCAATTCGCATATTCCTCCAGGAAGATGTGTGGAGGGGATGTGCATGATCACTTTGTATGTTTTTCACCTCTTTCTACATGTAGTAAGTATGCAGAGAAAAAACCTCCGCTAAGCATCTTAAGAAATTAGAGTATATGGACCTTTTTCACCCCGATTGTTTTAATTACTCCGCCATTTCTAGCACAACTGTTAAGTGCTCAAAATGGATGGGTAAAGGCATATACATTGTCTGTTAGTGCCGACTTGATTATACCTTTACAGTTGTTCACCTCTTTGTGAATACCCAGGCTTCAACCTTAACTAGGAAACACCCTTTTCCCTTTCACAACCCTCTACTTACTAAAAGAAGAACATTTGCCAGGCTGTGAATTTTCTGCAGGGCGACTGCTGACCTCGCCCCACTCTGGGACGAGCAGTCACTGATTGACACTCGGCCCTGGGCACTTCAGGGCTTAAAACTGTCAATGTCGCTTCCCCTCATCACAAGGGGGAGGGCCTCGAGGCGCTTTGCAGAGCTCAGGAGGTTACACCCACAAGAGCTGTGACATCCTCAGCCCAGCAAAGTTCAGCTCAGGAAACCTGGATCCTGTGCATTTAGCGCATGTCTAGCTCCTTGCTGCCTGACCTCAAAATGAAGTGTGTCTGTTAGGCAGATGTTTGCTCTGCCTGATAGACACCCTTTATATTTCAAAAGATGTAAGGGTGTGGCCCTTCTGTCCTTAAAAGCAGTTCGCTAGGGACTATCAGTTCTATCTCCTTTGGCCATTTCACCTGACCATGGACTGGATCCTGACCCTTCACATTGTCTTTTCTTTGTCTATCACTGCCCCATGCTAAAGAGTTATCATGTGTCCTGGTCTACCCCGGTGTGACACTACGAACAAGAAACATGTAGAAACTTTGGTTAGTGAATCACTGACACTCCTCTCTGCTGTAAAGTAAATAACAATTGGTTGCCGACAAGGATCCACACGCCCAAGTGTTTCTATTAATGCCAACTGAATAGCAGGGTGTGACTACTGCCACAGGATAATTGGTGCCTGTATATTGTCAAACAAAATCTAAAAATCAGGTAAATGCATTGGTCGTCCCACCCATTAGCAAGTTGCACAACTGTACCCTGCCCTTGTATCTTGCAACAAGAAGACACAAGTTGCCGGACAGGATTTGCTCGTGAGGACATCTCCAGACTCAGGGCACTCCTCAGATTGCTTGTTGGGCAAGTCATCCCTGTACGCCAGAGCAGTAGAAGCTCTCTCTTGCAATGACAGGGTTAACTGTTGCAAGAGCAGCACCTGCATATCATAGCTGACACACCTCTGAATCCAAAAATATCTCCTTTCAGTTGTAGTGATCTTAGGAGCAGAGATTATGTTATTGCACATCTACTATTGACAGCCCCTCTCATCACTTGGTAAACAGGAATGTGTTGTTTTGAATGTCTTAAGGATTTTGTCCTGACAGCTAGCTCTCTACTTTTGCAGAGGTTTATTGTACATAATATGCTGTGAGAGGTTGCTTGTCCCTGGGTGTGCTGGTTGTTGTAACTTAGGGTGGTCCGCCATCAGCGGAGACTGCTATCCGAGTACTCCATGGGCATGCTCATAGTTCAATGGGCAGCTTCAGCATATTTTCAATATTTTGGTGTGCTTGATGCCTTTAATGTCTATGAGTGTGGTGTTTGTGCTTGCATCTGTGTTAATGTGTAGTAAGAGTGAGATGTGGACAACTTAATTTTTTGGTTTTGCCTTCCTTAGGGTGATTGCTGACAAACGCAGGGTGTAGTCGATTCGGTGTGCATGGTACCAGATATAGCCATGGTTTGCCAGGGGATATTGTGTAGTTGTGTAAGTGAATGATTGTTTCTAGTGTGCTTGGATGGCTTGGATAACGTGAGAAGTCATCGTCTGAGTGGTTTTGTTGGCGGCATTGGATGATAATATGTCATACTGCACTCTGCGTGTGCTACTGATCGCCAGTGCCATGTTGCCTTGACAATAGCCTTTGTTGCTGTGTAGGTTGGTGTGTTTTGTGATGCTTGAGTGACAGAGTGTTGGGCTGCCTGAGCATTGCATGGTTTTTGTGTTTACAGCTGCTGGTTAGCAAAATGATGTAATTTCTATGTTTTTTTAATGTTCTACATGAATGATGGAGGCAGTGTGTATAGAGTGTTACATTCTTTTTGCTGCATTGTTATAGTATGTTATTTAAGATTATACAGCCAGCCCTTTCTGGGTGCTTTTGATAACACATAACTGCTGATGGGGTTCAGGTCTGAGGGTACACAGGGTACAGTAGACTTGTTTAAATGGCTGTCTTTAAAGATTTACCAAATAAACTGAGATCAGTTTCATGGTGATCTTATCACTGTGTATTTTAGCATAGGTGTGGTGCTGTGGGTCTTGGCATCAGCTTGTTTTGTAGGAGTTGAGGCATTCTGTTAGGGTTAAAATTATCATTCATTCAGCATACCAAAGTTTCACGGTTCTAATGGGAAAGAAGATTTGAGCGTGAAAACTGCCCTCAACCCTGACTCTCTGCGGACCAAAAATGTAAAATGTAAATTGATACTTGTATAGCGCACTACTCACCCGCAAGGGTCTCAAGGCGCTTGTACGAATACCGCTGTGGAACCCATCCTGGCTTTCCCTGTGAGGCGTCCACTCCTGGGCACCCCCAAGGTGGAGGCCAGGCATCCTTAGCGTTGTGGGGGCTGTTGTGGAGATTAAGCAAGCTATTGCCCAGAGTTGCAGAGTGGAACTCCATGATAGGAATAGGCACTGAGGCGAGAATTATCAGGTCCGTGGAATTTTTGAGCCCAAGACCCGCTGAGGCGGGAATTGAACCCTGGTCCCGGGCTAGACCTCTGCATCAGGGTCTGCCGCTCTAATCATTGAGCCACACATTGACCAAAAATCCTCCTTTTCGGTCAGTTCCTGAAATTTATCAAAAGTAAAGCAGAGAGAGGAAGATTCATTCTGTCCAGAGCCAATTTCCGTAGAAAAGCCGCAGTGGACTGGAGGCACCTACCACATCCATCGCTGGGGACGCACAAGGAAGAATGCATTGAATGTAGGACCACCCACCAGAGGCACCTCCACCTGACATTCCAGAAAATATCCACAACAATATTACAACTACTACTACTGCTACCACTACTACAGTGCAGTGCCGGGATACTACCGGGAAAGTTGTCCCACCTGGGACACGTTGACTACAGCTTGGTTTGCCCCCTCCACCCATGCTATGTAGCGTGATCGTGGGGACAGGGCTAGCGGCTTGGGCCATTGGATGCTATGTGGACGTATTTTCCAGCTAACCAACCAGTCAAGATCATAATGCTATGCTATATAATATCATTATGTTATGTCTATATTCTTTGCGTTCACTTCCTGCCAACACTAGTAGATTATATCCACACTATTAGTTTAAATTGCACATCTTTTGTAGACACCATTGTAATGTTTTCTTTTTGTGTTTAGACGCATGTATCTGTTTCGTATCTTATATGTAATTCATGTACTATGAAGTCCTTATGTAATGTACCTGGTTCTATTGTAAAGCATTTCGACACCTTTTGGTTAAGTACGCTCTATGGATGGATGTGTGGATGTACGGATGGACAGATAGATGGATGGAGGGACGGATGGATGTATTGACGAATGGAGGGATGGATGGATGGATGGATAAAAGTATTGATGGGTGGATAGATGCAGAGATGATTGTATTGATGGAGAAAAGGATGGATGTTGAAGAAAAGGATGGACATAGAGAAGTTTGGATGGAGAGAAGTTGGAAGAAAGGACAGAGATGGATGGATCGATGTAGAAAAGACAGAAAGGACGGATGATAGTTGAATACAGAGAGTGTTAGAATGTGGCGAGAAAAGACAGACAGAAAAAAAGAATGATTGAGAGAAGGGCAAAAGGAAGGAAACAACAATGAAAGATGGAGAGAAGCAAGGAAGGACAGATGGAAAAAAGACAGAACACTGAAGGGAAACGGTAAGGCCAACCCCAATGGAGGGTGGGTCAGATACAAAGGATGTACTGGGCCCGTCTCGGCTTACCCTCGTACTTAGAAAAAAGTCTTCAAACATCTTGGAGAAGGTATTCAGTGGTGCCATGCAGCAGGCTGTGTCCAAGGAGGGTGCGTTGTCATCGGGGAGCCACTGGACAAGGTTGTGTTGAAGATTTTTACCTTTGAACTTAGATGATTTTTTGGAAGTCGAATTCCTCCAGTGGGACAAACCTGCAGGCTGTAGTCGAAGTGGGTTCCATGAGGCCAGATACCTTCACCGGGAGAAGAAGGTAGAAGCAGCTACCATGGAGTGAGGCCGCCGGTAAATGCACCTCAGGTGGATCAGTTGGCAGGTAGGTAGGTCTTGATCTTCTGTCGGTCCTCCCAGAAGGTTTTCTTGGAAACATTTCCAAGTCCAAGCTTCTATGGTTAGGCAGCAGCAGTACCACCAACCCCACTTCCAAGGGTCCAGGACCTGTGGGGCACAACTTGGGAGGGTTAGGACTCACTCCAGCAGAGGCCAGTAGCAGAGTGCAAGCATCAGAAGCGTATTATGTCCCTATGGCTCACACAGGAGGCCAGTTAACTACCTCTTGGAGTCAATATGGTGGTCTTGGGTTCAAGGAGCAGGTCCGCTTCTCCTGCAGCCAGCAGGGCAGTTGTTCAAGCACCAAGGCATTCCTTCAAGCAGCAAATAAATCCTTCTGGCAGCAGTGCAGTCCTTTTAAATTTTCCACAGGCCCAAGAGTGTACAGAAGAGTTGTTCTGAGGGTCCAAATTTGTGCCTAGTAACATCATTTCTGTGTGTAGGGGGAGCAACATGTCCTACTCTCACTTCTTGTTCTGGAAAGCTCTTCCCTTACCCTGTCAAAGCTCCAAACTGGCTGGGATGATAACAGGCTGGTGTCAGGTTCCTTTGTATGTGATGAAGGCCCTCTCTTTGAAATGAGGCGGGCACAGGTCTGCCCCCTGCCATTCTCTCAGGAAGGCTCATCCTGCCTCACCTAGCCCCCTTTGTGTCACTGTCTAGGAGGAATACACAAACCCCAACAGCAGAGCCATTCACTGTCATGTGACCCCTGGACACTGGCAGAAGGCACAAATGGTTGGGACAAGAAAATGCTAACTTCATAAACATGGGATTTTCAGGATTATGACTTAAAAATCTAACTTTAACATTAAAGAGGATTTTGAATTATAATTCTTTTGAGTCTAAGCGGCATATCTCTATCTGCTCCCAAACCAAAGTTACCACTTATTAAATATAATAAGATAACCCAGTGTTATTCAATGGGAGAAATATTTCTTACAGTAGGAAAAAATGTCTTTAGGATTTTTTCACTACTAAGAAATGTAAAACTTAAACCACATATCCTACTTTTCAAAACCATGCACACTGCCCTGTGAGCTTTTAGAGTCTACCTTAGGGGTCGAAATAATAGCAGTGTTAAACTGCACTACACGCTGTAATGACAGGCCTGAGACATGTTTCAATTATCTACTTTAGTGAGTGAGACAATGAGTGCTGCAGGCCCACTTGTAGCGTTTAGTTTACAGGCCCTGGTTACAGGTAGGACCATATACTAGGGATTTACAAGTAAATTAAATGTGCCTATCAGATGCAGGCCACTTTCACCATGTTTTAACGGTGAGAGCACAACCACTTTAGCACTGGTTTGCTGTGGCAAGGTACACAGAGTCCTAATGCGAGCAAAAAGAAATTCAGAAAACAGGAGGGGAGAAGGCAAAAAGTGTTGGGGAATATCACACCCACGATGTCGGGTCTAACGGCATTTATCAGAGTCCATCCCAGACAACAAACTCCAACAGGTGGCAGCCATTATTCACAATCTAGAGGTGTAATTGTAAGTCCTGTGGTGCCATTTGCTTTTGAGGGGCCACAATTAGTTATACAAATGCAACCACATTAGATGTATGTAGACATGAACAGGAAGTATTTAAGGCCTAATCCAACCACACTTAGGTAAATGTGGCAAGAGGCTTTACAACTACATGATGATGTTTGGAAGAATGAACAAAACTAACCAGCACATTGATTTCAATGTCATCTGGCGGCTCTCTGTGACTTAGCTAAAGTAGAGCTTCTCTGTATGTACAGGTAACTTAATGAAGGTGGAGTTGCAGGTGTAGCCAATTACATCACATGGAATTCAATCTGAGTACCAATACATTGCTACTATATGCGTAAGGTGTTAATAAATTTATGTGTGTATGTATATAAATATATGTATATGACGTGGATCAATGGATTTTAGACTTTGTGGATAAATACTAAACTGGATCATTCAATGGAAGACAAACTGCATGTATGGATTGGTGGATTTCAAATACACATGCTGATAAATGGATTGATGGGTGATAAATAAGGTAGATTATATCAATTGGGATAAAAAGATGTCAATTTAGTTGAGTGGATGACAAACTAACAAATTAATGGGATCCAAGATGGCTGCATGGACGACAAACTGGATGAATAGATGTCAATCTGGGTGGAATATATTTGAAAAGCTGGAAGGTTTATACTAGGTGCATTGCTAAGTGGATACATTCGTATCAGACAGGACACATACCTGATCCTGATGGATGGACATGGAGGGTGAACATCATGATGAGTGAAGTAATGGCTAGATGGTAATCTGGATTGGACTGAGATAGATCATATGCCCGCACCCATGGTGCATGTATCTCCAAATACATTGTTAGCTGTGCAAGTACAAAACATCCCCATGTTTTAATATTTCAGCATCCCACTACAATATATCTAAATGGTAAAGCTTGGTCACTCTTAACATGTGCTGATGTCTTTCCTAAAAAGTCAGTGGTAAATTGTCGGTTTACTAATGTTTTGCCTTTTCTCTCCATTTAGTGCACTGTGGTACCTGTGAATGGTAGGTTTCCGATTCTCTGTTACAATATCTTCAATAACACTTCGCCCTTGGAACATGAAATGTCTATGATGTACTTTTTACCAACTTTTAAATTGACATGTCCAAGTTATTTTAATTTAAAACCATTTGATCTTAATGGTCTATAGGACATCAGAAAAAGAAACTGTGGTCACACTTTGTACAGAGAAAAGTGAGAGACATTTTTAAAGCATTAAAAACAGTAAAAGGGTGTAGATGATTATTTGGGATGGACTTAGATGATATTGGATGGGGAAGACAAGAAAATGAAAATGATATGCAGGGAGAGATCTGGATGAAACTCTGCCAATGAAAAATGGAATTAAGAGAGGGTAAGGGAATAAAGTGGCATTTGTACTACAGATGAAAGTGGAAATACCACTAAGGGTAAAACGGGGTTGATTTTTTCATAACTAAATTCTAATTAGAACATTGTTGTCTTGATCTCCTGCTTCTCTGAAGAGCTTCTTTCCTGCAAATTTCCTGCTCCAGATCCAATAATTCTACAATCGTGGGTTTGGTCTTCCTCATGTGCGTGCCTTTTTCTGACCCTCTTTAAGTCATCTAACACTATCAGTCCAGGTTCATCTAGTCTCTTAGTCAAATATGTTTTTCCATGGGCAGTTTCTGAGTTTGGGTCCGTGTGTTCTTTGAACATTAGTAAAAAGGATTTTGTGAATGCACATAGATTGAGGGATGCATGAAACAGAGGTACAGGAGCCTTTGGCACTTTGTTTGATGTTCTGGGTTCCTCTGCTACATCATTTGTACTGGAGGCTGCAGGGTACTAGAGAGGCAGGTGGTGGTAGGACCTCGTAGTTATGCTTGCTACTGGAACTTTAGATTGTGTTTTAGGATTGATTGTCTGCACTTTCAGGTATGTTCATAGCAAAGCTTCATCATGACATTTTGGTCTTCTGAATGAAGAGATCTGCTTTAGGATGGTTTGGTTTAATTGGTTTAAATGCTTCCCATTGAGGGAGAACCTAAACATTTGCCGAATGCATCTTGCTACCCCCACATATACATTTTTGTGATATCACTACAATTGTAGACTTTCAAAGGAAGGGTGACAAAAAGAAGGTGGGAAAATTTGAAGTTTCCTTGCAGGTTTGGTTGTGTCTCATTTTCTGTTACACTTTGCAAAATTAGCAACATCTGAGTGCTCCTCTTGAGTAAGAGGCGCCCGGGTGAGTGCACCTCGTTTTCAGTGTGAATAGGTGGGTTAGGTACAAGTAACACCGTGTTCCAGACAAATGAAACTATGTTTCTGCAATTTTGTTTCCAAACATTTTTCTCACTTCTATCAAGGATTTCAGAAAATAAATCCTGAGCTTCCATTAAGGCCTCCTTGATCTCCATTTGAGGCACAAAAATGATAAGAAACTGCCCAGCCTCATTCCACTGGCCACACTTCAGTATCAACATATTAAATATTGCACAACCTGCAGAAGGCATGACACCTGTGTCAGTCGTACATTGTCAGTTGACACTGTCTCCTCTTTCCTAGTTAAATCTCGGAATCAGATTGTGCTCACTTACAAAGAACACTAGCCTGATGCCTCATCCATATGTTCTTGACTCATTCTCCTTGGCCGGGGAATGGTCCTTTGAATGTGATGCTCACCACGTCTAACAGGTATGGTCTGAGGTTCAAATGTTTGAACCTCATTAAGGCCAACTCTGCCTAACAGTTTTAACAGGTTGATTCGAGAGAACTTAAAAAAAATTGCTGTATTTACTGCTAAATAAATGTAGGTTATTAGTATTATTACAGACAAGACCAAAACCATTGATGAGATCCTAAACACAAAAACTAAATTGATCACTGCTTTGGACTAGTGAGGCTCCCTCCTACATTCAACAACTTGACAACTTGCATCTCCATAAGATGTATTGACCTCCAGAAAGTAGAACAAAGTTGAACATCTCATGGGAAGGTGCCATTTCGCAGACAACAAGGGACTCATTATCTGCGTCATAAGGTTGTGTTGCCTCATACACAAACATTGCTGTTATTGTGCTCTTCCAATGATGCATTGTTCTGCTAATGGAAGGAACTAGACAGGTTATATCTAGAAAAGGGCTAATGCCCTTTGACAGACAGGGACTAAACATCTTTTCTCTTCCAAATCAAGCAGGACCATCCCATTCCACATATGATAAAGTTTGTTTATCTCTTGTGACTGTGCAGTGCCATTAAATATATAACATTAGAACTCATTGCCAGGGTTGTGGTCTCCTCCTACTAACATGAACAGAAAAAATCACAGCTTCATGGAATGTTGGGTCTTCCTGCTGGCCAGAGAGGAGGTAAAGCTGCTGTGCTCTCTCAGCAATTCCCCTTACTCCCTACAGCGTGAAAGGAAAAGAGTAGTAGTAATTCAGCAAACAATATGATATCTTCCTATGGTTGACGCCATGCATTGTTCACTTGGACAATCTCATAAATCACAAATAGATGAAGGCATTTTCTCATCTAAGATAGTCTCACACTACTACCATGTGCCTACATGTTCACACTTGTTTGGTGGAGCCTAGCGGCCTCATTCCAAGGGGCTAAACCAAATTGACCCTGAGTATGTGTTATTTTCAAGACGATGATCCTGGTCCATCGAGCCCTGCATGATGCTGGCCCTAAGTATCCGAGAGACAGGATCCAGAGGTATTCACAGACTAGGACTTTAAGATCTAACAGTCAAAATTTACTCAAGATACCTAGATTGAATAAGACAAGGATGGGTGGTCGCGCCTTCTCAGTACGTGCCCCCATGGCCTGGAACTCAATGCCAGAGTAACTTAGGAAAACGGTACAGGAACCGGCCTTTAGAAGGGCACTGAAGACCTGGCTATTTCGACTGAACTAATCTCTTGCTGCCGGTCTTTGGTTTTACTCTCTGTTGTTTATATGACCAGGAACGGCGCCGGGACACTTCCGTCGGAGGTAGCTGTGCGCCATACAAGTTACCATAATAATAATAATACGTGCCAGGGCTTTCGCTGAAAGCTGTCCTCATTCTTTTCAAGATCTCTGGCTATCTTGTAGCAACTTCTTGAATTTTCCAGGTTTTGAATGCATGCCACTAATAGTTTTATCTATTCCCTTTTATCAACTCTTTGCTTTTTCTGTATTTATACCTGTTCGTAATTCCAAAATGTTGCTTTTTATACGTTAATACTTTAGCACTTGCTTGACTCTTAGAGTTGGAAAAATTAGTTGAGGGGATTGTTCTGGTAGGAAATATTTCTTTCAACTCAATCTAGGGAAGGCCTAGAAGGAAGTGGGAAGGAACAGAAGTGCATGAATATGGTTGATTTGTAACAAACAGTACAAAGATGGGAAGGTTGTATGGCAAACTATTGAACACTGTACACTGGCACATATATCAACTCAAAAATACCAACTACAGACAGACTGTCAATGTAAGCATACATAGGGGAGTACAGATGAACTATTCTTAACTCCAGATCTACTTACCACGACAATATAGTGGTAGTCGATACTGTGGAGTCGATGTAAGTACGGGTCAATATTAAAACTCAACATTTTGATAGAACACCGAGAGGAATGCCGATCCATGGTTCAGATGACTTAGTACACATTCAACATGAAATAGCATGTCTATATGTATGTACGTTTGTGACTTATAAGTGCAAAACCCATCATCATTGTATATGAAGGCAACTCTACAAGGAGTAGGGAGCTGTGGCGAAGGGAGATACTACATCAGGTTGAAGGTTTATCATGAAGGGAGAGGATGCTGGGATGAGACTTGGAGGGATCTTTGAGCAACTAGGAGAGTGACTGGACTGCAGTTGGTGGAGGGGGGTGTTGGGGTGGGGTTGGAGTGAGAACTCTTCTGCAGTAAGGCTGCAAAACCTCACCAGGGTGTATGGAAATGCTCCAAGATCACCCAAACAGCCTGCATGGATAATAAATGGTATCAAAGCTTAACCAACCCAAATGTTCAATATCATAGAAGGGGACCTACTATTTAAACTGTATCTGTGGTGTTTGAGTAACTCAATATACACTCATTCTAACATACAACATTCACTAGAGAGGTGAGGTGTTTAGTGCTCTAGAAAATAACTATGATACCTACAAAATAATCTGAAATAAATGCTTAAGTACAATTTTTAACTGTTTTGTAACTGTGTACTTCTTTGTCACTGACAGAAACCTCCATGTGTGCAAACATAACACGGTAAGTGTGGACGTGGACTATGCTTTTGATGGAACATGTTGATGTACCTAAAAGTATGCAATATATGCTTATCCCCTAGATAGTATGAAATAGTCCCAAATGAATGGTGTGTTATTGTATTGTAATTGCATTTATATATCGCTGACGAGGCGTTGAAGTGCTTTTTCCACGAGTAGCACGATATTCCGGGACCCATAGAGGCTACAGACCCTTAGAGGCTACAGACAGAGACTTAAATATTAGCTGGGACGTATCACAGAGCTAATGTTGGTGTTGTGGATATTGACCAACGCAGTTCTGATCTCACCAAGGGTTTGAGTTATATCATATTACAATGCTGCCCTTACACATTTATAGTAGAAAAAAGTCTGTGCTGAGTGTATGGGAGAGACATGGCATTTTGGAAAAGCTAATCTGCCACTGATATTGCTAGAGGCAGAAAGAAGGCCTACTTCATTTTTTAAAATAAAATTAGTTTATATTAACAAACAGATTGCATAACTGCATATTTTACTCTTCCTATCGCTCAGTTGCCTGGAGTATGCATTCACATATAGGAAGTAGCAGCTGAACTAATAATAGTATTAGAACTATGAACTGAAATTGATACAAAAGATTGCATCTTCTGTAAGATAACAGATGGTGTGTTAGATACTCAGGCCTCTCCTACACTTGAATCCAATTCCCTACAATTCAGAAAACTCCTCAAAAACTGAGTTAAACCATCTTGAAAATGTTCAACGTGGGTAGGGTTAGCACCGGGAACTTTTAGCCCATTGTTTAGGGCGTGTCCAGGAGTCATTCCCAGCTACTTGCTCATGCCTGGCATAAACGTTGCACCACCAGGCACCCCTTTTCACAACACCTGAACCTGAGGAAGATTAGAAGAGGACTGAACCTGCTATCTATGACCTGAGATGAGCCTTGAAAAGAGTAGACCTGTTCTTTCTTGTACCCAGGACCAAGAAATGGACTCCAAGAATCATAGGGTTGACATCCTATTTAAGCTAAAAGGACACAAAAAGCTACATGAGTCCTTTTCCTACAACTGCCGAGCTGACCAGTGGCCACAGGACTGGGACTGGACCCTGATGTTTTGCTTTTGCCTAACATCCTTCAAGTCTCTAAGTGCCTCTAGTAAGGTCCTGGGGTGCTTTAGTAGTGTACTCCTACAGTGGATTGGTTACACAAAAACCCAAAATCAGCAGGTAATGTCTTTAACCAGGACATTCCTGGTTGGTGTATTCTACTTGTGTTTCATTGTGATCTCTGCCTGTCGCAGGGATTCTGCGCCTATACAGAACTGTACATAGAGACTTAGAACCTCCGTGAATTAGGGTGTGCCAAAACTCACCTTAGTATCCAAAATCCTCTACCAGACTAGCAATCAGTGTCTCATTGGTACTAACATAACCCCAATGATTTAGACAACCCAGAACATGGACTTAGAACACCTCAGGTAACGTGGAACACATGAACACTCTTTCGTTATCCTAGCATATCAATCCAGAACGAGGAGTCAATGAGGACACTTGCGAGTTTGAAATGTTTATTTCTAATGCTGTGTTCTCAAAGGCAGTATCTTCGCTAATACAAGCAAACATATTATTAAGATCAAGGTTAACAACATAGTTACTATTCCATAAAATACAAAGGGAGAAAGCATGTTAAAAATGCTAAAGGAAACAGGTCTAAATAGAACCTTAGTTTACCCTCCCTAGCTAGTATATTATATTATATCTACAGAAGGTCTCTTTGGGTTTAGAAGGGCGGGCCCATACCTTTAGGTTCAGTGGAAATGGATCACATAATCTCCTACACCAACACTCTGCATACGGATATTCATCAAGTGTGTGTCTCCTGCCTTCCGCAGTGCAATATCATTTGCGCCTAAAACCAAAGATGGTCACAGCTGCATCCATATTATGTCTACTCTGTGCACTGATCAATCCAAATAATAAGCGCTGTGTTGAGATAACCTTGAAGGCCTCGGCACCCACTGTACAGACATAGCTTACCAAGCAAGACTGATATTATAAGCAAACATGTTATTCTCGTGTAAAGCAAAATACCTAACTAGGCGAAAAGCATTAATAACAAAATGTTTTGTGTGCAGAGGCAGTAGAAACGGAAAAATGGCGTTTAAAACTCTAACTAACACATGCCAACTTAACACAGTGCAAAGGCGAAACCCCTACACAAGACACCTTCCCTTCGATCCAAGCACTGATAGGACAAGTATAAAGGGGCAATTTAGGAACGCAGAGTTCAAGTTCGATAGTTCAAACACAAGTCTCCAATTTGGCACTTAAAAAATCGAAGGAGAGAAAAAAAATGCAATATTCCTGAAGAAACTCAGCATTGGACATTGATAAAGTCAATAGGCAATCTTTTTTGAAAAAATGAAAAAATCCTTTAGAGGGTTCAATTTTTTTTGTTTAATCAAACGAGATGTTCAGGTCAAAAACTTGAAACTGCAAACCCAGTTCATCCTAATAATGAATAGGCAAAATAAGCAGCAACAGCCTCCAACAGGAAGTCACTGTTATCATATGAAAACAGATCAGCCATCCAATTTAACAAAGGGAAAGAACATACATGCTCTTCGATTACCGGAGCCTCTTCCACCATCAGAGGACAACTCGGTGGGTTCTCGAGGAAACTGCGAGCCAAGAAATCTTGCGCCGCTGCGAACACATTCCAACGGCCCAGAACAACATGCATCGCTGCAAAGGCCATAATCCCTCCATCAGAACAAAGCAATTCATGAGCAACTAAGGGACTCATAAACTGATTATAATTAGGACTCCCGGTTTTCCGTATTTACGGATTTTTACATATAAATATAGACGGAAAAGTTTTTTTCCTTTGTCTATATTTATATGTAAAAGCGGAAAAATACGAGTAAATGAGTACATTTGGCGCTGCTGCCTTTGTTCAGAGTTGCCGTGCCTTGCTCAGATTCTGGGGATTCTTTCCAGTGACGTGGATTCCTTCCAGTGACGTTCTGTTGACCTATTGGCTCAGGGTCTTCAACTGAGCCAATCCCGGTTGTTTACAAGCATCACAGTGTGGACGTGCTAATACCTCCAGCCCCACTTGGTAACATCTGTCCTATATTTTGGGGGCTCACCTGCCTGTTTTCCCTATTTCCTGCACTACGGACCACCACGTTAGAAGACGCCTCCAGGGATCCAGGACTCCGCCGCTGTTACCCTGTGCCAGCTCCTTCCAGAGATCCAGAACTCCGCCGCCATTAGCCTGCGCCAGCTCCAGCTCCTTCCATTAAAAGTCGCTCCTGCCTCTCTCTTCCCCTTTGCAGCCTCGGGCTCCTGCCCTCCCGCCCCCACCCACGCAGCACCAGCTGTTCGCATCCCCTACAGAGCTATTCTTTCGGTTCACTCTTCTCTTTGTAAGGGCATCCCGTTAAAGGTCGCCATCGACATATGCTTTCATTGCGATTGTGGAATGAACCTTCCCAAACTTGTTGCCTTCCTGAGTTGAGCATCCCATTACAATTCTATTGCAGATTTGCCAATTAATTCTCTACGGCTGCAAGGCGAAAGCACACCAATCGATTCCAGAAATGCTTTTCAAAAACACGTTTGCGAGATATATTAACAGCGCTTGGAAACCAAGCCTGCACAGACGCGATATCGAGCACAAACAAGTCCACTGCAAACAAAACACCAAGTTACATGGATTCAAGCTCATACACATCTGTAACATGTTTAGTGGAGTTCTTGTACTTCATCGGAGGTGATTACTGCTCCTCTCAGGTCATGCCCATGAGCCGTGACGACCTCAGATAATATGGCCATTTCAGAGTGCGCAGAGGGCAGTCCTACGGTCTACGGACACTGATTTAATTCTTAACTTAGAGCTCAGATTCACATTTTAATTAAACACTTGGACCACTTGATGTATCAGCCTGTTATAAGAAGATCTGTTGCCATCCACCTCACAGATCGTAGGCAAATGACACACTTTAGCTTTCTTTTTTTCAAGTTTCTTCAATTAATGCCTCATTGCTCCATTAATCGCCGGAAGCTGGAACTGATCCCCCTTTGTGACCTTATGCTTCATCTGCATCCATTCCCCGAGAAATGTGCTTTACAATTTTATTCTAATTTCTTTTAATGTGCGTATGTACTGCCACAACGTAATGAAGTGTATGTCACAACGAATAGCCACAGTATCCATATTACTTATGTAAGCACGTTTCACAGCAGAGAATATAGCCCTGAACACGTGCCAAAGAGAGACTTCCTGACCCGCATTAAATTATCCCATTGCATCAACTGGCATATCTACAGCTCTAGTCATCTTGCAGAGAGCCCATTTTGGTTGGGTACAAGTGTATATGGTAAACATTTCTCCAAAGCCATTAAATGCAGGCAGTTGACTGGCAGCGTGGGCTCAGGGAGAGGAAGTACTACCTCAGGCTTAGGCCTCTCTAGAAACAGAACTGCAGGCTACAATTCCCATTTCAGGAGATGGTAATTGCAGCCTGCAGTTCTGTCCCATGGGAACGCTATGCACATGCCAGGTGCCTTGCTGTCATCAGGGCCAGACCGTTGCGTTTAGGCCCCCTGTCAAGGCATTTATTTATTTATGCATTTTTATATTGCGCAGACTTTACCCGAGGGTGTCAGAGCGCTTCACAATAGGAACAGTAACATTACAAGAGCAAACGTTACGTTACATGAGGAAAAAGTGACAATTGTGCAAGTAACAACAGTTTTGAATCTCTTGGCCATTCTAGTGTCATCAGCAAATATTGAACGGGTTTTCAGTGATCTTCATTTCATTAACAAACCAGAAAGAGCCTCAATGTCTGCAAAGTCTCTTGAAATGCACATGTGCTTGTACTACAATGGCAAAGTTTTCAGATGAATGTATTGTGTTGACCAATAACAACCCGACGCTGGCGTGCATTGTCAATTTAAATAAATGAGGAAAAATACTAGCTGTAGTGGCGTCTTTTGCGTGTGGCAAAAATAAATGTGGATAAATACAGAAAAAATGCCCCAAAAATAAATATGGATAAATACAGACGGAAATGGTCAAAAACTAAATAGCATAAAACCGGGAGCCTTAATTATAATCCACTTCGGGAGATACCGTATTGCAGAGACACAAATCCAGGGCCCATTCAAAATCGCCACTCAGGCAATGGAAAACAGGCTGAATGCATGTAAAGTAGGAAAATCGAAACGATAATCCATATGCTGCACTCAGTGTGGCAAGCGGCAGCGCACCATAGTACTCAAGCATCCGGGCGCGAAGAAGCCCTAGCCGAGACAGCCCGTCTTGCAACACAGGATGTGCATCCATTTTGAAATAGACAGAACAGCAATAGTACGCCAGCTGCAAGAGCCAGTAGCAAGGGAAATCCACCAAACAGGCTGGAGAAAATAGAATGGAAGAAAGCTGGAATGAGTCCGAAAATATTTTGGACGGAAGTCAATAAGTCACTGCTTACAACTTTAAAAAAGTGAGCCAGCCCCGAAGTGGAGGACACATTGAAGATTGTATGAATTAATTCACCGAAGTGCAAGGGCAGATCAGTGTTTAACAAGGCATGTACTTCTGTGCGGGTGTTAGCCACGTGAAGGACAAATGTTTCACGCGCAGATGTGAGGGCAACTTCTTTCTGGGACAATAGAGCTCTTATGCGACTCTTTTTATTGAACTCCGCCTTCAAGGTCGGAATCCTAGGCCAGATGGAAACATCAAGTTTCCCATGTGGGGGAGGATACATTACTTTCTTGCAACAAATTACACGTTCACTGACTGTAACAACATAAGCAATCTCTTTAATAAACCCACAGCAATCCTCATTGTTTAAAAGTAAAGAACTCCTGTTAGCCAGCAATGTGAATGTGGGAACTATTGCAGGCACGGGTGTACCTTTCAAAACACAGGCTAAATTAGGGTCGTCTTGGTTGCAAGAGCCATGTATTTGGATATGTCGACACATTAAGGAATTATCTGCTGCTTCAGTGCATTCCTCACCATTTAAATAAACTTGTCTTCCTTCCCTAAGACATCTGTATGTAAAAGAAAGCGACCAGGCTTCATGGAGATAAGAACTTCCTAGAGGCTCATATCTGCCAATGTCAAAGTACTTTACACAATTCATAAATGCAAATAAAGGAAAAGGAAGAGTAATCAAACCATGAATAAGCCAAGTAGCAGCCTTTGCTTCAGCCACAGAAAATGGTAAAGGTTCTAACTTCTCAATGTGCAACATGGAAAAAGAAGCATCCTTCATTGATAGTAAGCGTTGCTTGTCAGTCAAATTAAAGTGGGCAAACAAGGCAGACGTGGCATGGCACCTTAGAGGCTTTAAGTGTCTGCAAGGTCCATGCAAACTGCATAATGGAAAGTAATTGATTTTGACCATGGTACAGGGTAGATACCTCATCTTGCACAATATCTACAACTGATGACACAATATTATCTAACGTGTAAATGCGAGAAGAGAGTGTGTTAATGCTGTTGTCTACAACTGCTAGCACTTTTTCTAAATTAGCTTGATCAATAGCCCTAAGGCGGGTAGCCGCCTCAATCTGGGAAGCTTTCCAAATTTCATTATAAACAGCATATATCCATCTTTTTGGTCTACCTTTAGCTGGGCCTTTAATAAAATCATTCAGATCAACATCATCAGTCAGTTGAGATAAATGCAGATTAACTGACGCCAAGGTAGAATGTCTGAGCCAGTTCTGACACAATTTTCCCACAGAGTAGGTAGTAACAGAATGGCCACTTTAAAAACAGGGATCTACCCTGACCTGTGTATAGCCGGGAGCTAAACCCAGAAAACGATGCTGGCATGATTCAGCACTTCTGTGCCAGAGCAACCAGCCTTCAGGATCCAAACTGGATATGTTAAAGAAGGAATTCATTAACAGAGTTTGTAACTCTCTATTGGAATATTTAGTAAAATTACCCCAACCGGAATATTCCTCTAAGTCAGGAAAGGAAGGAGCATTCAATCTTTTAGGAGTAGCCAATCCAAAGCATGTTGTTTGTGAAATAGTGGAATTCAAAAACAACATATGGTTCGGGATGAGGCATGCTCGGTGCAAAGCCTCTGTGCCTTGCACTTGCCAACTTTTAGAACCCCAAACTGATTTAAGGTCAATTGTATCCTTCTACAACTTGTAGCCCCCAACAGCCAACTGGTCTAGAAAGGACTTCGAATACAGTCATTTAGTATCGGTAAGTCTAACTTTGGAAATTGACTTTTCAGCCATTTTAAAATAAAAGGCTTTAGGATTAGACTGATTAAAATCTGTAAAGTAAGTGAACCTTTTCAAAAAGCATAATTGCCTTGTTTAGGGGCTGGACAGTGTTCCCCCTGGGTGTAATTTACAGTGAGTCTCCTGGTATTAGCTTTATGCAGGTAGTGATTGCCAAATTTTGATAACAATACAAATCACCCTAATTTGCAGACTCCAAGTACAAATCTTCAGCATCAAAGGCAGCATAATATTTCAAATCAGAGAACAATGATTCAACGGCCTGAACATCCCAATCATCAGAACGTATATTTTGTTTAACCACCTCCCCCATTGACACTCTAAGCACATTGGGGACATTTATAACCTCAGTGGGCCCATGAATTTGAAATCGAACCGCATCCCACACAATCCCATCTAGGACAGGCCAAGATGTGATGTTAACAAAAACTAAGTTTGCACTCTGTGCGATGAGGAATGGGGATCCAAAGTTCCATTGACATGTCGAATGTCAGTTCTCTCCTAGACATAGTGTCCATTGACCAGACGGAAAAGATAAAACACAAAACCAATTGTCATAAAAAGGTAAATCGAAAAAAGCACCATCCAAACATAAGTCCAAGGGAGAATCAAAAAAAAATTTTTAAACAGTCTTACCAAATCAGAAATTTTCGAGGGCTTATTAGAAGTGTGTGATACAGTGCCAAATGAAAATCTGTAATCTGTAGCCAAGCGAGTTTGCAAATCAGGCATCGATAAGTCAGTAGGATAAGTATAGTCAGTTTCATCATGTTGAGTACCAGGCAGTACACTCAATAAAGGATTGGAAATTACAGGCAACTCGAGAGCAACATCAGGCGCAGGATTGGAAACCGGGGCCAAAACAGAATTTTTCAAGATCGAAGAACACAAGACTGCCGGTGTCATACTAAGAAGAATCGGACACTCTGTGTATTTTGACATTGTCAATGGAGATGTACCTGTTCTCCTTACGACCTGGAAGTGGTGGTAAATTGACTCTTCTTGTGCCCTTCACACCAAGCACTGGAACCGGAGCTGGATAAGAGGGACCAAATTCTTTCTTGTTATCGATCTTCTCACAAACTAATTCTCCAACTTGGGGTAGCCAGCCAACTACTGGGATCTGCAACGCATCATCCGAGGTGGAGGGCAAATGTTCCTTTGCAAGACTGTCTCTTGTCTTTTGTAGATCCTGTAAAACATTGCAATGTTCATCTACGCCTGAGCCACCGAGTCTAGACCGTCAAGGTCCGGTACATACATCTTGATACCAAAGAGCATTTTGTATGGGGTCCGCGCACCCAGAGACCTTCTAGGGAGATTATTAAGAGTACGCTGTACACCATTGAGATGAGCCAGCCAGTTCCTGCCAGTACCTATAACTCGGGCATCAAAGACTGCTTTAATTCTCGGTTCATTCGTTCCACAACACTATTACCCTCAGGTCTGTATGGAGACGAAAACTTGACTTGTACCCCCAAAGTCATGGCATCCTTATACGCCTTAGAGGCGAAAGCCGGACCCTGATCCGAATGGAAGGTACCACAGGCAAAAATCCCTACAAAGATACGCAAGTCTCTTATGACAGTCCGTGAATCAGCTCTGCGGTGCGGCCAGACCCACACAAAGCGTGTCCATGAATCAACTGCTACTAAGATGTACTTATACGCAATATCAGAAGAAAAGGGACCGCAGTGATCTAAATAAACACACCCAAGGGGTTTATTAGAAATGTACAACTGAGTCTGAGGCGGACGCGCAACAGTTGAAGGCTTAATCTGCTGGCATATGTCACATTGAAGGACATAATCACACGTCTGTTTGTACAGTCCCCGCCACCAGAAACGTTGTTGTAACTGAGCTACAGTAGCCGAAGCGCCCGCATGCGCAGACGCAACACCTTCATGGGCTGTGGTAATCAGAGTAGGCCTGCGGTCCGCGTTGGGAAGCAATCTCTCACCAACGTCAGGAATTTTCACATAAGGAACTTTATCAGGACTTAAGTGGTATGAATACTTTGAAGGGAATCCTTTTGGATATTTATCTCCCTTCTCAGTTGCAGCAACAGCTGCCAAGAAATCATCATCAATCTTACTTTTGGATAGTGTAACTGCTGCAACCAAATATGTCGATACTGCTGATTTTGCTGCCTCATCGGCAAGCGAATTGACAACAGCGTGGACTCCCACGCGCTGATGATCGAGAGTATGAATCACAAAAACGAGTGGCAACTGCTCTTTAAGCTCAGCCACTCGGACCCAGATCATTTTATGTTTTATTGTGCTACCCTTGGAATCACGAAAATCATTCTGAATCCAATCATTGTAAGACTGGACACAGTAGTAGGAATCACTCACAATAAGAGTTGACACACCAGGATCAGCGTACTCCAATGCAAGCATCAGAGTATGTACCTCTGCCAATTGTGCGGTGCAGTCCCCTAGAGTCTGCGTGTGCACAACCCTGGACTTGAACTTGTCATTCACCATGGCACCCACCACAATAGCGCAAACGGAAACGTATGCGTGCTTAGACCCATGTGCAACCTGCGCTGAACCATCAGTGTATATGATGCAATGGAAGTCCTCCAAAGGCCGCATAGCCAAAGGTGCGGGATGAACAAATTCATACTGCAAAAACTCATGTGACTGTAAGGAGGCATCAAAAATAAACGTGACATCCGGAGACGTCAAAGATGCTGCCCATTGAATCCACCGAGGGTGCAAAGCTTTTGAATTTGGTACACTGGCTTTCGTCACTGCCTCTAATGCAGGAAACGGGGTTACAACCAACATCCGTTTTTCCTGCGACAGTGCACGTTCCTTGAGAATCGCCATTTGCACTGCTGTCAAAACTTTTTCCACAGAGGAAAACCGCATTTCAGCCGAAGTGTACAAGTGTGACTTGTTAGCAATAGGTACTGTGTCTCCTTCGCTAAAAGTAAGGTACGTGAAACCCACCACCCCAGGGATGATTCTTATCACCAGGTTGGTGTGGTTATCACGGGTCAGTAAGAATTTAGATTCTAGAAGATCAGCTTGCAAAGATTGCAAAATAGCTGAATGTTCCGGCAGCCAGCAAGATTTGGTAAAAGTAGGTTGTATCAGAGCATACAAAGGCTTGATACGCTGGGCATATTCGGGAATATAAGTACGCCCAAAATTCTAAAATCCCAGCAAGGACTGTAATTTTTTAAGCCAAACTTCAGAAAAAACTCCAACGCATCCAAAACGCCTCAGCCAGACTCATACTAGACATCCCCCGTCAAGCTCACATTTCCAGTCACCTGAAAGACCTCCACTGGCTTCCCGTCAATAAGAGAATAACGTTCCGTCTCCTCACCCGCGCACACAAAGCCCTCTACGACTTAGGACCCGAATGCCTCAACACACGCCTGTCCTTTTACACCCCCACCCGCCAACTACGATCGTCCAATCAAGCCATCGCCGCAATCCCACGCATCCATAAATCCACCATGGGGGGAAGATCCTTCTCCTACTTAGCGGCCAAATCCTGGAATTCTCTCCCCACCCACCTTCGCCTCACACAAAACCACCTCTCCTTCAGAAAACAACTAAAAACTTGGATATTCGACAAATAAAATACCCCCTTCCCTCAAGGGCCTTGAGACCCTCTGGGTGAGTAGTGCGCTATACAAATGTTTAACTTGAACTTGAACTTGAACATTTCTCCAAGAAGTGAGAAGCCAGTCCTCGACCTTCATTGTTGAGCGTAGCCCAGGAACAACACTGTTTACTCCGCAATGTGGGACTTTGCAAAGTTAAACTTGTAACCGAAGTCCACAAAGTTACAAATTATGTGGTCAACGCGACACAGATGCGCCCAAAGTTCGTCGTCAGTCTGATATATGTCATCCACACACGAACACACATCCGTGTCTATCCTCTCCAAGAGAGAGACAATACGAGCAGCAAACACGCCTGAACTATTCTTATAGCCCATAGGTAAACGTCGATACTGGCGCTATTTGCCGCCACAGGTAAAACTAGTCCACTGGGAACTCAGTCCGTCTAAATTGTGGGCAAAAAAAACAGAAATGTCAAGTGTGGTTTTAAAACATTTCCGCACAAGACTATCAACTAAAGCAGAGCCGTGCATATTCTGGACTGCACAGGTACGGCAATGCGAGTTCAATTGCCGGTAATCCAATACCAAACGGTACGAACCATCAGGCTTGGTCACAGTAAAAAGAGGGTTATTCATCGGTGACAAACAAGTTTCAATCACACCTTGATATTCCAATTGTTCAAGGATTTCCGCGACGAAAGCCTTAGCTCCACGCCGGATGGGATATTGAGGTTGAGGCTGTGGCATAGACCGTAAAGGAATCTCGTGGTGTGGGGAAAATTTATCCCAACCACATTGTATACGGTACAAAGCCGGCACAAGAGCTTTAGCCCACTCTTCTGCAAAATTCAGCACATGCTCTTTCGAGACCGTGTGCGCGAAACTAGGGAGGATTACCTCCTCCCCTCTCTGAGCTGTGAGCACTAAAGGTGGGGACCAGTCAGCCTCTGCTAACAAAATATCATATGTAGTCGTAAGATTTTCCCAAAACACCCCTTTGATTGTACGTTGTATGTCACCTTCAATTAAAAGGACTATTTCATAAAGTCTATCAGGGGGAGCTACTCTGGTATCAGCCGTCTCCACAACAACATATCGATCAGTCGCTGTCTCCTTCAGTAGCGGACGCAGGGCCTCTCGCACTACGGTAATCTCCGCCGCGCTGTCCAGCAAGGTCAGAGCCCATGTCTGATTCCAAAGCTGCGTTCTCACTATCTGTGGCATATCTCGCTGTTAAAGCGGCAACTTTCTTATTCTGAAACTGGGGTCTCTTCCGTGTTGAATCGTCCTGCTTGCCTTTACCGTCTTTTGGGCGTGGCTGGGCGCGTCCTTGCTGGCCACCCCGACCTCAGGCGCCTCCTCCACCACCGGTCGATGAGGCCGATGAGTCCTGAAAAGAACGAGGAGAGCGTTGTTCAGAAATCTGAAAAAGATCAGGTGATTTTATCGTCGCGCGATCGCGCAAGTCATGAATACGTTCTGTAGGCGCAGGCACTGGTGATGCAGGACGAAACTCCTGTTTCTGCTGTTGTTTACCCTGTTTTTGTTTTTTCGGCCATTTAGTTTTTTGGACTTGGGCTGATTGTCATTTTCTGATTTCGGTCCTTGGGGTTGCTTTTTCTCCTTAGTGGAAAAAGGCTTGAGACCCACGCTATTGCGGCCCACGGTTTTATAAGCCGCCACAATAATCCTCGCTAACTGTCGGGGTTTGTCGGCATCGGGAACGTGCCTGCAATGCATTGGACACCTGAAAGTTCACCGCATCCCCCTTGACATTCGCAAGTATGAGATCGGAAACTACATCAATGGAGCTGCATAGGCGCATACCCAATTCAACCGCTGCCTCAGGTCCGTGCTCATCTTGAACTCGCTTAATGACCATCGGAAGGACAGTCATAGACGAAGTGCCAAAGCACCTCGCATAACCTGCCGCAAAGATCTTCCCTCATGACTCACAGTCACCAATTTCTGGGGTCAAGTCCTTAGGCATGCTAATTGTCAGAATCCTGTGTTTTTCACCAGGAGTCGTGTTAGGAAATAATGCTTCCAGCTGGTCAAACTTCTCGGCAAGCCAGAAAGGAAATTCATCCTTATCCTGGGGGCGCTTGCCCATCACTGTATTGACCATTACAGGGCTAAGTTTCATTCCTCCCTGTCCAGCAGGAAGTGCCGCACCTTCTGGGCCCCCGCCCGGTAGATTGCGGTTAATTTACTGCACTAACGACCTAATTACATTAATTGTGACAGTATGTAACTGCCGCAAATCAGCAATGGCAACCGTTCCATGTCGAGGATGCGGTGTAAATCCAGCCAAAACAGGCCATGTAGCGCCTGGAATGGACAAAGGACCTAACCTCTGTGCCGTCAAGGAGTGGGGTAGGGCTCCATCAAACCAAACTTGGTGCTGCCAAGCATCAATCAGAACTTCCTGTGTACTATATGGAGCAAATACCTGCGGCACAGCGGTGTGAGTGTATGTGTCGAACACATTGGTATTAGCGTTCACAGCCGGGAAGGTCACCCACAAATAAAATATTTCGTATGGGTAAGCCACCTCTGCACTCACCACCATAATCACGGCCATGCCATCCACGGGGACATGATAATTCTGCAAGTGATTGCGCACCGCAATGCGACTATATTGCGGAATGTCCAGCGCGGCCATAGCGACACAGAAAGAGAAAGGTACAACAAAAAGTACGTAGCACAACTGGGTAGTAATTCAAGGAAACCGTTTAGAAAGAATCAAGCTTGAAAGGACCTATATTAATATAGGTAGGCTTGTCCGACACCATGGTTTTCCGGAAACAATAGCGAAGGGTGTTAAGGACCGATATAAGTACTACTCAAGTGTCACGTAATAAGACCACCAACGGTTGGGCACCATGTCGCAGGGATTCTGCTCCTACACTGGACTGTGCATAGAGACTTAGAACCTCAGTGAATTAGGGTGTGCCAAATCTCACCTTAGTATACAAAATCCCCTACCAGACTAGCAATCAGTGTCTCATTGGTACTAACATAACCCCAATGATTTAGACAACCCAGAACATGGACTTAGAACACCTCAGGTAACGTGGAACACATGAACACTCTTTCGTTATCCTAGCATATCAATCCAGAACGAGGAGTCAATGAGGACACGTGCGAGTTTGAAATGTTTATTTCTAATGCAGTGTTCTCAAACGCAGTATCTTCGCTAATACAAGCAAACATATTATTAAGATCAAGGTTAACAACATAGTTACTATTCCATAAAATACAAAGGGAGAAAGCATGTTAAAAATGCTAAATTAAACAGGTCTAAATAGAACCTTAGCTTACCCTCCCTAGCTAGTATATTATATTATATCTACAGAAGGTCTCTTTGGGTTTAGAAGGGCAGGCCCATACCTTTATGTTCAGTGGAAATGCATCACATCATCTCCTACACCAACACTTTGCATACGGATATTCATCAAGTGTGTGTCTCCTGCCTTCCGCAGTGCAATATAATTTGCGCCTAAAACCAAAGTTGGCCACAGCTGCATCCATATTAGGTCTACTCTGTGCGCTGATCAATACAGACAATAAGCGCTGTGTTGAGATAACCTTGAAGGCCTCGGCACCCACTGTACAGACATAGCTTACCAAGCAAGACTGATATTATAAGCAAACATGTTATTCCGGTGTAAAGCAAAATACCTAACTAGGCGAAAAGCATTAATAACAAAATGTGTCGTGTGCAGAGGCAGTAGGAAAGGAAAAATGGCGTTTAAAACTCTAACTAACACATGCCAACCTAACACAGTGCAAAGGCGAAACCCATACACAAGACATGCCCAATTGCGCCTAAGTCCTGGACTATTGCAGCCATTGACTATCATTGTAACTATATGCTTCTTGGCGCTATTCCTACTTAAAACATTTAAAAAATCATATCTCTGGGTCTCCTTTTGGAATTTTTGTCATTTTCATGACATTTTGTTTCTTAAATTCTATTCTAATCTAATTTGGTTTGAGATTTGTATTGTTTCGCATTTCAACTTTATTATTGTTTGTTACTTTATAAATACTTTATATATTGCTCTAAGTCAAGCCTGTCTGCTCTGTGCCATAGCTTCCAGGGGGTGGAGCCCCAGTTAGTGTAGTGATATGGAAGGTTCACCCTACAATGGTTGTGATTGTTCAATTGTACCTTTTGGAAGACCTAAGGGCCTTATTTATAGCTGAAGGGACTGAACATGCCCACATTTTGAAGGAAACTCTAAATATGAAGTAGAATCCACTGGCAGCATTTCCTCTTCCACAGGGATATTATAATGGAGGAAACTCAGCCGATGGATTCTACAATGTATTTAAACTTTCTGCTAGAAACTAAGTTGAAGGAATTGGAGAAACATTGCACTAAATGAAAATTGAGTAACATAACATCATTACATGATAATATGGCACTTTGTCATTGGCAATTGAGCTGAGATGGTATTAGGACAAAATATTGAGTGGTAAATCAAGAAGCAGAAATATCGGAAATACAATATCATGATACAGACATATCGTGTTGCAAGAATATCAATGACAAGAATATCGTTTTTTGAGGTAATGAATATAATTTTAAATAAAATCAATGATTTCATATCTTTTTCAGTAATATGGTGGTTTAAAAATATCATTTTAAAATTATTTTAATGTGTTTTAATTGGTATATTCATTTCATGTGTTACAATTATTTATATAAATGTTAGTCATTTGTTTAAAATATAGCTTGTCATTTTAAGTGAGTTAGAATTTTTGTTTTTAATTTTTAATAGGAATTTGTAGTATTGTAGCAGGTTGGTAGGTTTGTAGGGGGATAGGGTGGAACGTTAATTAGGTAATATTTAAATATACATTATTTTATACATTTTATTTAATGATATTATTGATATTGATTATGTAAATTATGCACTACTGATTTATTTTTGGTATATATTATTGATGGGCTGTTAGGTTTGTAGGGTATACGGTGGGAAGTAGTAATAATTCATTAACAATTAATTCTTAATTCTTAATTATTTAACTGATATTGCATTATGTAATGTATGAAATACCTATATATTTTACTTATATTTTAGTTGCGGGTGCTAGGTTTGTAGGGGTCTAGGGTGGGAAGTTTTTTAAGTAATAAGTAATTAAAAATGTACTATTGTTAATACATTTTTTGATTACTTTTATTTATGAAAAAATTGAATAATGATTTATCTTACTTATATTTTAGTTGCTAGTTGCTAGATGCTAGGTTTGTAGGAGTATACTGCAAGAAGTTAATTAAATAATTACTAATAATTATTAAAATGTATTTGTGAATAAAAATGTTTATTGATTGTTAAATATGTAAATTATTGAATATTGATTTATTTTTATTATATTTTAGTTGAGGTTTGCTAGGTTTGTAGAGGGGCGAGGGTGAGAAGGTAATTAAGTAATAATTAAAAATCAATCAATTATTAGTTAATTATTTACCAGATTTTTAATATGTTAATTCATTAATTCTTATTTTTTTAGTTATATTTTAGGTGTAGACTGTTGAGTTTGTAGCTGTATAGAGTTTGAACTTAATTAATAACTGAATAACAATTATTTAATATTGGTAATTATTGAATTGCAATTATTTAAATGGATTATTGTTTTTATTTTTTAAATAAATATATATACATATTTTTCCTGTTAACTAATCATTTTTATATTAACAGTTTCATATTTTTTCTACATTCCTGGGATTACTATTATATGTAATGTGTTGACAGTGAAGTACTTTTCCTATTCTTGCTTAGACTGTCATAGAAATAGTAAAATTAAGCCCTCTGAAGTCCAGCACATTTCCTGCTGTTGCTCTGTTTGGAATGGGAATAATACATTTAACCCATCCGATGTCCTATCCTTTCCCTACTGTTGCACAGACTGGAGTGCTAATAGTACATTTTACCTCACTGAAGTCCGACACTTTCCCTTCTTTTTTGCTGTTTATATTGGAACTAGTACATTTAACCCATCCAAAGTTCAAAGCTTTTCCTACTGTTGCACACACTGAAGTAATAATAGTAAATTTGAATCCTCCTATGTCCCACACTTCCCCTCTGTGGCACTGTTTGGAGTGGTAATAGTAAATCTTACCTCACCGAAGTTCAACACTTTCCCTACTGTTGCACAGACTGGAGTTGGAATAGTAAATATAACCCCTCCAAGTCCAATGCTTTCCCTACTGTTTCACTGACTGGAGTGGGAATACAAAATGCTCCCCCTCCGAAGCCACACAGTTTTTCAACTGCTGCACTGTTTGTATTGGAAAAAGTAAATTTAAGGCCTCCGAAATCCAACGTTTTCACTGCTTTTTCAGAGACTGGAGTAGGAATAGTATATTTAATATTCTTGACTCCAATAGTTTTCATAATATTGGTAAAATAGATTTCATAGCATTCATTGATTGTTTTTTATATTGTATGTTATTTGTTGTTATTTCAAAATTTATGTTAATGTCTATAGATTTTTAGTAAATGACATTTTAGGGTTTTAAATTTGTAATATTTTTATTGTCTACAATAATTAATAAAGTGTTTCCTATTGAAGTGGTTATTTTATTGTGTATTTAGTATATATTATATCATTTAAATATATATATATATATATATATATATATATATATATATATATATATATATATATATATATATATATATATATATATATTCCATAGCAATACGTAAAAATATTAAAAAAATATGATGTATAATAAATATTTTTATTAATTTGATTACCCTATATTTATATATACACTAGCTGTACCCAGCCACGCGTTGCTGTGGATCAGTCTGGTTAAATAAAAGAGATAGAAAAGAGTATGCGCACGTTTCTAATATGTTTAATTTCACAATGCTTGTGGGTATACAATATGTTTTTGTCCATCCTAATATATGTAGACTATTGTCTATATGCGTCCCTTGTGTTTGTTGCGCAGCAACCAAATCGATAGGGTCTGTTCGGCCTTTCGATTAAAAAAACGCGCGTATTGGACACGCGTGTATTCAAATCCAATGATGTGTATATATAAACACGCACTAAAGTTGCAAAGTGAACCAACTCCTCCCCCCTCCATCCACCCACTTCCCGGTCTGCCATCCTGACACCAAACTGTCCATCCTAATATATGTCTCTATGCGTCCTTTCTTAAGTTGGCTAAGTGAACCAACTCCTCCCCCCTCCCTCCACCCACTTTCCGGTCTGACGCGCTAATGTTGCAAAGTGAACAAACTCCTCCCCCCTCCCTCCACCCACTACCTGGTCTGCCATTCTGACACCAACTGTCCATCCTAATCTACTTAGACTATTGTCTCTATTCGTCTTTTCTTAATGTTGCAAAGTGAACCAACTCCTCCCCCCTCCCTCCACCCACTTCCCGGTCTACCATCCTGACACCAACTGTCAATCCTAATATATGTAGACTATTGTCTATATGCGTCCCTTGTATTTGTTGCGCAGCAACCAAATCGATAGGGTCTGTTCGGGTTGCAAAGTGAACCAACTCCTCCCCCCTCCCTCCACCCACTTCCCGGTCTGCCATCCTGACACCAACTGTCCATCTTATATATGTAGACTATTGTCTCTAAGTGTCCCTTGTATTTGTTGCGCAGCAACCAAATCAATAGGGTCTGTTCGGCCTTTCGATTAAAAACACACGCGTATTCGACACACGCATATTCTAATCCAACGTTGTGTATATAAAAACACGCGCGTATTCGAATGCAATGTTGTGTCAAAATTTCAAAGCAATCGGTGAAGAACTTTCGGAGATTTGCGATTTTGAACAAACGAACAGTTACATTTTTATTCATATAGATTTATATAAACACTGTATATATATATATATATATATGTGTGTGTGTGTATATTGTGTGTTTATGTAAGCAAATATTTACATATAGTATTAGATATTTGTGAGATTATTCTTCATTTACATTAAACTAAATTTAACATTCACTACTTTAAACCCAATTTATATTTAAAAAATCTATATTTTTGTATATTTTTGTACGATATATTAGTGTTGACAATATTTTTTTACGAAATGTTGGTACTTACCATTATAAGCATAGGAGCACGATATTGTGGCATACAATATTTTTAAAACGATATTTTTCTCAACAATATTTTTACCACCATATTGTATCAGTGGTCCGCTGAGATCAGTGGCTCATTTTGCAAAGGCTACAGATGAGTCTTAGTAGAATGACTTATGCTGAGTGTAAAAATGTTTGATATGTCTAATAGTGACAAAATGATGCAGTAATCTACAATCACCAATCAAGAGCAGGCCAAATATATGGTTCCCCAGCTACCAGATCTTGCCGAAGAAATATTTTTTGTGGACAACAAGGTATAGCTTAACAGTTATATAGCTTAACTCTTGGTGAATTTAGTTAGATGTGACTTTCAAAGAGCCAGCCTTGCAGATTTGCAAGATGTGACCAATGGAAACCATAGTCTTTGTACTAGATGCTCAGGAGTTGCCCTAAATCTAATTGGACTATTAAACTCTGTATGTATTTTGGGGAGCTGGGTGCTTGTGAATGGCTTTATATTTTGAGTATTTGTTCCAGGACGAACAATGTTTGTGTGGTCATGTTTGACCTTGATTTCTGTTATCCATACACTTTCTATTAGGATTTGTCTGCAGATGGGCATTTTCCAACAGCACCAAAGATGTTAACTGCATTGAGCATAAATGAGTGATCTGAGACTTATGAGATCTTAAGGAAACACTGTTCTATTACTTACAGACATGTTGACCTATGAGTTTCTGATTTACATGCTTTCTTTTTCCAGATTAACAACATCAGAGCTTTTGGAGGTGCTTCTCAGTGGGGGGTCTCCCTGCACGTTTAGTTTTGCTGAATATGCCTGCTCAGACGTGAGTTTAACCATCTAACTGTATGTGTAAGAAAAATGGCTGATTGATGATTCAAATGCCTACTTACGAGCTACATGCATTAACAGGTGCAGAATTCTTTAGCAGGGCAACTTATCGCATGATTACATTTGTCAATATTTTTATAAGACTTTTTAAAAGTTTATAAAATCTTTTTATTCTTCATCCGAGAGCAGAGGCATAATTCTCACCTGTTTCGCTGCATGCTCCTAGTAAGGCACAGGGAGCAGGAGATGCCTAGAGTGGCCCTGTGTATTAAGCCAGTGTGTCTTCCGTGCTGTACACCAACTGCTTCTGCACTCCCCTTGCATTCATCGCCAATAACTCTAGATGCTGCCTTGGGTTCAGCTGAATTACATTCTCTACACATTCAGGCGAGACAGACCAGGTATCTTGCGTCTGACATTAGCCTTTTTTCTGAGCAGGAGTACATCAAGATGAAGGTGTTTGGATTCAAGGATTGACTTAAGAAACCCATTGGGGACAACAGGTGGTGCCAAAGGGGAGTCACTATCTTAGTTTAGGAGTAGTGCTATTGGGAAACAGAGAGCTGAAAGTCACCATAGCTACTAAGAGATGACCCTCTTCAGTTCTCTTCCTGCACTGTGCACATGAGGCTGCCTAGCACCAAGACAGGCCGCCTTTCACCATGGTGCAAGTGAGAGGTTTATGTTTGTGCAGAAAAGGACACCTTCATGCAGAACAACAATCCCCTGAGGCATATTCCTCTTTGTATGTGTGCTGGAGAATACAGAAGACATAGAAAGAGGATGTAACGAGGGGAAATAAATATATTTCTCCTCACTGGGGAATGTTAGCATTTTGACACATTCCCAAGTTAACCCCGTCCATGCTCATGATGAGCTCAGCTCGTCATGCAGAACACTGCTTGTGTGCTCATGACGAGCTGAGCTCGTCATGAACAATGGGAATCATGGATCTGCAGCACAGAGGAGGAATTGCTGTAGACTAGCTTCAGTAAATCTGGGAATCCACCAAAGTGCAACATCCATGGGTTAATGCATGGCAACGCCCATTCTCCACCCATGAAATGACTTCCCAATCCAGGGCAGCACAGTGGCTTTGCTTAGTGGCTTTAATAAATTACCAAAACGATTTGCGTCCAAGGTGTGCCAAAAATGTGACACAACCCTGATGCAAAACCACAGTGAACCGGCTCCTACATCTTTGTGCCAATTATTGTCTTGACACTTTTTCTACCAGTGTATTGTCCCAGCCTGAAATATGGGGCATTGGTACTTCGTCTTTCATCTTGTCCAATGTCTTTCACATAATCAAATGTAAATGTCATGGTACTTATAGAGCGCACTGTCACCAGACGTCACCTTGCGGTGTCGCCTATACGGCTTCCTGGCGCTGATACTCATACCGCTGTGGAACCCCTCCTGGCTTTCCCTGTGAAGTGTCCACTCCTGGGCACCCCCAGGGTGAAGCCAGGCATCCTTAGCGCTGTTGGGGCTGGTGTGGAGGTTAAGCAAGCTATTGCCCAGAGTTGCAGCGAGGGGCCCGTGATTAGAATAGGCACCGAGGCGAGAATTAACAGGTCTGATGAAATTGAGCCCAAGACCATGCCGAGGCAGGAATCGAACCCTGGTCCCTGGCCAGAAGTCTGCATCAGGGTCTGCCGCTCTAACCATTGAGCCACACTCCTCCAATCAAGGTGTAGAAATATTGAGGTCAAACCATCAAAACTGAATTATTGAAAGGTAAGTATAGAATTTCCATACCTAACTCTGTATATATGTACCTTGAAAATTTATATATATCTTAAAGGTATATATATGTGGAGTTAGGTATAATACATCTATTCTCTCTCTATAAGCACTTACCTTTCAATATTTGGACCTTCAGTATTTTTTGCACAATAGCAAATATATCACATGACAGACATTTTGTGTCCTAAATAAGGGCCTGATTAGGATGGCGGACGGACCAGCGTCCGTCCGCCACCCCCGAGGTGGAGGGACCGTCCGCAGGGGCTGCGGCATTCCCTCCCTCGGAATTAGGATGTGACCCCCACCCTGGCGGTCACATCCCCTATATTTAACATTGCGGCGGATGCTGCTTCAAGCAGCACCCGCCGCAAGGTTAAATGTGCATGTTTTCCTTTGCATGCACGAACAGGCAGGCACCGCGTGCAAAGGCAGGGGGGTACCATAGGTACCCCCCATGTGCACCCCCTCCCCCCAACACCGCTGGGGGCCTGCAATGGGCCCCCATACTCAAACTCCACATGCTTTTCTACAGCAGAAAACCCGCCGTGGAAAAGCATGTCTCCGCCGGCATCCTAATATGGCTGGCGGTGTCTGATAGACACCGCCACCATATTAGAGCTTTATATATTGCTCTATTGGATGAAGATTATCAATTACTCATTCCAATGGGCCTATATTTTTTCAAACAATATTAATGGGGTGATATTTTGTCAAACATTATATTGAGTTATGATATTCTCACACCATAACATCATTGCACAGTGTGTTTAACCAAACACGTATACTTCAGCTCTAAGATTTAGTTATTTATATACATCTTCAGATGTCACTCTATTCACAGGTTTCAGCATTCTTGATACAAATATCTTTATTAATATCAGCAACTTGTTTGCTGGTTGATGCAGGACCTGCGACAATTCATTATCATTGGCCAGAAACCTTGGAAGTTGTTCACACATGATTGCCCAGTTTGAAACAAGCCTAAGAGTTGATCACCATTTACAAACTCCAATTTGTTTACAGGACATTTATTTTTGTTTTTCCAGACTGCTGTGCATGCCACTTTGCGTGGACGATTCTTGATTGAACTAGAATCTTGTTACAACAATGTGACAGTGCTGCAATTGGACCCCCAGATGTCAGTCCTGATGTTTTCAAGATTTTCCAATTCACACTTAAACCAAACTCTAGACATCTTCAAATCACAGGTAGGCCTCAATCTCAAAGGACTTAATGGAAATGTGGGCAGCTAGTAAATATTTTAGGGAAAGAAACTGATTGCCATGATAGAGACTCTGTAGCAGTTTACAATGTCACTGTGGCTGGTTTTGTGTGAGAATGCTTTATAGCGACTAAAACTATTTTAAAGTCTGTGAGGCTCTTAAGATTTGCAAAGCCTGAGACTAGTTTCCAGAGAGTGGAGCACTACTGTGGATAAGGAATGCTTTACGACTGGATGTGAGTGAGATTGCCATGCAACAAGTGGGACCTTATCATATTCTGTGAGACTGGTATGTCTAAGACTCTCTCCCTGTGAAAAGACTTGTAGATAATGACTCCAACTCAGAAGACGGACGTATGTCAAATAGAAGGAATGCTTGAAAACGGGAAACAACCTCTACAACGAGGTCAGTACACCGCAATACCTTTACAACGCGGTCATTACAACGACTTGCTATAGATGGCGCTCTAAACTAAGGAATATTATAATTGACTATTCCAACACCTTCCCTACTGTTGCACACACTGGAGTTGGAATAGTAAATTATACTATTCCTAAGTTGAGCAGGCCATCTAGAGCAAGTCGTTGTAACGACTTGCGTTGTAATGGTACTGCATTATAACAACGTGGTTGTTGTAAAACCGCATTGTAAAAGCACGCGATGTAACAACTAAAGTTATAAAGAGACTTATTCCTTGAAAACAGGTTCTAATCAACCTTACAGGAAATAGTCTGACCTGGTGCCACATTTGGAGGTTCAGAAAAGAGTTGAGTGATACATGAAAAAATGCTCACCAAAAAATGCTAATATATCTGAACAGTCTCAGAGAGGATTAAGATGTCTTTTATAGGAGTTGGTGAAAGAAATTGATAATGCACACAGAAATATATTGTACCAGTTATAGGAGTTACTGAACCGATGACAACTTTATTACTTATTCTGTCCCATAAACAAAAGGAAACATCTCTGAGCTTCTATCTCGGTGTAGTGGACACCTCATTTCTTTTCAAATGAAATCTCATGTTCAGTATGCTAATGGCTGTGTGCAATAAGAGAGGTTCAACTTCAGAGGAAAATCCACACTGCAAGTAAATTTCACAGCCAGAAATCTTAAAGAGTTTATCAACTCAGGGATGAGATTTCCCTTCCTGAGATAGATCAGGAACATGCTTTCCTAAATCCCATTTAACCATCATGCAGGGTTGATGGTTTTATGATGCCTGGTATGCCACAATATGACATCTGATACACTGAAACTGCTCTATAGTAATTCCAGCACAGGTGTTTTTAAGGAAAGGATGGTAAAGACATCAGTTAAACCCTCTGGGATTGTCGAGCCACCCAAATAGTAAAATCCAATGAGGTTTCCATTACATCCGCAATGGATATCAATGAGGCCAACTTACTTATAAATTTTGGTGGGAATTAGCTCATGATTGTCGGTGAAGCAATACAGCTAATAGCCGCCACAAAATTCTATTCACAATTTCAAACAGCATGCAGGGGCACCTGTTCACTATTGCAAACAAGGCTCCATAAAAGCTGTCAGCAATCTCAAAGGGTCCAGAGAAAGGCAAAGAAACTGATGATGCAAGACTTCTGAAGAACTTAGAAGTTTCATCAAGGAGGATTGAGGCCTCAGATCATAGTCTGTGTGAAGAAGGTACAAATAAAGTTCCAAATTAGAGATCTGCTAGTTTGTTCACTCGTAAACTGTTGATGAGACCCACCCCAACAGACTGCTCAAAGTGCTCCCCCCACCTCCACTCACAAAGGCAACAGACCACTTCTGGGATGAAGCAAAATCCCTCCACATCAAATAAGGTGACATAACAACCACTGCACAGCATTAACATTGCACCATGCACAATATGCTAAAATACACTTCAAACACGAACATGATGAATGAAAATTGCACATATACTACTTACATCCCCCTTTTGGGCCAGCATTGTGCAGAAATACCAGATGATGAAGATACATGTCAAACATCCCTAACACCTCCAGAGAGCTCATGGAGCACTGGTCACTGCAAGGGCATCCTATAACTCTTGGTCATGTCCCATTTAATCTCCAGGGTAACATCTGGGGAACCTAGAGCCCTCAGGGTCGCAGTGTAATTATTTGGCTTACAGTGGGTCACATGGAGGGGAGGCTATTGGGGCATTCCCATCCCACCCCCAAGAATTTTCTTTTTTTTCCGTCAATCGCCCTCAAACTTGTTATTTGGCTTACTATGGGCTGCCTAAAGTAGCAAAGTAGAAGTGGGTGGATGGCAAAATCCCTCGGTGACCTCCATGACACAGCACCTCAGGGACAAAGAGTGGGCCTCCAGGAGCCAACCCACATTTAAAGCCTTTGGAGCCTGCATCTGGTACCCCATGAATTGTTTCCAGCCACCACCCTCCATTTGAGCGATTAATTACGCCCACCAGCAAATGGCAATGGGGTCATGCCATGGTGTGCTCACTTGTAAAATGCTCATGGGGCCCACCATTACAGTGTTCAAACTCCTTTGCCCCACCTTCCACCATAAAGACAATGGACTCCCCTTCTTGGGTTAGGACTAAGCAAATTTACTTCACATCAAACAAGGTGGCATAATAACCACGGCAGAACATTAACATTGCACCATGCACCTCCCATACCCACAGCTCACTGCAGAGGCCCAGAAGGAATTATTAGGGCCCATTACTCAATCTGAAATTAAGTTTGCTATGAGGGGACTCCCGCGTAATAAAACCCCTGGATTGGATGGCCTACCAGTCGAATTTTATGTTACATATGCCGATTCCCTGGTACCCCAATTGGAGTTATTATATAACACAGCGCTAGATACGGGTTCCTTACGCCTCACTACAGCACAAGCGTTAATGGTATCACTCCCGAAATCAGGAAGGAACCCCACAGATATGGCCAGCTATCGCCCATTATCATTATTGGCCACAGAGTACCAAATACATAGTAAGGTGTTAGCTAACAGATTATTGCCCTCCCTGAATAAACTGATCCATATAGACCAAACTGGTTTTCTACCTGCCCGCAGCACGTCATTAAACAACAGGAAGCTTCACTATCTCCTAACGGAAGCCCCGAGTCAGTATGAAGCCGCAGGCTGCAGATCCTTGGATTTGCGTCAAGCGTTTGACACTATTAACTGGGACTATATGTTCCAAGCACTGGAGAAATTTGGGATACCAGCAGGATACATTGACTGGTTATGTCTCTTATATGATGCTCCTACGGCGCGTGCAAGCTTGCTTGGAGGGTCTAAGTTCATCATATGTGTGACAAAGGTTATATATAGTGGAACGAGGCAGGGATGCCCCTTATCTCCACTCATATTCATACTGGCCCTGGAGCCCCTGGCACTTAAAGTGCGTATGGAACTAACTGATATGGGCATAAAGATAGGGAACACAATGCGCCTATTTTCTGCATACGCAGATGATATCATTCTGTATCTTCGTGATCTCTGATTGCCCCTAGACCCACTTTACGAGGTATTCCATCACTTTGAATTAATCTCGGGGCTTGCCATAAATGCAGCGAAGTCACATGTATTTTTCTTTACAGAACATGCAAGCCCTACTGACTTTGAGTTTGGAGATACAAGGCTTCAGGTTGCACAACATACATTTAAATACTTGGGTATCCAGGTCTACCGGACACATACAGATATGTTAGATGGTAACTTACATAGAGCGCTTAGAGCCTTACGCTCCAGTATTGCCTTTTTGACTACATTACCACTGTCAGTCATGGGAAGAGCGGTTTTGGGTGAAAATGGTGCTCCTTCCACGAGTTATTTATTATTTCACCAAGTTGCCTATTATAATATCACATACTACATTCAAACTAATGAATACCTTACTAACTGACCTCATATGGGGATCTGAGGATGGCGTACAGTCTTAAAAAACTGCAGCTTCGATCACGTAGAGGAGGACTGGGTGTACCTGACCTGAGACCGTATTACTACGCATGCCAATAACAATGACTGTCCTTTTGGACCGCTGGACGTAACTTACAAGAGATACGATTTACGGAACGAGATATAGATCGAGAAACCCTACATGCCCTGTTGTTACTTAATGCGGTACAAAAGGGGGTGGTGATGGACGGAGCATCTGAATCAATCAAACACTCACACCCAGTCAAAAGATCTGGGTTTAATCCATCGCCATTCTTTAGCCCACTTTGCCACCCCAGTTCAGACATGGCTATATGCAAATCAGTCTGACCCTGTGCCTCATGTGAACAGTCCAGCCCGAACTGCCAAGCCATGTCTTCCCTGGACCGGAAACAAGCTTCCGAGGACCGGTTTACGGCATTCCAGCCGTCTTCAGCCCGGCTTGCTTGAATCCAGTGGCAAGGTGAGCAAGGGACTCACGTCTGAGCATACCCTGCCACACTTATGACGGCCAAAAGCGGTACAAAATGGGGTGGTGCTGGACAGAGCATCTGAATCAATCAAACACTCACACCCAGTCAAAGGATCTGGGTTTAATCCATCACCGTTCTTTAGCCCACTCTGCCACCCCAGTTCAGACATGGCTATATGCAAATCAGTCTGACCCTGTGCCTCATGTGAACAGTCCAGCCCGAACTGCCAAGCCATGTCTTCCCTGGACCGGAAACAAGCTTCCGAGGACCGGTTTATGGCATTCCAGCCGTCTTCAGCCCGGCTTACTTGAATCCAGTGGCAAGGTGAGCAAGGGACTCACGTCTGAGCATACCCTGCCACACTTATGACGGCCAAAAGCGGTACAAAATGGGGTGGTGATGGACAGAGCATCTGAATCAATCAAACACTCACACCCAGTCAAAGGATCTGGGTTTAATCCATCACCGTTCTTTAGCCCACTCTGCCACCCCAGTTCAGACATGGCTATATGCAAATCAGTCTGACCCTGTGCCTCATGGGAACAGTCCAGCACGAACTGCCAAGCCATGTCTTCCCTGGACCGGAAACAAGCTTCCGAGGACCGGTTTCTGGCATTCCAGCCGTCTTCAGCCCGGCTTGCTTGAATCCAGTGGCAAAGTGAGCAAGGGACTCACGTCTGAGCATACCCTTCCACACTTATGGCGGCCAAACGCGGTACAAAAGGGGGTGGTGATGGACGGAGCATCTGAATCAATCAAACACTCATACCCAGTCAAAAGATCTGGGTTTAATCCATCACCGTTCTTTAGCCCACTCTGCCACCCCAGTTCAGACATGGCTATATGCAAATCAGACTGACCCTGTGCCTCATGGGAACAGTCAAGCCCGAACTGCCAAGCCATGTCTTCCCTGGACCGGAAACAAGCTTCCGAGGACCAGTTTCTGGCATTCCAGCCGTCTTCAGCCCGGCTTGCTTGAATCCAGTGGCAAAGTGAGCAAGGGACTCATATCTGAGCATACCCTGCCACACTTATGGCGGCCAAAAGCAGTACAAAAGGGGGTGGTGATGGACGGAGCATCTGAATCAATCAAACACTCACACCCAGTCAAAAGATCTGGGTTTAATCCATCACCGTTCTTTAGCCCACTCTGCCACCCCAGTTCAGACATGGCTATATGCAAATCAGTCTGACCCTGTGCCTCATGGGAACAGTCCAGCCCGAACTGCCAAGCCATGTCTTCCCTGGACCGGAAACAAGCTTCCGAGGACCGGTTTCTGGCATTCCAGCCGTCTTCAGCCTGGCTTGCTTGAATCCAGTGGCAAAGTGAGCAATGGACTCACGTCTGAGCATACCCTGCCAGCATCAAAATGGTGAGCCACCAAGAGGCATGCCCCCCCTGCAATTAGCCTTATTCCTGAAAAGCTTCTCCTGAAGGAGGCGCTATCTGGGCAACCTAGAGCCCTCAAGAATCACTGTGGCATTATTCATCTTACAATGGGCCACAGGGAGAAGAGGTCAATGGAACATCCGCCCTTCTCCACCAATAATTGTATTTTTCCATCAATCGCCCCAAGCTTGCTTGGAGGGTCTAAATTCATCATATGTGTGACAAAGGTTTAAGGAAAGATTAATGTTAGAGACCTGCTCACAATCGGTTTTAACTGGAAATAATGTCTTCTCCTTTAGTGCCGTATTAAAGTGTTCATACCCAATATCAGAAAACCAAAAAGTAGTTATCTCAATAATAGATAATGTGTCAAATTGTCATACAAATTATTTGAATCAAGTTAGTATGATTTTCGATCTCTTTCCAAATGAGTATCGTAAATGTGGAATTCAGTGCAGATCACAGTCAGGCTGTGTATTTCAAACAGGGTGTAATTGGTTCAGCGACCAGCGACATTATCTTAAATTCTATACAGAGTTGGGGTAAGAACTTCCTGGATAATTTGAAGAAATCTGCATGAAAGAGAACAGAGCAAAATCTATCTGTGAACACCTATGAACTATACGTTCATGAAGTAAGAAATGTAATTGAAATCACTTTACGCAATGGAGTGATTGATGGAGTAGCAAGTTTCCCCCCCTCAGTGGGGTACCAGAATATTGTGGTACCAGAATATTGTGGACTAAATACCATCTTACAAAAATATTGCCTCCCTAATATCAAATGCAAAAGATGAACATCATGAATATCGTCCACAAAAAAATTACCCCATTTTCGTTAACAATAGAAAATGTACCACCAATGCAGCCATATCTTAGTAAGTGGTATTTAGATCACAATATGCCAGACGATATTTTTGTTATCGATATTCTGATATTGCAACCTACCCCGCACCCTGGCAAATTATGGTGTGCTAGCCTATGACTTAATTATATGTGATGGTGTCACAAGTGGAGAAAGATTTATTTTACAAGCACTCTAAACCTCCTACTGCAAAATCAATAAATATATAGTCTATATATAACATTACTTTTACAGGAAGTTAGCCTAAATTGGAGTATCTTACTTTGCTTAGTATCTGGTCCACATCACTGGTATTTAAACAGAATAAATAAAGGACAAGGACACAGCCCTGCTTCAGCCCCTTGTTAGTATAAATCCTATGGAGAGATGTGTATCAAGGCATAACTTTACTCACGCCAGGGTGTCACTTCATAAAGATGCCTTTAAGAGCAAGGGAGAAGTGACCCAGTTAGTTTGTTTTTTATCCAGTGAGTCACTGCCTACTTGACTATTTAATGGATATTCCAGTGTCTAAATGTGTGTTTCTTATATTCTGAACAGTTTTCCAAACACATGCCACAATGGAACCAATTTCTACTCAATGGAGTGTGGGCAAGGGAGGTCCAGAGAACAGATGTCACAAGCAGCTCAGCCCTGGGGACTCTCTTTCAAACAAGACTACAGCCATTTCTCTCTGCCATCAACACAACCAGCTTGAAGTGCCTTCTGCAAAACAACGTGACCTGTCAGGGATTTCGCGAAGTGTGAGTATTGGAGGGAAATCAGGGAGTCTGATAGTTAAAGCCCTGAATTGCAGTTGGACTAGAAAAGGATGTGATATTTATCAAATCTGAAATATTCCGACAAAGCCTTGTTTGGAATTTTTAGGGTGTCATAAATAGCACCCAATTACAATTATTGCCTTAAATGTGGGGCAAGTCGTGCAGAGTTTGATGCTTGCTGACCCAAACTCAGTGGCTCGTTATTTACCAGGCATTTTTCCCCGTAAATTATAGCAGGTTTTACCTGCTGAAATGTGCCAGGTGAAGAAATATGGGGTCTGGATCTTACTGCACAGATCCTAATTGTGAAATGTGTGGTAATAGGGCTTACTGCATAGACCACAAGAAACATGTATGTGTCTCTGTGTGTAGCATGTGTTTGACATGTGCGTGCGTGTGCATGTGTGTGTTGTGTGTGTGTGTGTGTGTGTGAGCCTATGTGTTTTTGTTGATTGTGTTATATATCAGAAGCTTAAAAAGATATGTTTAATTTTCTCCCCTCCCAGGCACTTACAAAAATCGGGTGCAAGACTACTGATAGCATAAATAAAATAAAAAAAATATCTAAATGCAAATTCATTGTTGCAAATTCATCTCAAAAGCTAAATTATGTAAAACAGGTACATGCATTGTTATGATAATTAGTGCAGAGTATAGCACAAATAGAAGAAACCTGTTACAAGTTATAAAAACTGGTTATAACATAAGTTCTTCCCCAATGTAGAACAAGGATGTATTTAGGGAAGGACAATTCTGAATATTGAAAAGCTTTATACAATTACTAAATATTTTTTATTTCTTATATGAACCCAGTGTTAGGCACAGGCAAACAAAATAATCTAGAAAGTGGAGGAATTATAGATTGCCCTAAATTTGACCGAGGACATTGTATGTAAACATGAATGAAAATTAGACTGGTATTTCAGAAAGTCATTACATGAGTTAAAACGTTTTGCTAACAGTTATGTAAATTAAATGAGGACCACTGTGTTGATCTGAAAAGGATGAGTGATGAAACTAATTAAAGTTGGCATGTATACTTTCCAGTGAAAATGTTAAATGATTTTGAATCATATGGAAAGTATAGTACACAATTAAACATGCCATGTTAAGAGAACATTTTAGAAGAAATATCATGCAATGTAATATATACAACAAAAAGTATTGTTTGTGAAATTTAGGCAATGGAATCATATGGGAGAATATTGATAGTCTTAAATTCTGCATGGTTTTAAATTTGCTGGCCTTAATCACGCAAAATCAACTGACCTCATAGAAAAAAAGGCTTAAAATCACTTCAATATTTCTCAATAGGTAACATTATTTAAGAAGTTATGCTGAGTATGTTTGCATTGATCATTAAGTGACATGTTAAAAGTGTGCATCCACATGGGCTTTGCAAAAAATATAAAATTGTCCTTCAAGTATATACTCTGTTGGTTTCCCTGTTTTCTGTACAGTAGTTTACTGTATGTATAATCTGAAGGAAATGTGTTGTTCTCACATGTACTTTTGTTTTTGCTGTTTTTTCCAACTCTAAATAGTTTGAAAGGATTAAATATGAAGCATGATCAGATGGCCAACCAAACACAGTACGATATTTGCACCAATATCGTCTCCTTCCTAAGGTTGAAGCTGAATACCACAGGTGAGAAGGGCTTCCCCCGTCTGCTTCTAAGATCTGCACAGAGTGGGGCTGGGGGCTAAGGTGATGGCTTACGCTGACGACACCCAGCTGCTTTTTACTTGGGACAAAGATGCAGACTCTGTACTTTTGGTTCCTCACTGGCTATATTCCATCTTTAAATGGCTGGTGGAAGCTCAGCTTAAGTGCAATGAAGAAAAGTCAGAAATTCTGCTATTTGGCAAATTGCCGCTTAACTTCAGAGAGCAGCTCTGGCCTCCTGAATGTCCAATCCCCACCTCGTCAGGGAAGCCGGCCAAAAATCTGGGGGTTTGGTTTGTAGAATGTCTTTCTTTCTCCACACACATCCAAAAGCTGTCTGGCTGTTGTTTCGGCCTGCTTAAAACTCTCAGAAGATTTTTCCCCTTCTTACCTCAGACGGCCAGGAAAACGGTCACCTGTGCACTGATTTTGTCACTGTCAATGACCTTTATGCTGGTATCCCGAGCTACCTGTTGAAGAAGTTACAAGTGGTTCAAAATACGGCAGCCAGACTCCTATTGGGCATGTCTGCTAGGACATGCCCAATAGCCAACAGTTGCGCTCGCTCCACTGGCTCCCCATGGCCAATAGAGTCAAATTTAAACTTCTAGCTTTAGCCCACCGTGCTCTTCACGGTTGTAATCCTCTCTACTTCGAGAGGTGTCCCTCCTTTTATGTTCCTGTGCTCTCCCTGCGATCCTCGTACTTATGCTATGCTTAGGTTCACCGTTTCAAGCTTCAGAGGGTAGGGGGCAGCTCATTTGCAGTGAAAGCTGCTGTTGCGTGGAATTCTCTTCCTCTGGCCCTGCGTACCATCCAAGACCTAGCTGTGTTTAAGAGGAAGTTGAAAGCACATCTATTTTCCTGAAGATTCTGGTTATACCCCGCTAGGCTTCGCGCCGGGATACTCATGTGTAGCCGCACGCGTTACAAATATATATAACATAACATAACAGTGGGAGGGTGAGAGGGGGGCCAGAAGAGTCTTTGTTTGATGACCATTTGTATATCAAACAATAGAGAGCATTAATCCAATTTCAGGATCTAGTGAGATGATATGTCCACCAATTATAAGCCGGTCTGCACAAATATATTAGTATATAGAATTATTTCAGAATAAACTGATATGAAATTCAATTGGATCCACTTAAATGGTAACAGCTCAGTAAAATAAGAACTTTATCTTGCCAATGTCCTCTATACATGATCGACTCCAAGTCTATCTTCCTTTCCACAGCCTCCTACCATCAGATTCTTCATTTGACACTTCACATTTTCTGCCCTTTGAACTCCCTCTGCACTGTTACTTCTTAATCTGATTCTAATGTTTTTGAAATATGAACTATTGTTGTCCCTCCTGTTTCCCTATCCTTTTCATTGGTTTTTTAATACGTTTGACGCTTCTGTTTGTTATATCCCTCAATGCAGTCTCCTATCCAATACGCTGGATTTTCATGACTGCCTTTGAATGTTGTGTCTTTATTAAATTATTGATGTTTATTGCACTTAGACGCTACATCTCTGGTACATGTTGTGCATTATACATAATACATGAATAAATAATGATTTTCTAATTACCCTCAAAAAAGTTCTTGTTGCGTTATCAATTCTACTCTCGCTTCAACAGTGCAACACTTGGCTCAGTATGTCAAGTTGGAGTTTCTACTCTACAAAAATCTGGCCTAAAACTGTTGCCAACCATGAATGATAGATGATATTAATACATTTCTTTATATGCAGTTATTATTTTAAAATGGTTCAATTAGAAATTAATTGATTGTATCCAATAGTAAAACATCGAATTGTGACACACTATTTTATTTCCTCCTTTTATAGGCCATGATTATTTTAGGACCTTTATGCTGGACATAAAATATATGATTCTGCACAAAAGTGTCTTTGTGACCTTTTGCATCTATGTTTGTCTTACTATAATGCTTCTTTATAGCGAAATGGGCAAACTGACCACACTACGGGTCGTTGTAACGCCTCTATCACGAGACTCTCCAATGTTCTGCTTCGTCCGCAAAAGTCTGCTTGCGTTGCTTTCTATTGAAAAACATCTGGATCACAAAATAAGACCTTTTCCATTTGTGTTTAGGTTCTGCCTGCTCTGAGGGAGTCAGCGGCAGTGTTTGGCTAAACGAAAGTTTTGGGCAATTCTCAAGTTGTGTCCGTATACAAGATTTATTGGCTCTCAACATGAACTTGACCGTGGTGAGTAAATAAATGAACACTTTTCTGGACTGGAATGAACTAGGGGAGGCCATGCGGTCCACACAGGAGAGGTAGTTTTATTTTTTTATGTAAGGTATGGAGAAAAAGGGTATGGGACAGAAAACAATATTCACTCCGCCTTGGAGGTGTCATGGCATCAGTTTTTATGTGTGATTTTTATTTCATCTGATCAGAGGTCCATAGAAAGAGCTTGTACCACTGAAGAAATTAAGGACACCATATACAATGATTCCATTTATGGAATTGCAAATTGCGACAAATAATAGTCGCAATTAGCGATTCCTTAAATGGAATGTACAAAGAGGATTTATTAGAAGTGGTGGCAATTTGTGCATCGACTTCTAACAAATCTATAGGTATTTTGAGAACCGACCTAAGTATTAATAGGTTTCTTCTCAAAATAACGATTTGTAGTGGGTCGCAATTCGACCTACCTCAATAATATGCATGTAGGATGTACATTCTGACCTACTACGGTTGGCTGTATTCACAGGCATATCTGGGATTGCTTTTAAATAAATCATTTTTTTTAATGCAGCCTGTTTTCTTTAAAAGGGAATGTGTTTAAAAAAGAAAAATGACACAAACCTTTTTTATGAGCAGGCAGTGTTCTCATGAACCATAGAAAAATGTTTTTGGGAACATTCACAGAGGGTAAGGGGTCCCCTGGAACCCCCTCCCATTAGCGAATAGCTTACCACATCCTTTGAGGAGGTCTTAGCCTCTTCACTGCGGCGGTTATTCCCCTGCAGTGCTAGACATTCCAATCGCGGGCATGGTCATGACGGCTCCCGGCCGTCATAAGCACACGCCCACCGTGACTCATGACGGCCGGGAGCCGTCATGAGCATGGAAGAGGTTAGCATATTCATGTTTTGCAGCCGGATTTCAGTCGCAAAACATAAATACATCCCTAAAGGAATCGGTATTTGGAAAGGACGCCCTTAACAACCCCTTCCAAATATCGATTCAGTAACCCAATTAGCAATTACGTAAGATTTAGTAACATATTACCAAATTGCTAATTGGATTTGGTCAATTTAAAAATGACGTTTTGTGGTTGAAAGGCTCTGATTTTACGAATCAGAGATTTACCCACCATTAAACGGCATGAGACATGAGGGCTGTAGTTAACAAAGAAATGCAAGGACTGGGGTAGCATCTATACCCGTTAACAACCTGTGACATTTTCTACTATTGTCTTTTCAGGATGACATCTTGCCTTACCTCTCAGTACCACAGCTGGTAATCTTCACCGTGGACTCGGGCGCCTTGAATGACACAAAGCTTATGGGTAGTATCTGCAGCCAGCTTCAGACCCCGATGGATATGGAGCAATACCGGGCTGGACTGCAGGCTGCCTTGATGGGGGTAAGCTAGTAATACGTACAGATCCTTAGCAGGCCTTCTAGAAGTCGCTGAAGTGGAGATTCAAAGAGAAAGGCACCCTCAGCCTGATTCATCATTGGGAGGTTTTGCGAGTCTGAAATAGCGAATCATAAGGAATCGCTATTCCAGACTTGCAAAACGGGATTCATGTAGGAATAGCAACATTTTTTGCGATTCCTACTGATTCCTTATTTGCGATTAGCAAATTGCTAATCGCAAATAAGGAATAACTCCCCATTCATTCCTATGGGTCAAAAGGCCCATAGGAATGAATGGGGAGTATTCCTTATTTGCGATTAGCAATTAGCTAATCGCAAATAAGATAGCGATTTAAAGGGTGCCAGGGGTGTCCAGAGGACACCCTGTAGCACCCCTTAAATGCTAATTTAAACAGGTGTTGCGCACACACATGTCCAAAGGACATGTGTGTGTGCAACATGCAACTCAGAAAAATGCTTTTAAAAGCATGTTTCTGAGTTTTCGCTATTTACCACGAGGTTTGACCTCGCGGTAAATAGCGGGCCGAAATTGCGAATTCGCAAATTTTAAATGGATGATGAATTGTATTTAAGGAATCTCAAATAGAGATTCCTTAAATGTAATTCATCGCAAAATAGCGAAATCGCTATTACCGATTTTTGCATTTGGGATGATAAATCCCAAATGCAAAAATAGCGCTTGCAAAGGGCCAGATTCTCAGATTCTGGCCCTTTGCGAGCCGATTTCGGCTTGATGAATCAGGCTACCTGTCTCTAGAAACAGAGACTTCTTGTCTACTTAAAATAATGCTAATTTCTCTTTTCAAACAAGTCTTCCTGTCTTATTTGCTGATAACTCTAACAAAACTGAGATTAAGCTGGTTAATATACCACAAAACCTGAAGGTTCTTCCTTGAAAGGCATAGGCACCAACTCAGAATTGCATCTAGAATTCTCAGATACCTAATAAACATTGCTCTTGACTTAAGTTTTTGACAATATAATTAACAACATTTTAAAAAGTTTTGTAAGGTGAAAAAATGTACTTACTCTTTCTGTTGTTGGTACAAATATAACAGACTTGAAAGTCAACAAAATGTTATTTAATTCAGCTTTCTTCGAATTAAATGTTCCTGAAATTGTCAAGCATTAACCTTAGGAGGGTTAAAATTACTTATTGCCATTTTTAGTTATCGAGTTCCAAAATAGAAGACATGCATGGTTTTTCACCACATAATACAATGAGTTACGAGGTTCATTTGGTTTACCCAAAATGGCAGAACATCCTACCAATGTGGATAGTAAAATACAAAATAAATGAACTATGGCCAGGTCAAGTCATCATGCGTCACAAACAACTGAGGATTTTAGAATATCTACCATGAATATTTATGATAACATTTACACTGAATGGTTGTTAACTTATGTAAAGTGATTGTGTTTACTTTTAAGTGCAAAAGCAGAAAATGCCACACTCATCCAAATTCATCGAGATATAATTTATTTACTATTGGGGAAAAATAATTCCTAGATCAGAACAAAAAATGTATTCACGAATCAATAAATGCCCGACAGTGAGTCATCTCCAAGTTCCTTTTTAGGTCTCGCCAGAGATCTTTTGTTGTTGACTGTGCTTCCCAGGAGACAGTGCCGCCTGCGCGCATCGCCTCGGAGGCGATTTGAAACTGGAACGCGCGATGTGGCCAGGCGCTGTCTCCTGGGAAGCTCAAGCACCACACACGCATGCGCATACACACAGACACACACACAAGCGCCCATGCACGCACGCACGCACATACATACATACAGAGACACCCCCCTCACACATACACACACGCGCGCACACACACACAAGTGCACCGAGGCCCCCCCTCCCCCGCCGCCACCGTTGCACACATACATACACACACGAGCATACACACACACACACACAAGTGCACCAAGCCCCCCCAGCCTTTTGGAACTTACCTGGCCAATGTCGGGGACTCTGCTCTCAGCACGCGGCGCCCAACAGGAGCCCCGAGCCGCGAGACGCATTGACTCTGCCTGCCTCCTCTTCCGGTCTGGACGTGGCCCCGCCCCCATCACAGGCGACCGTGCCTGACTTCCGGGGCGGCCGCGGCGGGATTCCGGGGGCATTTTAATAGCAGTCATTGTTGGCACGTTCTGTTCCGGGACAGCACGTTTTTTTGCATATGTGCGCGGGCGTGGATCTGACCACTGGCAGTGCCGGCTGAGTCCGGGCACGGGGGCTGCCGCCGGCACAGCGGTCGCCTTGGCTTTGTTCAGCTGTGAGATGCAGCGTGAGCGCCTCCTCGCTCTGTGAGGAACCCCCAGGGGAGCGGAACACAAGATGCTTATTAGAAACATGTTCACACACAATACAATTCAAACATGCGAATCCATGCCAGCACGTGACTGTATATGCGGGGCCTGGCGTATGTGGATAATACGTATTGTTGGGGCTAAACCAACCAGTTACTGCCGGCAGCGCGTGGTCAACTTCCAAGAGGAACTGGGTGTTGAGGAGTGCAGTAAGCACACGTGCACTTAAACGCTGCACCATTTACATTACATTGAATTAATGGACACGATGACAAGGGTCACATATCCGATTGTGTAGTAAAGTAGGGGTATCTGTGGCAGTAGAGGCGCTACCCAACAAAGTGTCAAACAGCATCCATGTCATCGCTGCGACTTTCGGCCAGTCCTGTTTTTGCAGCCTACGACACTAAGCATGCTGGGACTAGTAGTTTTACTCTATGTATACCACGCTATCAGCCCGCGAGTCTCGGAATGTTCATTACAGTTACTTGAAATAAGGAAGACTGAAATTCATCCCCATTACTCGTGACGTGGGGCCATTTAACAGCCATGACTGCAGCCTAGACACGGGCTGTGCTGAGACTCAGTCGGAGCCTCAGCCGCCAATTCCCACCCTCCCTATGTATTGTTGGGGAGGGGGGTGGGGGTGCTGGTGGGGGCAGGGAACGAGCGGAGATTCAGCGCTGAGGCACGGGTAAAGAGAGGGCACGGGCGCCGTGAGCGGGGGTATCATTGACATAAGCCTGCGCTCTTACAGACTGCGGACACGGAGCCTGATGGCCTGCTGCCGCTGAATCCGAGCCCAGAAACATTATGTCATGGTGTTATAAAGCGATTACCGCCTCCCCAGGGGAGGGGGCGCTCGGGTCATCCAGCCATTCACACGTGTCATGTAAATACAACTCATATTGCATTACAAATGCTATAGGTGTCACATTTGCAAATGTTATAGCTATTGGCATTGTCATACACAATGCCAATAACTCAAACTTTAATGCTGCGAGACCTATTGCATTGTAAATGCTTGTTATAATACTGTTTGTTTAGATGTGTGTAACCTATCTGAGACTTCCATTTGACATAGCCAGCTTTTGTTATTTTAAAAGGGTAATACATTCGAAGTCCTTACCACTATCCACCTGAAGTAACATCATTCAAAGTATTGTCCACAGTAGATCATTGCATTGTCTTTAACCAGAGGCCAAACACTCATTTTACTCTTTATCCTATTTTTTGTTGTTGTCACTTTTTGCAGACCAACCGCACACTCAGCCCGGAGGTTGAGGCCTTGCTGAATGACAGAGGCGCCCAGATTCTTTCCACTCAGTTTCCTTTCTATGGTCCTTCAAACTGGACCGATCTGTTCCGCGGCCAATGGAATATGGCGACCAACAATGTCAGTGCATCACATCTCTCCTTGATTCCCAGAAATATCACCTGTGAATCATATCAAGCAATGTAAGTTCCTGTTCGAATTTAAATTTAAATTTAGATTTGTGAGCTCAAGTAAATGTATTAAAACAGATGTTCTGTTGGATATTCGCTATTGAAGCTTTAAACTAATTTTCTGGAATATATTTCTGACTTTATTGGAATTCGCAAAGCCTTCCAGGAATACTTTTGTGGAACCATGGCTGTTGCTGTATTTCAGGAGTGCTCCTGGAATGGTTTTTAATTTTATTAATTTTACATTACTAATTATACCAATGTATATTCACTCATGTTTGTGAAAACCATGTGATCCAATGTACTCGTGTATTTTTTCTCATATTTATATATACTCACTGGTCTGTAGGTATTCACAAACTTAACCTGCCATTCTAGCCTCGAATGCCTTCTCCCTCACTCTTGAAGCAGTTTAACTCCCACATAATATTACACCATAGGGGTGTGATATTACTACTGAGTAAACAGGCACAAAACACAACATTTCACTTGTCAGTCTTGCCCTTTGCCCGCCTATGTTGAACTGAGTAGCACAAATGGCTTTGTGAATAGAGCTTTCAATGTTCCTACTTGTAACCAGCAGTCATCTTCCACAAGTGAACATGGTTAGATAGCCATGAGTTAAAAGTTTGTTTAAGAGTTTTGGCACATTCTGTTGATTCTCAAAGGTATCTTAGGAGACCTTGGGAGCACCCTGAGATGTACCTTAGCCTTCAACACCCTTGTTGAAGACCTTTGAAGATAAATACATTTTCTCTTCCAATACAGAAGATCTCCATCTAAATATGAAATGGTGAATCTTTGCTACTGTGGTGGTTTTTATTATTATGCTCTGTGAGCCATACACAATGTTTTATTTTGCTCTGTGAGCCATACACAAGGTTTTAAATGAACATGTGAGAAAATGAGTGAGCAAAATACTTGGTGGGTTAGTGGAATGTGATGCAAAGGAGGGCATGTGAATATGTGCACAGCAATTTAGAGCCATTACTATTAATTATTCATTCTCAGCTCTTCATGCAATACATTTTTCAGTTTTAATGGTCAAAGGTTCCTTAAGAGCTCAGTTCTTTGGATTCTGTTTGATTTTGAGACTGCTCTAAGGACCACATGTATTAAATAGGCTTTTTGCGATTACCAAATAACGATATTTACTGAATTGCTATTTGGTTATCTCAAAATGCTATGTACGTAGGAATCGTCTAAGATTTTGTGATTCCTTAATATTACCTCATAGCGATTCAGTAAATAGCAAATCGTTATTAGATAATAATACTCCATTCGTTCCTATGGACCTAAAGGCCCATAGATGTGAATGGTTTTGCATTCGCTAGTTTGCGATTACCTAATTGGTAATCACCACTTAGCTAATCCAAAGCCAAGGGTACTTGGGGCCTAACGCCTCCCTGAAGCACCCCAAAAAAAGAAAATGTGCACATTTAAAGCACACACATGCCGTAGGGCATGTGTGCGATACATAGCACTTTGAAAAATGCCATTTGTACATGGTTAAGATCAACTTGAAGTTGATGTTAATAGCATTTTCTAAATGCACAGTTCACATTTTGGAAAGGCTTCTTACATGTGCATTTGGGATTCGCAAATTGTGATTCCCTGTTTGCATTTGCAATTTAGGTAATCGCTAAAGATTGTGATTACCTGAATGGCGAATCCTAAAGCCTTTCATACATTCAGAAAGGCCATTTTGCATTCGCAAACGGGCAAATTTAGCGATTCGTACCATTTGCGAATGCAAAATATTTTGATACATGTGGCCCTAAGCTCCTTGTTGAAAGATTTCCAAATATGTTACCAGCTGGTATAAGAGGACAATGAAAAAGTTGGCAATGTCATTGGTCGGGTACTTTAGAAATAATAACTTTGTTTTAAACTTGGTTGTAAAGATGTGTGGTTGTATGCTTCTCATGCCCTGTTAAAAGTGACTGGTTAATACTTGTCCCTTCTGAAAACTCTATGCACAGGCATCAAAATGATACATTTTGTTGGAATTACCGTATTTGTCTACAGCTAAATTTTATCAGGTTAAATCTGCCGGTATTTACCAGGAAAATATGCCTTTTAAATTCCTATACATGCAGAATTTGGTGCAAAAAGCATAGATTGCACCCGTAATTCCCTGTTTTCAGTGGGGGACCTCAAATCAATTACAGGTAATTGTTGCACCTAGTAAATTACGAACCTTTAGATATCGGATTTAACCTGATGCGATAATCCCCTCAACCTAATCTGGGCCACTCATAACAAGGGCCATGCTGAGCCCAAAGCATTGTACTGGGATAAGATTAGATGCTCACAAAGTTTTTCCTTAAACAGTGCATTAGCCACACTTCCCTGATGATATCATGACAGCATTGGTACACTATTTGCATGTATCACAATGCCAGAATTTCATGGTGAACACCACCATGACTTCAAATCACGAGGAGCTATGATGGGATATGGATGACATCATGTACTCCCCATTGTTTCCTTTTGTGTTTTTATTTTAGTCTTTATTCTAATTCACTTTCATCAATATTAAATTAAACTATTTACATTTGCTATTTTCACGGATTGATCGGTAGCCTAAACAAGGCCCATAAACTTAGACCATACTGGGCCTCGTTTGGAATTTGGCGTATAGTCTACTCCCCCCCACAAATGCGTCATAGTATCCTGTTGGACAGACTGATAGTCTGTCTGCTCTGTTACAGTCAGATGGACTGTCATATTTCTGTTGATTGTTCATCCACTGGCTCCGCCCACTGAAACCTTACACTGATGGCCCAATGGACTTGTGGCCATTGGAGTAAAAATACTTTAGACCGTCTGCCTTATTTAGAGTAGACGATCTCATGGACTACTTTCTTGTTCATGACCGCCAGGGGGAACCCGGTGGTCTAGAACAGTAAAAAAAGAAAAATTGTCCCACACCCTGGGAGAAAACTCCCTAGGTCCTTAGTATTTTGTTTCACCACTTTGGTAGTTTTTTTTGGTAAAACCAAATATTTGCTGAGAGGCTGCATGAAACGTGGCAACAGCTCAGCAGACTGCTAGTGTCTTCAGATGAGCAGCTGTTGCAATGACTTCTTTGAGGGCACAGAAATCCCTGCCAGAGTGGTGGGGTTCTCTAAATAGGGTTGCAGTGGTCCACCAGGGTGTTGGAGGTAATGACATCCATCACCCTGAAGGACGGTAGGCTGCTTGTGAAACTCCAAATGATGCCATAGTATTGTGCCTGCCTATAGATCAGTTCTACTATTAATGATTAATTTGTATCTATTTTATGGCATAATGATTTGCAATTAGATACCAAACATCACCATCACACAGAATGGAGCCAGTAGTTCACTGGAAGACGTGACGATGATCTGACACACAGAATGAAAAGTACCAAAGTTTATTATGGAATTCCCAATCCTTCCTCTAAGTAACAGGGTTATTTATTTACTTTTTATTTATTAGAATGTATTAGTTGAACATGCTCTCTCACGTTTCAGGACCCTTGATGGATCCCAACCAGCAAACGAGATGAGTAAAAGAAATTTAGATTTTGTTATGACAAGTACCCCCCTTTCCAGGGCCAGAGCATCCCAAGGAAGCCCTCCTCTGGGAAAACATAGAGTCTTGAGCTGGATAGGTTGGTAGATACATTAATGTAGGTGATAATCGTGGCTCAAATCCACCCGAGTAACTTACCGCACTCACCTATAATTACTGAGAAAAAAGTCAGCCGGACAGTGGAGAAGAAATGACAAAGTATTTTATTAGGCCACAAACTCCCATATGAGAGGGCCCTGTCCGACCTCACCCCTAAGAGTGCGCCGAGAGGACTGCCTCATCTCACCACAGCAATACATTATAACATGGTACAGCAGAGTAGAACATGCCCATCCTGGAAAAGTACTGAACCCTAGAGAGGGTGAACAATGGCCTCATACAGGAGGCATCTGCACCTGCAATAGCAACATTTGGTTATCTCTGCCCAAGGCCACAGAGCCGGGCCTCAGCGTCTCCAGAGCATGCGAATATTACTGATTAGGGTTTGTTGCCAGTTTCGGTCACAATTAGCTAAGAAACGAAAACTGCAACGTTCAGGGTTTTTTCTATTCCTACGGGAGGGGAGATGAGCGAGTGCGACTCGCACACAGAGAGAAACACCCAAAATGGTGGCACACAGGCTAAGCTAAGAAGACTAGATATCATTACATGCATAAATGAATCATGAAATGGAGAATACAAACATGAATGCATAAATGAGTACATCATTAGTTAGACACATCATGCTAACTCATATATGAAAAAGGAAATGGGTGGGGCATCGGAAAATGAAACCTATCATAGGTTAAAAATATGCTGCAAGGATCAAAAGATAGTTTATTAATTTATGAATTATTATTTATTAAAAGATATTTATTTTATGCTAAAATGTTTCTTTCCTCAACAGACTACTCTGATACCCTCACCTCATAATAACATAAAATTCAAATGCAACATCAGGTTGAACTAAATTGAGTGACCCACAATTAAATAAAAATGTTCGAACATTTTGCCATCTTTGCTGAGAGTTAGAGCCCTGCACTTGACCTGCGGAGACCAGGCAGGGTGGCACATGTGAGGCTAAAGAGCTAATGTACTTAAAGCAATCCAATATGCAATAGCTAATAATTTTACTACTAAAAAGCTACTAAGAAAAAGGCATGGTTTGGGTAAATAATGGATAAAGTAATTGTTGTAACTTGGTAATGGTTTCTCCCTCCCGGTCATTTCCCCCTCCCCTTTTCCCCATGATGGTTCTGCCCGAGCTGTCAGCCAGGAGGCAGCTTTGGAATGTTGTGAAACGATATGCCGCCCAGCTGGGAGCACCTGATGATAATCACTTATTAAATCCTACTTAACTCTATCATCGTGTAGTGTGTCTTTACTACACTTTTTGGCGACGAGGGTCAAGGAGCTGAGCCAGGGTCAGCGTGGTGCACCCCCCTGGAGCAATTTTACTGGGACGGCAGAGCTGACAACGAAGATCAACTTACTCCATGTGAGAAACCTTGCCCGGCATCACAGCAGTGTTTCAACGCAGCATCGCGTCACGACACCACCGTCTGGCTTACTTACAGGAAACTGGAGATTTGAAGAAGTAAGCGGAAACCCGGGCAAGACCACAGTGTGGGCCGCTAGCTGAGCGGAGAGCCGGTGTCGGCAGCGTGGTGTGCCACGAGTGGTTCTACTTCACCTATAAGGAGGTTCGACTTTCGCTCCTGAAGGGACTTGCATAAGGTGAGCTGCGGTGTGCTGAGAGGCGTTCAGGCTGGCAATGGCAGGGGATCCGTTACCGCTTATGTGAGGAGAAGCCGGCGGTGAGTTTGTGAGGAGAAACTGCAGCAGCCAGCGCCAGTGAGGTGGAGCAGAGCATGGCCGTGTGAGCAGTGCAACTTGCAGTGGCAGTGGATCCGTTACAGCTTATGTGAGGAGAGGCCGGGGTTGAGCTTGTGAGGAGAAACGGCAGCAGCCAGCGCTAGTGAGGTGGAGCTGAGCGTGGCTGTGTGAGCAGTGCCAGAGTGGCGCGTCTTCACCTCAGTCTCCGTTTCGTCGAAGACAGGATTTGTCAGAAGCAGTGTACCCCCTATCTCTGTATCCTCACGGCGGTTCGGGGGGGGGCACAGCGCAAGGAGCATCTAAGCGCAGCAGATCTGTGTCCATCTCGGCGAGGCTCTGGGAGTCGACGACGTTCACCACAGGAAGTTCCCGCCCAGAACGAAGGACAGTGGGAAACGAAGAGACAGAAAGAGGACTCATGTTGTTTTCTCAGAAAAGTGATAGGAAAGCTAGTATTAAGTTCTTACTTTGGTATTCTTGTTTGTCGGGGAGGTGGTAACACACATTCATTTATATTGTTGGTTAAGGGCCATATAAAATTTTACCAATTGATCTAAAGTAGTGAAGCTAATTTCCTCCCTTCCTCCAGCCTCAGGTTTAGTTTAATTTATTCTTTAGTACAGTATCTGAGGTTTATCTAGTGGATGGCCATGGCAGGTGCAGGAATGAGCCAGCCCCCACCTTTCCTAAATGAGCTGGGGGAGCCGGAAATACCATGGAAAAGATGGGAAGGGATTTTCAAGTCCTATCTCATAGCGATAGGAGGAGGTAATTATAACAATGTGAGGAAACAACATATTTTGTTACATAATTTGGGCATACATGGGAGAAAAGTGTTCGAGGACATAACTGGAAGGCAAGTAGATGATGAACAAGAGGAGGTTGAAGGGGTAAATGTCTATGAGTATACTTTAATGAAACTGGAGGAACATTTTAAAATTAAACTAAATGTTGTGTTGGAGAGGCACAAATTCTACAAAAGGGCACAAAAGAAAGATGAAAAGGTCACAAATTATGTAGCGGTTCTGAAGGGTTTATCTGCTACGTGTGAATTTGGGGTGTTGACTGACTCTATGATAAGAGACCAGATTGTGAGGTGCACGAATGACTCAAGGATACAAGAGGAAATCCTTACTAGGAATCCTGACCTGGAAGAGGCACTGAGTATAGCTAAAGGGTTAGAGCACACTGCCATGTGTATGAAAGAGATGAAAATACATGAGGGAGCCATAAGGGAAAAAGTTGAGAGCAAAGGGGCACACGATGGGGAGACTGTTTGTAAAGTAGGAGAGAAGGCTAAGGTTAGTCAGCGCAACAACCCTCAGGGATTATTTTGTTACAAATGTGGTAGCCCAAGTCACCTAGCAAACAACTGGAAGTGTCCTGCCTGGGATACTCTGTGTAGGAAGTGCAACAAAAGGGGGCATTTTTCAAAAGTGTGTAAGAATTTCAACACAAAAGTACATATGGTGGAGAATGTAGAAATTGAGGAGGGTAGAGAGAAAACGTATATATTCCAGGTGGGGGATGATGAGGAAAATAAATGTAATGATTATACAAAATGTGAAATTACTTTGGATGGGGAAAGAATTGTTGTTTTTGCTGATTCATGCTCTCCATACACACTTATAGACAAGAGGGAGTTTGATGAGAAGTTTGCAGGACGAGGAGTAGTGCTAGAGGAAGCTGACATAAATCCAGTAGGATATTTCAAGGAGCGTATACCGCTAGAGGGCATGACAAAGATGAGAATAACCTTTAAAGATAGGCACACGGTAGGAAAAGTGTATGTCTCCATGAGAGGTTCTAATCTTTTGGGTTGGAAACATCAGAAGGAATTAGGCATCAAGCTAGACCCTAACAACAGTGAACAAGTGCTTTTAGTAGAACCCCCCAGTGTAGCAGAAGATCTCACCCAGGAGTTCAAGGAGGTGTTTAGTGAAAAGGTGGGGGTGCTAAAGAACTATATGCACAGAATAACACTCAAGGAGGGGGCAGTGCCAGCTATACACAAAACACGTTCCATTCCCTTACGAATGAAAGAGCCTTTGAAAATCGAGTTGGACAAATTGGTCAGCCAAGGGGTGATCAAGGAAATAGAGACCTCTTCTTGGTTGGCTCCGGTCGTTCTCACGACCAAGGATGGAGGAAAGAACATAAGGTTGTGTGTAGACCTGAGAGACTTGAATGCTAACATCCTGATAGACCGGTACCCCCTCCCGAGAATTGGAGAGATGTTGAGCACCATACAGGGGGCCAGGTTCTTTAGTGTGCTGGATTTGTCCTCGGCCTACTACCAGATAGAGCTACATCCCGAGTCACAGTCGCTGACAGCCTTCACTACTCCGTTTGGTAATTTCAAATTTCTACGGATGCATTTCGGCTTGGCGTCGGCGGCAGCGGCCTTCCAGCGTGTGATGCAGCACATCCTCAGGGAATGCAGAAAAACAATGTGCTTCCAGGATGACATACTTATCTATGGCTCAAATGAGGAGGAACATAGCGAGAACTTAAAAGGAGTGCTAAGGAGGCTGAAGGAAGTAGGATTCACCACCAGGGTGAGCAAATGTAAATTGGGTGTGAGCTCAGTGGATTACTTGGGCCATACCATATCCGAAGAAGGGATCAAACCAAAATGTGATTTGGTCAATGCCGTCAGAGATGCACCTACGCCCACTAACAAAGAGGATTTGTTGTCATTTCTGGGTCTGGCAGAATACATGGCGAAGTTCATTAAAGACTTTGCTATCAGAACTCATGCTATGAGAGAATTGGTGAAGAAAGACAGCATTTTCGAATGGGGTGAGAAGCAAAAAAAGGCGTTCAGAGACATAAAAAATGCCATTATTCAGGCATCCTTCATTGGCAAATTTGATCAGGAAAAAGAAATAATAATAACCACCAATGCCAGCAACAGGGGAATAGGAGCAACCCTATCGCAGAGAGAAGAGAAGCAAGTAAAGGTAATTGCTTTCGCATCAAGAACTCTTACTTCCCCGGAAGCAAACTATTCTACGGTGGGAAAGGAGGCACTTGCTGTATACTGGGCCATCAAACACTTCAAATTCTACGTGTGGGGAGTACCATTAGAGGTGCACACGGACCACAAGCCGTTGGTTCCTCTGTTCACCAAGAAGAATATGGAGGAAATGACCCAGCGCATTGCTAAGTAGGTCTTGGGCCTACAGGGATATAATTTTCGAGCAGTATACATACCAGGACAACAGAACAGAGTAGCGGATTTCCTCTCAAAAGCTCCGGTTCACAGCGAAACAGATGAGGAAAAGGTGGAGGACACCATCTTGGAGATAAGTGTAGCAGCTGTGATGAAGGAAGATTGGGAAAATCATATGGAAAAAGATGAGACATTGAGGAAGGTGAAGAAGTACATTGTCACGGGGTGGCCACAGAAGTGCAAAGAGTTGGAAAGGGAAATCCAACCGTATTGGAATGTAAAAGATGATCTCTCAGTAGAGGCGAACCTTGTCATGAAGTCGGGAAAACTGGTTCCGCCTGAGGGAGTGAGGCAGCAAGTCATCACCTTAGCCCATGAAGGTCATCTGGGCAGAAGCTTGTGCAAATCTAGATTAAGAGCAGACTATTGGTTCCCGGAGATGGACCGAGAAATGGAGGAGAAGGTACGAGATTGTTACGCATGCAGCATCAGTGACAAGTCCAAAGTAACCAAGCATTCTCCTTTGATTCCAGTGGAAGTACCTTTGGCTCCGTGGAAAAAACTGGGATTTGATATCACGGGACCCATTCATGGAAGAGGCTCACAAGATTTGTATCTATTGGTACTGATAGACTACTATTCCAACTGGATAACTCACAAAATTGTAGTGAACATCAACACAAAGTCCTTGATACGTTTCTTGAAAGAGGTGTTCTCAAGAGAGGGGATCCCCGCAACGTTAATAACGGACAATGGGGTCCAGCTGATCTCGGAGGAAATGAAGGAATTCTTAAAAGACTGTTCTATTCCCCATATCCGCACGCCGTTGTACTGTCCCAAGGCTAACGGAAAAGTGGAAAGGGCGAACCACTTACTGAAGGAGAGCATCAAGCTGGCAGGAAAGTCGGGGAAAAATATGGAAGATGCTGTAATGGAAACTTTATGGGCCTACCATACCACCCCAACTCCACCACAGGACACTCACCTTTCGAGCTAATGAGAGGAAGAAAGGCAGGATCAAAGCTGTCCCCACAGTGGATGGGGAGAGAAAGTCATCTAGAAGTAGATCCGGAGGACATGAAGAGGAGAATTGAAGACAAGCAAGACAAGTACAAAGAGTGGTACGACAGGAAGTGGGGTGCAAAAGAAAAGAACCTCAGTAGAGGACAGATGGTGTACATCAGGAGGCCAGACAGAGTGGGGAAAAGTGAGGACAGGTTCTACGCCCCAGAGAGGATAAGGGAGGTCAAGAGCAATGTTGTAGTGATGCAGGATGGAAGAGTGTGGAGTCAAGATAGGGTGGTCCCTGTCACTACCAAGAGAGATTTGTTAGGGGAGGATATAGCAGAGCCTGGCGACAGAGGGGTGGAACAGGGGCAGCGAAGAGAAAGTCACAGGAAAAGGACCACCCCGCCCTGGCACAGGCAGTATAGCATGAGGTGAGCCCCCTTGTTAGAGAAGGTTAGCCTTGCATCAGTTACCTAGGCTTGGACCTAGGAAAAAGTCCGCTTTGCGGACCAAAGGTTATGGTATTTCACTGTTCCCCCCCGTCCGTCTCTTTCCCCTCCTCTCCTGTTTCCTTAGGGAGGAAGATGTGTTGTAACTTGGTAATGGTTTCTCCCTCCCGGTCGTTTCCCCCTCCCCTTTTCCCCATGATGGTTCTGCCCGAGCTGTCAGCCTGGAGGCAGCTTTGGAATGTTGTGAAACGATATGCCGCCCAGCTGGGAGCACCTGATGATAATCACTTATTAAATCCTACTTAACTCTATCATCGTGTAGTGTGTCTTTACTACAGTAATGTCAAGAGTTCACCGAGCTAGTAATAGGAAAGAGCAGAGTCAGCAAGATATTTTATGAAGCAAAGAGAAAATAGTAACCAAGTAATGCAATAGACAAAGCTCAATATTTCTATAGTCCAATGTCATTGGGGCAGGAAAGAATCCAGTGCATAAAAGGCAGGTGTACTGCCTGGAATCATAAAGTCATAAAATAGATGTTCTACCACTAATTGAATAGGCGCATAAGTAGAGAAGAGTAAATCCTGCAGTGTGTAGAGATCAAGAGTTCAACAAGTCTCACCATGAAACACTTGCTTGGCTCGCCCGCCTATCACGGCACAGCGCCTTTTACAAATCTTGTTTTATTGTTTTAACAAATATTGTGCATATGTTGAGTGCTATAGATGGCCATTAAATGAATTTAGAACATTGGAATGTTGAGCGCTCCATTGACGACAATGGAGTGCTCTGGGCTTCTAATGGCTGGTAGAAGCCCGGAGCTCTAACATTCCAATGTTTCTTAACAGCTGTTGCTGAGAACCAATGCCTCATGGAACCTGTGGGGTTTTCAACTCTTCAACGCCTTTGCTTTATTTGGTAGAATATTCTGCCCTCTAGTATTGGAATGTTCTAATAGCCTTAGAGCCGTCCACAGTGGACACTACTGGCCATTCAAGGCCCTCTTCCTTGTTAAATGACCTCGCCTTAAGCTCTGGCTTCTAACACTGGAGCAGGCCTTTAATTGCTTGTATAGCCAACTTCGTCAGGCTCCAAGGCTTTATTAGCCTCTATTGCATGCTACAGTTACCTTCCAATGCAATACATCCCTAAAGAACAACTGGGATTAAGGATGCGATTTTTACATGTTTTACGAAGTATTGTCATCACATCATTGTGTTCCCTGTGGCTTACAATTTGTTCATTATAATAATCTTAGCCACAAATCGCATCACCTATATAATACATTACATCTTATAATACCAATAACTACCAAACTATCTCATAGAGTCCTCCAGGGGGCGGTCCACGAGCAGCACTGCGGCCCCCCGATAAACAGATAAACAGCAGCTCTTCTAACCTGCACTCCACTACTTTCTCACCACTTCATAAGATGAGATCCTGTTCCCTGCTTTGTCTGTGAATCTAAATGAAATGTTTTAAATGTGAAACAAGTGACATTCACACTATAGGTGTGTTGATGCTGGCGCCTCATCAGTTTTATTATTCAAAACAGCTTATCATTATGCATCCTCTTTGTTTTTCCAACTGCCTTAATAAAGCTTTACAGGTTACTGGTCAGAGCGAAACACGTGTCAGCTGAATGGTTAACTTAATAGGAAGAATAAAAAGAAAGACATTATTACTTGAAGCACGATGTACAGGATAATTATACTTTTTAACACGTTATAGGGTGTGCTGGAATGCTCCAGTTGTTTGTTTGTCAGTAAAATAAAACAAGGAAGCAGGGTAAACCTAAAAGATAATTATATAGCCCCAAACATATATCAGATTTAAATCCACATAACTCTAGGGTATTGACTAAGAATCCTCCCCTGCAAATAATATTGCACCCCTGAATGAGGACAGTGGATATTTCCCGTCCTTACCTTTTGAGCTGGGAACGTCTACTTACATGTCTGCTCTGCTCCCTCTGCTATGTTTGAGAACTAGGACCTCAACTAACTAACTTTATTTTCATGTTTGTCTGACAGAGTCAAAGTTGTGAATGCCGATTATGCTAATCTTACCTCTGAGAAACGGACCACGTTTTATAAAGCTGTAATCAAACCCTACCTCTCGCAGGATGGTAAGTATGATGCAAGACATTTGCTGCTGTGACTGTGCTTAATTTGTAAAACAATGAAGTGCAGGGCCCTTCTCAGAAGGTCAGGACATACACACCTATAATAATTGTATCAAAGTCTAGAATTATTCATTTTCAATGTAGATTGACTCAATAAGCACAGTTACTGTGCTCATCTCAAAATTAAGAAAAGACAGCACCACTGTGTGATGAACTGTCTCTAGAGCTGGTGCTGACAGTTAAATGCTGGTGCTGAGCACCGGAAAACACTGGCACAAATTAAGGAATGTGCTGTAATACAGAAATGTGCAGAATTTAATGATTGTTAGAGGGCTCAATGAAATGCTGGAGGGAGGCCAGGTTTACAAAAGAAATATTGAAACCTACATCCGTAGTTAAGTTGCAAATGTTTTCAAATTCTCAAACAATTCTGGGAGTTCCCGTGGGAGGTTGCGATAGTTGAAGCATGACAAGAATAATCATATGTGTATTTACATATGTATGATCAAGGGAGTAGACAGAAAAATTCAACTGCCCCCCACGTTAAACTAAACCTCGAATAACACCAAGTGGGTGATACTATTAAGTCCGACCCATCCTAGAACAGTTTTGTGCACCCTTCTATCTATCTATCTGGCTAGTCTTCCTCACACCTGCGCTTAACCCAGTGGTTCCCAAACTGTGCACTGTGGCTCCCTGGGGAGCCGTCAAGTCTAGCCAGGGGAGCCGCGCACCAAGCACTTTAACGCATTTAACGTTGAAGGGGTTGTTGGCTTCAGACTTAAACATATGATGTTGATGATTTGCATGTGACATGCCTAAAGCTGAAAACGTAGTGCTTAATTGATGGCATCTCGAGGGAGATGAACTTCATATTTCACTGGATCCCCACATTCCAACACTCCCAAAGTAGGCAGAAGATGCGTGATTTATTTTGTTAGACTTGTTAATAGTTTCATTTTTTCCAAATACATTTTACACCAATGCAAGTTATCAGGAAAGTACAGTTGCCTGTCTATGAAACGCACTAAGTATTATTAAATATTGACATTTGTACTTGAATCATAGGTACTTCCAGTACACATTTCTTTCGGTACACACACTTCCAGACAGGCCGGCTCTCTCCTTGACACAGGGAAGTAAAACGCCATATATGGCATAATGGCAGCATTTGAAACAAAAAAGAGGAACGTTAAAAACAAATCTGAGGAATTTATTTTATTTGCATTGATTTGGAGGCAATTTTAAGGAGAAGAGAGCAAAAATAAAGCTGTATGTGGTTTATTGTGAGTCACTCTGCTAAGACAGGTGTGTTGGCACATATGACATGGGTAGAAATGGAAGTGCATGCAAATATTCTTCAAGCGCAGAAACACTTTGGCAATTGGGCCTACATGCATAGGGGTGCTATCTAGCACTGTAGGAGGGATAAAAAAGTGTAAGAGGGTACTCTAAAAAACAGCATGGGCAAAGAAGTGTAACTAGAATATTTTATTAGAGGCACCGCCTTAGTAATACAAAACACCCTGCATATATGAATATAATACATTCATCAGCTTCATCCCAATTATTTTCAGGGAGAAAAATGCAAGTACTCTTGAGGCTCGGCTTCCCCCCCCCACGCCCCCGCTCTCCAAAAAAAGTAACAGTGGGGAGCCACGGTCAATGGCCAATGGGTCAAGGGAGCAGCGGGCCGAAAAAGTTTGGGAACCACTCGCTTAACCCATCCATTCACCCATTTTCCATCCATTCATTCAGCAGCCCATCCTTTCACCATTCCATCCATCCACCCGTTCATACATTCATCCCTTCAGCCACTCAGCCACCATTTCTTTCCATCCGTCCATGCTTGATTATTCTGTCTATCCATTTTTTCACCATTCCATCATCTAATAACCATTCTGTTCACATATGAATCCCTTCACCCGCCCATGTCTATCCTTTCATTCTTTCATCCAGTCTTCCTTTCACCCATCCTTTTGAGCATCCTTGGGACCTTCTGTCCATCCATCCTTTCAAGCATCCTTGGGCCCTTCTGTCCATCCATCCTGTCAAGCCTCCTTGGACCCTTCTGTCCATCCATACTTTCAAGCATCCTTAGATTCTCCTGTCCATCCATACTTTCAAGCATCCTTAGATTCTCCTGTCCATCCATCCTTTCTTCCGTCTTCCATGACACCTACCTTCATTTGAACGTTTCACCCCCCTTCCTTCCACTCTTTCTTTCTTCCGTATTTTTTTCTATCGTCCCTTCCTTTGTGTTGTAATGTGAATGGGTGAAACGTCTGTCAGAGAACATTCTTTTTTTTCATTTACATATTTTTAAGGTATACCACCCTACACAGTTAACCTGTAGTGTAACGATTTGAGAATTGTAGCAGCAAGGGGAAAACAAGTGTGCTACATTAAGTCACAAATCAATGGTCAATCCCACTTATTACATACAATAATATATAAAGAGAAGCACAATACTTGTTTCACAGCCGATAACAGCCAGATATGTTTTATTGACAGATAGGTATTCGAGGTAAAAGCCACATATTGCAAATCCTCTTCTTTTAGCATACATGGGTTTACTATTCTTGAGTGCTGAAGTCATTCATTTCATTTCATAAACTTGAGTGCTGAAGTCAACCAGTGCCGCAATGGGGAACCAAAAGCCGCCCTGGTAAAAATGCTCAAAAGCCCTGCTCCCATTGGGTGGAATTTTAACTTTACTTGCCGTGCTCCCACTGATTTCACTTGAGTAACCTCTTCACCAGTTTGAACTGCTGTCGCCGCTGTGTGCATCAAAAATGTACCACAGTCTAGGAGTGTTAGTACTCTTTTCCCACATGCCGCTACAATAGTCAAAATGAATTACTCCAATATTGCTCCCTCCTAGCATCCAACAGGCTTAAAAAGTTACTTTATCCTTGCTCTTTGAGAATGCCTTTCAAAAAGATATCCTTTATTCACATATAAGACCACATGACGCCCCAATCACATGATCACTCAAGAGCCAATCACAGTTAGCCAAAGTGGTGGGTGGCTGGAAAGTTCTGGGGGTTTTGTGGGGTTTCCTTCTTGCAATACAAAATCAAAACCAGAAATATGTATAATGTAAGGTAAATAATTTCAAAAATTGGTCTTCAAATGTAAAACAAAAGCATTGTGAACCCATGCCATGAACGTCAAACCGATCTAAGTTCTGTAGCACCAGGACAATCGTTGACTCTTGTCTTTGCCCACGCTCTGGCGCGGTGGTTTTGCAGGTTTCAAGCCAAGGTGCCTCAACATGTCGGGCCCTTCCCAAAACCCCTCCGACTGGTTCGTGACGTCCATGGGATCGTTCCTGACATGCGCCAGCGTGGACGACTTGGCTCTGTTTGCCAACGAGACTGATGTAAGTGCAGCCCGCAGTAGAAAAATAATTGTACTCAGTGAGTCAATAGAGTAATTTGGCTTCATCTGAGGGACATTAACATCTCTGCAAGAAATCACAGCGTTGAAAAGTAAAAGGGACATTAATCATTGTTTTCTTCTGCAGATAACTGATGAAGTATGAGGAAGTAGAGGAGAACAAAATAGAAAAAACCTACACTTAATGACAGACTTAGTGCCCGATTTAGAGTTTGGCGAAGAGGGCACTCAGACACAGCGGTCCGCCCACCTTGTTCAGTGTGAGGCGAACCTTTAGTTAGTCTCCCCTTTCCAAGAGTACCTCTCCCAAAAGAATACCAGCCCGATTCATGAATCTAAATTGCGCTCGCAAAGGGCCAGATTCTGAGAATCTGGCCCTTTGCGGGTGCGATTTTTGCATTTGGGATTCATCATCCCAAATGCTAAAATCGCTATTAGCGAAATCGCATATTTGCAAGGAATTGGATTTAAGGAATCTGTATTAGAGATTCCTTAAATGCAATTCATTAACCAATTGGAAATTGCGAATTTGCAATATTTGGTCGCTATTTACCACGAAGTCTGACTTCGTGGTAAATAGCGAAAAAATAGTAAAAAGCACTTTAGTGCATTTTCTTCTGTTGCATGTTACACACACACATGTCCTTTGGACATGTGTGTGCGCAACACCTGTTTAAATTTGCATTTCAGGGGTGCTACAGGGTGTCCTTTGGACACCCCTGGCACCCTTGAAATCGCTATCTTATTTGTGATTAGCTAATTGCTAATCGCAAATAACGAATGTGTAGGAACCGCAATATATTTTGCGATTCCTACATGAATCCCGTTTTGCGAGTCTGTAATAGCGATTCCTTATGAATCGCTATTAAAGACTCGCAAAGTGGGTCTTTGATGAATCTACCTGATAGTGCTTAGGGGGCTGAGATATGCCGCAGTACTGATTTAGTGAAAGTAAGATATCATTGGATACTTTTACTTTCACTTTCCTGTAAGCAGACCTCAACCAGAGAAGACCACTCAGTCATAATGTTTCATATTTGCCATCCATTGTTTTTGAACCATGTGAGCTCCATTTTTAAGCAATGACTAGCCTATCCAGTAGCTTAGGTGCAGTGTAGCTGTAAAACTCCTGAAATCTGAGGCCATTTTACGTAAACTGTGCTGTCCATAAAAATTACTTTTTTGCAGTGTTTTTTCGCCAAGATAGAGAACTATTTGTGTTGTCTGAGATGAAAGAGTGGCCATACAGCACATTCACTGAAGGGTGTGCAAGTGAGGCCAACTCAATCATCTGCTGGGGAAGGAGCAGACTGCTGCCCACACAGAATGGCCTGGTTGGTGCACCTCAACGCTGGCCTTTGCAGAAGGATCTTTGAGCACAAATGAATGATCTTGCATCATGGGGCATTTTCACACTTGTGAGACCTCTCATACCTCTTCCAAAGCTTGTGGGTGTGTAGTCAGAAGCTCACAGTACATTGAATGCGGCTGGGGATGAACCTGTATTCAGAAATGTAGGTGCAGACTTCAAGACAGTCCTCTTGTGCACCTACTAGGGTTGTGCTTTGTATAATACCATGCATGACACTAATTTGAGAATGTGGTTGACACTCTCTACTCACATCCCCAGTATATAATGCAACTCTAAGAGTCTGATGCTCACATCATGTGCATAAATGTCGTTCGGAGCATATAGTAGTGCAGAACCATTGCACATTGCAGGAGGCAATTAACTCCCCCTTTTTATATAGGAAGGCATAAAGAAGGACTTATAAGATTCCTCAAAGAGGTGAGTGCATATTTAGAAAGACATAGAAAGCCAAAAATGTATCAAGCTTAGAACAAGGATAAAATACCACTTTGTCTCTTACAAAATTACAAGCACTTGGTATCTGACGTGGTCCTGCCATTGATGTAGTGTGGACAGGATATGATATTAGTTGGCACACCAGTAAATTGAACATGGCTTGCTACCTGGATAATGTGAAATGTGCATCTGTGGCAGTTGATGATGGGTCCGCCAATCTGAAGAGCTGCGTTTAGAGTGGCGGATTGATAACTGAGGGTGTCCAATCTGGTTGTTGGGATAAGGGGTCAGAAGCGAGAATGAGGATATATAAAAGATCAGGTTATATTTTTCTGTTCTATTTCTTGTAAACAGTCAGCACAAACTAACAGCAGTAAGTCTAAAAGCAACTTTCTAAAAACATCTCAATGTCACAAATATTTCCAAGGGCTGAAGCCAAACATGCATTATTTACAGTCATGATAAAGAGATCCACATTACTACAACGCAGCGTTGAAGCCAAATTTTCATTAAAACAGTAACAAGGTTTTGGTAACAATGAATAGAAACCAGAACACGTTTCTATGGGTAGGATCAACATTCCATACACCAGTCTAAAGCCAACAGGTGAAATAGTGTAAATGGAAATCCCAAAGATCTGCCATGAGAGTTCACGCCTTATTAGTAGCTACATTCACTTGAGACTAAAACTGAATTAGTGTCCAGCTCGCATGAGAATTTACTACGAATCAGGAGTACAACAATCTACTGAGAAATACCACTCACTACAATAACAATATAATTTGCTGTTCTAAGAATCCTCACCCTGTTTCTAGCTGTGCAAGGCGTCACTGGGAAGATGTGCACTGCACTAGATCCTGAACTTTGTATGGAGTTTTATCACACTATATCCAGATTCACAATATCAACCAACAAACATTTCCATCCATTACATGGCCTATGTCTATATTATCAAGGGTAGTATATAATTACTATTAATAACTCCACATCCAATTACCAGGACTTACCTTATGTTGTGGTGGTAGGTTTATGTACTGAGTGCAATGTTTTTGTCATGCAGTATTTTGCATACATTATAGTGAGGGTGTACATTGTATGGTCTTCAGAGCAACCTATCTGGTGCTTACCTCCCCAGAAATCTGGCTCCTCCATCGCATGATTTGCCGACGCATGTATCAACCAGATTCTCTTGACAACCTATGATTGATTACATTTTATTTATAATATTGGTAAAGTACACTATCTTCATGTGGGTTTCTTGGTGCTGAACGATGCGTAACACCTATCCAATCGGAAGGGTCATCAACAAGAACAAGCATTTGCAATGCAATCAGTCTCGCCTTTGGGACCTTATATGTATTTAGCTGTGCAGCACATTAGCCTGGGTGCTGAAACATCTACTGTTCTTTAACATGGAGGGAAAGTAAGCACCAAACTGTGTGACAAGCCAGGTATGGGAACGCATGGAAAAAAATATTGACTTTTAGCGGGAATTGGTATAGTCCAAAGCTCTGTTTTAATACAAAATCAGGGCCTTCAGTGGTCATATCACTGAAAATGCAAGATGTGAAAATTGTAATTCTGGTATTTTACTGACCTCTACTGGTCGTTTTCTTTCAAGAAAGTTACATAAAGGCAATTGCCAGAAAAATCAAGAGAAGAAAGTCCCTCAGTTGAAAGCAATTCTGGTACTTTATTGAGCTCTGCTAGTCGTTTTCTATCAAGACAGTTAAAAAAGAGGAAGTTGAACAGAATAAACAGTCCCTAAGCGGAAGCAGACAAGTCCTAGGGCTGATCTCCAGAGTCCACAAAGTACATAGACATATAAGTATATACTAAAGTATATAAGTGTAAACTAAAGTTTATACAACAGATCTTGAATGCTCGACCTAAAAAGGAACAAGAACAGAAACAAATAGATCTTGTTGGCTCACATAAAAGTAAGAAAGGGTACCGTTTGCTTTAAATCAATGGGAAGATAGCTCAACAACTTAGCACCAAGGAAAATGAAAGAGAGACCAACCTGCAGGACTAAGGATTAGCACAAGGCGCTGTGGAAAGGTCCTGAATCTATACCTGAGTTGTAACTTCAGCTACAACTAAAGAATAAGTCCTTGCTTGGCCAGATCAGGCACCTTCACAACACTGAAGTGGGTGGCTGTTACTGGGGGCAGAAGCAGTTCCTCATTCCCTTCAGTCCTCAGCTGTAGAATGGCCCCGTGGAGTACGCTCAGCCTAGTGCAATTAGCCGGACCGATATTTGTTGAAAGTGCATTCATTACTCCTTGTGTTTCTCCTCCAGCTTCAAGTTCTGGCTAGAGATCCCGCCAACATGCAGCTCTTCAGCAGCCTCAACCTATCCAAGGAAATGAACTCCTACTACACCAAACTGCTCACCTCTGCTCCCGGCGCCAACCTCTCCAGGTACCACATATGATCGCATCTATGACCCTAACGCCTACTCCTAGTAGGGTAGTAGATGGTCCATGAATTGTCGTGGGTGATCTAAAAAATATTTGAAATGGAGTTGTTCAAGTTTGTTTAGGAAACAGTTACTAAAATGCAATATCATGTTAATTTTATAATATGAACAGAAGCATTTACCATTTGCACAGTCAAAGCAATAATTATTCCACATGAGTGAACACAGACCCACAGACCTAAAAAAGTACTAGGGTGAATAGTGTTTGCAAATAATTATCATTCATAATCCCCTTAGCCGCCTCTTGTTTTGCTTTTCAGAAAATGCTATTTTTTCAGTTTAATTGTGTGGAGTTTTATGCATGCTGATATATGCACATATGCTATTACATCAGATTACTTTTCTAAGAATGATGCCAACAGGACCATATCACCTTACCATAACTCTTAAGGCCCCGCCTGCAACTTGCGTGGTTTTTTTACAGGTACATTCACGTATCACACAATTCTTCATAGCACTCAAGAATCCTGTACTCTTCAGTCTGCAATATAAATGGCATAAGTTGAAAAGTTACACTAAAGCCAGGATACCCTCCAGGGTAATAGTGCCCTCTACAAGTCTGCATAAAATACAATACCAGAAGGGCTATGCCAACTGCCCCTATGGCAACACATGCCAATGGCTTATTCATGCAGCAATGTGGTTAGACACGACACTAAAGGGTGGTGGTGGAGGCCGAGCTGGGAAAAGGTGCGTGTGGGCTATTCATTGTCGGAAATCACCACAGCTTTATCACTACCTCTGAGGCAAATGGAGAGTTGCAGGCACAGAGAACAAACTCAACTGCTACTGAGTCCAATTTAGATTTTAATATTGGTCGACGCGTTCCACCTTGGCTGCCAGACATTCACATTCACAAAGCAAACATGTTTGGGATCCTTGTTGTAATGGTCAGAAAAGTGGCTGAGTCTAGCAGCCAGGGGCTTTACATCTGTCATCAGAGATTGCTTGATGGTCACAGTGGTGAGGAGGGAGGCAGGACCAATGGTATGAAGGAGGGGGTTTCTGTAGAGGCACTTCTTGAAAAGCACATTAAAAAATCTATATCTCCAAAATGTAAACATCTGTAATATGCCACAGCCTGTCCCAAAACATCATGAACAGCAGGGCCACTGAGTGCCTTAAGAGGGCTCACATAAATAAACCAATAGCTGAAGTGGGCTGACCCAAAGCTTCTTTTGCTACATGTATGTTTATGTGGTGTGTGTGTTGTGTTGTGTGGCGTGTGTGTTGTGTATTAATGAGAAGAGGTATGCCAGATAGATAAAGCTGCCTGCAGTCAGATCTAAAAATTGTGCTTAAAAATTAAGTCAGAAGGTTCTAATGTTGTTCCAGGGACCTTTATTTATTTGCAACAGTTAATCAGGTACATGCTTATACAGAATATGCCTTCTGCTCCTTAAGGGGTGCTTTCTAGGTAGGATTGATGTTCATCCCATTCAAACTCAAAGTATCCATTAAATTCCTCACTAATGTGGCATTTCCTTGTGTGGTGAATGGCAGGGCTATTTATAGCCCTTACCTGAAATATTGCAGGGGATGCTCAACTTTGTTTCTGCTTAGTAGGAACGGTGTCTTCGCTATCCAGACCCTCGCTGAGCTTTACAGTGGAATACCAGATAGGATGGATGAGAACTGCCTGGATCTGGCTAAACCTAACTAAGACAGTGTTGATGGTAACAGGAACTATAAGCATATATCATAATTCATGAGCAAATAAAGTCCTCTTTGAGGAAAAGACGTCCAGTACTTGCCACCAAGAAGGCTAAAGTGTTGGTAGTGGCTGTTGGCCCTCAATTAACAATAAAACAATACACAAATAATGCACCCAGAAACTATAATCAGTATCTGACATTATTAGACAGATTCCAAGCTCTGTTGGAGGAGGAACATAGAGCAAAGGCAGTAAAAGTCATCATTGGAGCCCACCAAGAGGATTGCAATGCTTCGTGAGTAGGGTTGGCATGTAATCTTCTGAACAGCCTGAAGGAAAGTCCAAATCTATATCTATACTACTATTATAAAGAGAGAACTGGGAACCTTTGAGGCGGGTAAACTCGGGAACCACAGCCCCAATCCAAATACCCGATACATCATTGTAATTGTCAGGGTCTGCAGATGGACATAGGCTATATAAAATAAAAAAATATACGTTCTTTAAAAAATTTACGATAAAAAAAGTAGTCCCTTGGAAGTAGCGCCGGCCGCGACGTGCGTGCTGACATCAGGAGCGCGGGGAGGAGCCACGTAAAGGAGCGCGAGGAGGAGCGGCGGACATGAGCGCGGGGAGGAGCGGCGGACAGGCGGGGAGGAGGGGTGAGGAGCGGCGGACAGGCGGGGAGGAGTGGTGAGGAGCGGCGGGCAGGCGGGGAGGAGCGGTGAGGAGCGGCGAGGAGCGGCGAGGAGCGGCGGACAGGCGGGGAGGAGCGGTGAACTCAGGAGCGCGGGGAGGAGCGGCAGCTGAGGTAGGTGAAGCAGCCGCGGGTGCGCTCCGCGGGACCCACTGACAACGTCGGGGCGGGCGGGGGCCCTGAAGCCTGATTGCTCCCACGGACAATGACTGGGCGGGCGGGGGCCCTGAAGCCTGATTGCTCCCGGACAACGTCGGGACGGGATGCTAGTTAATTTATAAGGATGGAAGCCAAGCTGCTGAGTATTGCATATCTTGCCCATACTCTTCCAAGACTGCACTCAATTTCATTGTTTAGAGGATAAGATGCAAAATGTCAATTCTGAAACATGGGACAATTTGCTCTTTGGATTCTATTGTCATGCAAAATACTCTTTTGCATTTGTACTTGCAAGATAACTAAAGGCAACATCTCAAGACCTTTTAATAATTCCAAGATTTTTAAACAGTCACTTATGGTGTCAGAGAACAGAGACAAGACTGGTTTTCATATGGTTGGGTATGAACTGGGGTGACGAAGTGGGCTAAAGAACAATGATGGATTCAACCCAGATCTGTGACTGGGGGTGAGTGTCTGAAATGTTTCAGTGCTCCGTCCATCATCTCCTTGTGTTTGCTTTAACCGTATAAAGTAAACAGGGCTCTTTGTAAGCCCTGTTACACTGCCTTCCCAATGCATCCATGCAATATTTGAGCCAGAGGTCGCAATGCTGGCACCAAGGGTCGGAAAGGGAACGCCTGGGGTTACAGCTGCGGCCACTGCTGACCCCTAAATGATGTCCCCTAAATGACATCCATGCCCCCAATGCTCCTTGCCCTGCTCCTCGTCCTGCTCCTGATTCAAAATTATTTTAATATTATTATTAGAAATTGGGTCTCTAATTGGCAGAAGCATGCACTCTGTCTGAGTAGGGACCCTAATCCTAGTCAGGGTATGTCAGATGCACACCCTAAATTTACCTGGGCTCACCCCCTGGAAGCGTGGTACAGAGCAGTCAGGCTTAATTTAAGAGGCAACGTGTAAAGTATTTGTGCAACACTTAAATTATAGAAACACAGTGAATACATCACAAAGACTCCACGCCAGTGTAGAAAAAAGCCAATTATTGTATGATTAAAACAAGACCAAAATGACAAACATTTAAAAAGTAGATCCTGAGATATGCAATTTGAAAGATTTAGGTGAAACTAGCGCATAAAACCGCAAAGCGCCAACTGTGGGTATTTGGTCACACAGCACATGTGAAACTTAAAAGTAACTGTCCAACTTTTTAAGTATACTGCACACTGCCCTTGGGGCTGTCAAGGGCCTGCCTTACGACTGATTTATATGTATTAAAAAGAAAGGGATGGGCCTGGCAAAAGGGTTAACTTTCCAGGTAGACATTGCAATTTAAAACTGCTCCCAAAGGCTCTGCAATGGCAGGCCTGAGACATGTTTAAAGGGCTACTGAAGTGAGTTAATTTAAAGGCCCTGGGCACGTGTAGTGCACTTTACTACGGACTTATTGGTAAATTAAATATGCCATTTGAGAATAAGTCAATATTACCATGTTTTATGCAGCAAGCACATACACTCGAGCACTGGTTAGCAGTGGTAAAGTGCCCAGAGACCAAAAGCTAACAAAAACGAATTCAGTTTAAAGGGGAGGAAGAAGGCAAAACGTTTGGGGTTGACCTTGCGTCCAACAATTATTGTCATCATTATTATTATTTTCACACAATGGTTCAGCAGCTTCAAAGTGCCGCCGATGCCACTCGTTGCCTTATTTGTCCATCAGCCACATTTTCTTTTTCCACCTACAGTTAAAAAACATCTTCTTTGGATTTCCACATCCCTTTACCTTGAAATGTTTCTTTTTCTTTCGATGATTCAGTGGCATCATAGATGTTTTGTTTCGGAATTGATGTATTAGTGGAAAATGTTGGAGTAACCCTATGAATGCATGTGTTATCTCATGAATCAATGTGTTGCTATAGGACTAGGGCAGTGCTTAATTGGTGAAAGAAAGAGTGCTGATGCCCAAGGCTTTGCTCAGAGATCGGCGACCAGTGCAATTAAGCGTTGGCACGCGGAATCTCAAGGGTGGTAACCTTTAATTCACTTCAGACACTCCCTGCCCCTTTCTCTGGCTCTTGCATGTTCCTGCTTTCTCCTTTCATGACGGTTAGCCGTCTTTCTTTTCATCTGTCTTTCTGACCTGCCTGTTTTTCCCTCTCTTGCACTCAGTAAACATTTGATGCAGGAAATGAGTCCTGTTCCCCAAAAATAAGTGCTGGTATCCCCAACTGGCAACCACCAGCTCAAATTAAGCACTGGGTTACGGCAGTGTGTCTCTCTGAAGAATAGGTCAGTTCAGTTTCAAAAACTTTATTCGATTCAAAACAAAAGAATCATAAAAGTTGACAATTACATTTACAAACATAATTTAAAATTCATTTTTAAAGAGAGTCTTACAGTTATAACACTATAAAAATTCATTAGTTAATATAGTCACAAATAAAGCCCATAGTTTTACTTTCAATTAATTCAGATGGTTCATGAATTCTTCGTACCGGGGTATATATTAGAGGGCAGGTAAGATAAGTAATAGAAAATCACAATGCAACAGTATACGATATACATAATCAAAGGGTCAGCTTCTTGGAGCCATATTTAGCCATACCGTTTTCTAATCAAGAGTGACACTTGTATAAAGTTTAACATTGCACAACAAACACCAGATGATGGCAAAGATAATAAATAATCATAACCCTCTTTGTAATGGCATGGTTGTTTTTCCTTGAGGATCGGCTTAATAAACCTGATTCTCGGGTCCTTGTATAGAGAACAGAAAAGAACAATATGCATCGTGCTTTGGCTGTCTTTGTTATTACAAGGACAGGGGGGCAGTTTCTCGCACCAGCCCCCCTGTTTAGGAAACGCATAAAGGAAGTGCAGGGTGTGTAACCTAAACCTTGTCAAATAAAATCGCCATTGCACATGATTTGTGAAGGTTAGATAAAACTGGTGCTGCAAAGTGGCCTTAGGAACATAAGGGCTAACCAGGGAGTTCGCAAGCGGTGATTTCCAATAATTTGTTTTAATTACAGTTTTGATATCTCCCTGTATATTTTCGGGATTGTCAAATATATCTCCCAAGCCTATTCTATGGAGCATTTCTTTTACATAAGATAGCCAGGGGATCTGATTCATATTTGCCAGTTCTAAGCAGTCCCGGAGGATATCTCTGGTAAGCTGTAAGTCCTCTGATAGCCATATTTTGCCCCATAACAATAAAGGGGAAAGGCGAATGATGTCCCTCACATAGGTTAGACCTATTTCGTTATGGGCAAATCTGTTTTAAGAGCCTGATGGAATAGCCAATACACGTTTTAAAAATTTATTCTCCATAATCTGTATCGTGTCAGGGCTATCGGTCCCCCAAACCCCTGCCCCATAGGTAGCAACCGACAAACATTTAGCTTTGTACAAGGTTTTTAGGTGTATGACAGGTTTTTGGCCTAATTTGCCACAGAAACGAAACAGACCCTCTATTGAGCGACTAGCACTCTGAACTCGTGTCTTCATTAACGGGGCCCAGCTTAGTTTGTTGTTGAAAAGGTTTCCCAGATAATTAAAATTTTAAACCTTTTCAATAATGGAGTTACTTACTACAAACTTTCTACTTTTGGTGCCCTTTGGGCCACAGACCATAACAAAGGATTTGGCAAAGTTTACCTTGAGGTCTAGGTCCAACATAAATTTGTGGAAGGCATCAAGACAATGCTGCATACTATTTGCTGTGAGTGTCATGAGTACCGTGTCGTCGGCATAAGAAAGCATTGGAATGCTCCTGCCGTTGACCTTTGGGAAATCATGACAGTGGTCCAACAGATATTTTTCTAGACCATTGGTGTATACAAGAAACAAAAAAGGAGCTAATATGCATCCTTGTCGGACACCCTCAGTTGAGAGGATAGACTTAGTTTTCTCTCCCCCTGGCCCAAACCTTATGGCTACAGTAGTAGATTCATGGAGTCTACGGAGCAAAGTGACCAAGGGTTCCTCGAAACCCATGACCTCCATCATTTGCCACAGCTTGCTCCGACTCACAGTGTCGAATGCACTTGAGAGGTCCATGAAGGCAAGATGAATTGAAGATTTCCTTGCCTTCATGTATTTCCCTATGATCAGGGCCAGATTCAGGCACTGTTCGACAGTACCTTTGCCTTTTCTGAATGCATATTGGGAATTCACAATAAGGCCCACAGAGTCTGCCCATGATTCTAGTCTGGCTAAAATGACCCTACCCAGAATCTTACATGATGCCTCAATTAATGAGATTGGGCGATAGCATCGGGGGTCTGATCTGTCGCCCTTCTTAAAAATTGGCACCACTACTGCCTCCTTCCATGATGCCGGAATGCAGCTAATGACAACTGCTCTAAAAACGTTTAACAGCACGGGGGCCCAAGCCTTAACATTGTGCTTAAAAAAGTCCAAAGGCACTAGATCAGGGCCAGGTGCTTTTAATGGTATGCCTTTCGACAGAGCATCTTCCACTTCTTGCAGGGTGAGCGATGAGCTCAAGGACAGGGAGGATTGAGAGACCACCGTTTCCTTTGCATCTCCTGGTGATAGTTCGTTGGGTAAAGTTCCATGGGGATTAAAAATGTTCCAGAAATGTGATTCCCATGTTTCACATGCTATCTGCATCACAATATTGTCCTTGCCATTATTTGTAAAAAGGGGGCGATTGATGACTTCCCAGAAAAGCCAGCTATCCTTCAGTTCCGAGGCCTTTTCTAGATCTTCCCAGGCTTGATTTTTTAAATCCGACTTTCTTGTTTTTATGGCTTCTTTATAGGCCAATCTGGATGCTCTAACCAGTTCTATATCCCTAGGTTTTTGTTTTAATGCCGCTTTCAGGGATCTGTTTGTTGCCGAACATGCAGCATCAAACCATCTTGGGCCTAGCCTTTTGTTTTTACCAATTGGTTTTGTGAGGCGTTCGGCTACATGCCTACATAAAGATTCAAAGTTTCCTATGACCTTTTCTGGGTTAGTTGTAGGTGTTAGACATGCCTCGTATTCAGAGCTATATCCATTTAGGATCTCTGCCTCAAGACCCACTGCATCTATTTTACCCCATTTAATAGTAATGCCTTGGTTCCTGCTATACTTTACAGGTTGCTCCCAAACAGGGTGTGTGGGTTTAATAGGACAAAGCAGGGATAGGATTAGAGGGTTATGGTCACTGGCAGCATTAGCAATTACTTCCAACTTATCAACATAGTAAAAGTGCCCACTGGAGACAATTACAAAGTCAATAAAACTCATCGTACCTCTGGTACCCTGAAACGTCGGTATTGGAGTAGAATTTAGGCCAACCCAGGGCTCCGCTATGCATAAATCATTTAGAATAATGATGTTGTTTAAGACGTCCCCCTGGGGTGTATGTTTGAAGTGTAACAGGGGTTGATCATGGGAGTCTCTCAAGCCACACACCTTCAAGTCCCCATAGGTGCATAATGAACAGTTGAAATCTCCCACCCAGATGACAAATAATAGGGGTTGCTCTTGGCTTGCCCTGGCTATGGCCTCCTCCAATTTCGACATTACGAATGTCTCATTGTTGTCAAAGATGTTATAATACCAGTTAATCAGCAACAATGGTTCAGGAAACAAATTAACCAACATCAACACTTGAAACCATGGGGAGTCAACTATCATAGAAGTTACAAGTTTACATAGTTTTAAGGAGGTTGCTGTCATTAGGCCACCTTTTGCCCTACCCACTTGTGAAGGTATCGCTAGGGTATTAAAGGCTTGGAAGCCCTCGATGTTCTGGGTGGATCGGCTCCATGTTTCCTGAAGGCACAAGATGTCAGAGTCACCCACAAAGTCTAACCATGCCTCATCCTCCAACCTTGAGGCGAGCCCAGCAATGTTCCAAGAAATTAGACGCATCCTTAGTTCATTTTGGTTCTTTCTGACTGGTTCGGGTAATACTTCCAGATTATACCTTAAGATGATTGAACTTGGTTCACTTTCTTTAGTAAGGTCTGCCTCAGGGGCTTGGGCGTTAGAAGTACGATCGTCACCAACGGAAACATTCTCCCGTGAGTTATCGTTACAACTTTCTCCCTTCTCCCTCTGGCTGGGCTCACCTATTGTTAAGGTATTAGTAATACAGGGAGGATTTTGTGATGGTCAATCTATCTCTTCCATACCTGCAAGTGGATCAAAACGGTTTCTTAAGGGGATATTGCTTGGGAACCATCCTAGGTAATCTTCCCCCTGATATCTTGGTCTTAGGTCGTTGTGCCAAGTTTGCAAGGGGTTATTATTGTTATAAATTGATCCCCAATGGAAGCCATCACTCTGTTGCGGAGGTCCCCAGTTGTTTTGATTTGGCCATACAGCCCTATTTCTCCGGGCCCACCCAGGGTGTGTTTCACTGTTGAATGCCTGCCCAGTGTTCTTGTAAAGCAAAGTCGGGGGAGCAAAATTCAAATTTGGGTAAAAGTATTCTAGACCTATACATTGAATATCCCCAACTCTAGCAAATCTCGGTTTACAGCAGATAATATTTTTTACCCAGGTATCACTGAAGTTGATCAGGATACAGTCCCCCTCTAGGTCCTTCTCGCTTGGGCCCACCCAGGGGACTCTGCGCACACTAAGTATTTTTGTTTTGGAATCAGGAGGGAGTGGTCTGTTAATGTTAAGCCAGTATATTATTTTGTTTTTTAGTTCCTGAATTGATTCCGTTTTATTGGGCAAAACTGGGGGTACTCCAGTGAGTATTACCATAAAAGGGGCTGAGTCTGGGGGCAAGTTTACAGTTGGTAGTTTCCTTTTGTGTGCTCTCTCGTTGTCGTTACTTACTGCAGGCCCCTGTGAACATGTTTGTTTGGGCCCTTGGGTAGTTCCCTGTTTAGCAATAGTAGCTTCTGGTGTTGGTGTTGGTGTTGCACTACCCATATTTTTACTAGGGGGCCCCACAGTGACCGCCACTGCAGGTTTAGTACGAGCTAATGGTACAGGTTTTGTGCGTACTAAGGGGACCGGTGCTGCCCTAGGGTCACCAGTTGTGAGTGCTTTAAAAGTTTTACTCACATTTTTATTCTCTCCCCCTTTTTTTGGATTACTAGTGTTGGTGTTACCATTTTTATTGTTGAAGAATAGGTCAATAAACAGCCTTAAATTGAGGACAATGGTTATGAGCTGTGATTTGTTGTATTTTTTGCATGTTGACAGAAAGGTGGAGTATGCAGATAAATCTTAACCCATTCCCCTTGCATACTTCCCACATGCTAGTGTTCCTGGCAAGTTCATGTGCTTCCTCAGCCCCTCAAGCTTAAAGAACGTCAGTGCACAAGAAGCTCTACTTCTGGCCCAGCGACTGAGTGAGAACTGCCTGTCAAGCCAGAGAAACACCAGCACCAACATGACTGGACCAGCACCATTGCCGACACCAGAAGTGATGCAGGTAATTCTTTTGTGGTGCTAACATGCTCCAGAAGGCGGGATTGGGTTGAGATGTTCAAAGATCGCAGACATTTTAGAGTGATGATGAGTACCATTCCCAAAACTGATAAATGTTTGGTTGGAGCATTCGAGATGTGAAGTCATCTGCTACAAACCCTACATTATTATTGCAGCCTTTTGTGCCAATAAGGCATGGTGTTTTGATTATTTTGATTCATCAATATATAGAGAAAAACGAATGCAATTGACTTCAGATTAAAAGGATATCAGATTCTTGTTTGATTCACTTCAGAAGGAGAAAAATTACATGAAGTTATCAGATCTAAAGCATGAGGAAATGTAAGTAAGAATCAAAATGAATCAAAATCATTAAAGTCAAGTAAATGCTTATCCTATCACAAAACCTGGAATTGGAATCTATTTAGATAAAAGGATCTCCCATCAGCCTTGAAAGACCTCCCCCTCCTGCAACAGTGGTTCTTCTGCTATACTTCTACTACGAGCATCTTTCACCCGTCTTGGGATATACATGCTAACATGAGCTGTTATTCCAGGTGATATTTGTGACTATCTCTTCCTCCAAAGAGTCATCACTAGAGAAGCGATGTTTGCAGTCCCAGTATTTTTCCCTCTTGCAGGCTGCTCTCCCCATTTGCTGTGGCTTTTCCTGACATCTATTCATTGGTTTGCTCTAAGGATGCTTGCTGTATCTCAGGAAGTAGGGATCAGAATCAATAGTTTGAAGGGAGATATTAGTGGCCGTTGACTGGACAAGTCCATATTTCCATCCACAAGGAAAGTGATTCCAATTGCAGAGGAGCTACTGGAACAGTAAGTAAGGAGTAGAGAGGGCACTAGAGCAGAGATTATGAACACCCAACTGTTACGAGACTGAACAAGTGGGACAGCTGATAAGAATCGATAACTAGGAGAGTGGAACCAAGAAAAGTCACATAGAGGACTGATTTAATATCAGTGGGCCCAATTCACAGAACTAACTTACAACAAAATCCTAGACGTACTACTTTTGGTATTCACAGAAGGCATTTAGTAGTCTTAAATTAGGATTTTGTGTTAAATTAGGATTTCGTCTTAATTTAGGATTTTGTCCTAAATTAGGATTTTGTTTTAAACTAGGATTTTGTCTTAAATTAGGATTTTGTCTTAAATTAAGATTTTGTCCTAAATTAGGATTTTGTCTTAAATTAGGATTTTGTCCTAAATTAGGATTTTGGCTTAAGTTAGGATTTTGGCTTAAATTAAACGTAAGCTTAACTTAAGTTTGTCTTAAGTTTAATTTAAGACAAAATCCTAATTTAAGACAAAATCCTAATTTAGGACAAAATCCTAATTTAAGAAAAAATCCTAATTTAAAACAAAATCCTAATTTAGGACAAAATCCTAATTAAAGACAAAATCCTAATTTAAGACAAAATCCTAATTTAAGACAAAATCCTAATTTAGGACTAATAAATGCCTTCTGTGTTAGGATTTTGTCGTAGCTTAGTTCTGTGAATCGGCCCCATAGATTTTGCTTTTTTCTCTGGATGACAAAAATGAGGATGTGTGGCTAATTAAGCTATAGCGGCATCTCCAAAGAAGCTACTTTGTTTTGCATTACATGGCCCAAGATATTGGAAACTGTTTATTTTTTTTTCCTGAAATTGGTTCAAATGCCATGAATGCTTCCAAAGCCAGCCTAAGAGTTATCTCATTGGACTGCTTCAGACACATTTATGTTAGGTATGAGATGTCAAAAGCAGTAACTATGCAAAATATTTCTTGTCTACGCTGCTAAACCTTTCAGAGGTTTCTTCTGATTTTTGAAATGTGGAACTCCGGTGCTAACCATCAATAACCTGTCTTCTTCTTTTGCCTGGCCCTTCTCAGATTGCCATTTCACTGGTGAACAAACTCAACAACATTTCCGTAGACACCATCACAGCTTTGGGGCCAGTGGCTGTGGGACTCTCTCCATCCCAAATCGATGGCATCAGCAATAAAGACCTGGAGGCTTGCCTACCAACCCTCAGCAAAGTGCAAGGCTGGAGCCTCAGACAATCAACTGAGATTATGAGCAAACTAGCCAACGCTGGGCACAAGGTAACAAGACGTGCAGATGTTCTTCCTTTGGTATCCCATTCAAAAACATATACACCCTGATTCTATTGGCATCTCCCGGTTTCTGTTAGCACTTAGCTCTGTTTCTCAAAATGTAATGTTGAGACTGCATATACGCTGCTTATATGAAGACACAACTTATTTTCCTGGGTACCAGTAGAATTTATCAGAGTTAGGCCATGATCATATGAATGTTTTGGGTATGTAAAACACATTATTACCCAACGCTTTACGGGAAAATAATAAAGCATATTTTTGTTCTCAATTTAGCACCCTTTTAGTGTTATTGTGACCCTCCCATTCTTTCTGCAAACTTCCATTCTGTATGTGAAATGTTGCTATTGTGAGCCCCAAAGTTCTGCTTCTCTTTTTTTGCAGACACTTTCCTTCCAAGTTTATGATGAATAAATACATTTGGTGGTCAATTTACAGTGACTATGTATGCCTTAATCTTAACTTAGTCTTGCATATCCAGGAGTAAGTCACAGCTGCTCGCGGAAGATACATTTTTTATTGGGCCATGGATCTGTGAGACCCAAAGTGAACAAATCCATTCATTGTTCAAAGAGGAACCGTCCATCAGCATATGCGTGCCATTCTGATATACTAACAGCACCACCGATTCTGTGGATCGGTCCTTTTGGCAAAAATATACCAAAACGCTGATAAACCTTATTTTCAGAATTTATGCTTTTGAAAAAATTTTTTTTTTAATGATGGCGGTCACACAAAGCATGACAGTCAATCAGTCAAAGAATTTCTTTATTTGTTTAACAACAAAACCGAATAAGGATACCATTTTTAAAATAGATTTTAAATAAAAAAACAATAAGTATCATAAATACATAAAAATGTAAAACAATAAAACACCTATTATGGATTTAAAACAATAAAGAATCACAGCCATTAATAGTGACTCTACGATAGCTGCCAACCACATAACATGTCAGCTGATCTGATTCAATCTGTTGAAACATTATGGTATGTCTAAACTCTTTGACAATTCATGAATCCTCTTTATTAACAGAGGAACTAAGCAAGACCGAAACATACGAAAGATACGGTTCTATATTCAGTTTGTTCCTTAATATAAATGCACGTTGATCATTGGCTTGTCAGGTTCGACGGCTCCCTGGTAAAACGCTGACGTGTTAAGAATACATTCTTAAACCATGGTACATCTTTATTAATATGCAGTTTATGTATAAAAAAGTTTGGGTCTCCCAGGCTCATTACATAATTTTCTGATACAACAAAACTATGGTATTTTCTGATGACAGTCCATTTTAAAGACTCAGTAATGAGATGGAGTCTGCTCACATAAAAAGATAGGACAGTCCTATCTTTTTATGTGCGGAAACTCCACAGTTGTAAAGATACTACTCATAAAATACCTTTGTGAATAGCAAACAATTGTAAACTTACACAAAAGTGTAAGTTTCCCTTTGTAAATCGGCCCTCAGTGTTCGGTAGACGGTCATGCTTCTTACTTCTGTGTTACTAGGAGCTCCGTGCTCTGACACGTCTTCATTCCTTACTGCAGGTAGTTCATAAGGAATGACACCCACTCAACCGCCAAAAACACGCATGCATTCTGAACACATACAAACACTCATACATGAACTCTCTCTGTCTCTCTCGGTCTTCTTTTACTTGTATTTCCTATTTCAGTTCAACAACCTGGGAGAAATGGGCAGTCTTGTGAGTGGTGTTTCCATAAGCCAGCTGCAAGAACTGCCTGCGGCCATCCTCGTGGAGGACTTGAAGAATCCTTTGGTTACAAGCCAGTTGCCCTATGCACCGCCCTCTGTACAGGATGCAATAGTTCAAAAGGTAAAATATGGTTTTCGGCATAGTAAAGATAATGATGTTTAATGCAATAATAAGATGTCATGGCTCCAGTCTGATTTGGGCAGTAATTCCAATTCAGCCTAGGACCAAGAAGCAATCCAGGTTTTGCTGTGGGGGTTAATCATCTTTAAGTCCATTCTTTAAATAGTTCTAATCTGAAGGTAGCCATCTCTTGATAACATTTTAAAATCAATATTTTTCCTTCACCTTAAATTTAATCCCTCAATAAACCCCAAATGTAAATATCACAAAATTTGATTCTTGAACTACATTTTTCAACAGTGCTTCAATGTGTTTGGTAATAATGGCAGAATTATAGTTTTCAATGTTTGTGTACCACTTTCCATTTTAGATTGCATCTGTTGCTTCCGGCCCGGGGGATTTGATCAGAAAAATCGACAATAGTCTTGTTTGCATAATTCCGAAAGGGAGCTTAATCTTCAAAACTGAAATACCAAATGTCGGGGATCTCAACACTAAACAATGGTGTAAAGATCAAGTAAGTGCAATCACCATGAGTGTAGAAAGGAGTACATGACTATAAGATCAGAACTCAAAGAGGGAATCAGTGGACAGCTGAACGGGTAGTTCTCTCAAAGCTTGTCGCTGTAGATCATTCACTGCTTCTAACTTTTGTCTACATGGATAGCTTTATGATGGTTGCAAATAATTTTGACTCAATGGGATAAGACATTTTGTTTTGACTAGATGACACTGATAGATGAGTCTCTGGATTAGATCATAGATTGAACGGTTTTAGGACTTTGTGTGTGGGGGAGAGCTTGTGCAGCATGGGCAACAGTATTTCAAGAAAGATATGAACTGACTTTAGTGGTAGCTTGAGTCTGCCGAGGAGGTTTATCTGTAGACCTCAAGAAGTCAAAGTCACTGCAACAGGCAAAGTCACCCCTGGAGGTGACATTTATTGGTTTTTACTTTGCTTTCTTCTTCAGGCTTCCATGTTTTTTCCAGATGTGATGAAATCAGGAGCTAACCCTCAAAGGTAAGGAACTGCTCTTTCTGTTCACTTACAAAATCAGTACCTGGGTGGGCCAACAAGAACACTTCAAATGTAGCAACGGCCACTCTTCTGCGGTTCTTTTTGGCACATTGACTAGCCCCCGGAGTGGGACATCATAGGCTACAAGTTCTATTCTGTTGCTTCCACAACTGTGAACATATTAGTAGAACAATGACATTTTTTATGTTCTCTAATGCAAATTAGTTCCTTTCCTGGAAATCATACCAGTGTTCTTTGGTAGGACTAGAGGACCTAATAAATGCATAGAAAGAAACAATTGCTCTCTATGTTTGTCTCTTGCCACATTTTAAACATGAGGTCTTACTTCGTTCAACTAAAATATTCTCTTCTGATTTTCAGTTTATCCCCTTATATCCTGCAAGGCTTCACCTGCGCAGCATCCAACGATATGAACCTGAGTACCTGCCAGCAACTGGCAAAAGCCATGAGGGATACGAAGGCACAATTAGATGAAGATCAGGTTGGTCTTGTCACAGATAGCTTTTTCTTTCCAACCTCACACACAACCCACTAGATCATCTTTAATGGTGACAATAAAAATGCCCTGCCTCATTTCATTTCAGCTGTCTTGCTTAACAAAAAAGTTGGCCAGCAATGGAAACCTCAATGATTTTGAAAATTATCCACCAGAGATGTTGTTCTTTCTCAGGTAAAAGTCACATGTTTATGCTAAAGCATATTAAGCCAGAAGTGGCTTGTTTTAAAAGGCATGCATTACAATGGCAACTGAATCCTCAGAGGTCCATAGCCACTAATGACCATCTCATGGTTCCAGCAATTAGGCTTGATTTAATTTTAGCAGACTTTCCCATTCTTGGCCTATGGACGCAGGTGTTCAGATAACACAGCCAAATTAGCAATCAGTTGTGGAGTTGGTGATCCTTCATTGCCACTTTAAGGTTTTGTGTCTTCTGCCTGCAGCTCCTCAAATTATTCAGCATTTGGAGGCTGCAAAGAGTACTTCAAAAGAGTTGGTGCCGCCGACTTTGAGATCCTGCGTCCTGAGTCTTATCAGCGCAAGCGCCTCCTGTCTGAAGCCTTAACGTGCCTAGTAAGTAGAAGACGGTCATCCAGTGTTTAGCAGGACGATTTGGGTTTATAGCGCAACCTCAACCACCATATAGAGTGGATGGCAGGACCAGCAGAGAAATTGTACTTACCTGAATTGAAAGACTTTTTCATACGTATTATTAAAATGTAAGGTAAGATGGCAAATTCTTATTCCATCAGAATACCATCATTAGTTAGGAACAATTCTAACATGGCGTCAAATGACGGCATACTGCTCTATGTGGAGGTGATGTCCTAGTTTCTTGTTATTTAATCACATTTTGTTTTATTGAATACACATTTCAATGAAAACATTTCACTGAAAAACAACTTTATTGGCAAAATCTCCCAGGAATAATCTATATAATCTAGATTAATAAATAGAATAATAGGCCCACAATTAAAGTTAGTGGCAGGGTTAGTGTAAACTTTAGAGTCAGGGGACAGGTCATGGTAAGGTTAGGAACAGGTTAATGTTAGATAAGGTTAAAAATAAGAGATACAGGGCATAATTTAGAGTTTGGCAGACATGGTAGTCTGTTGCAAACGTAACGGAGTGCCCTGCTACCAAACCCTTGGTCCACCTGACGGAGCCCCCCATTGGCTCCATCGCTGGAAACTTCCATCAATGGACCAACAGAGTAGGGACCGGCAGAGGAAAGACATTACACCGTCTGCTCTATTTAGATTGGGTGATGTAATGACTTTTGTCCTGTACTTTATCACTTGGAAAAACCTGGCAATGAGAGGAAAACAATAGTGACCTCCAAACTCTGGAAGAAAATTCTGAGTTTGTGGAGGTCATTAGTTTGGGGGTTTTTGGTTCTGGAAAACAAAATAAAGTTAGAAGTTTGATGGACGGCTGTCAAAACCTCCAATTTTTAGCATGCTGAAAAGAACCGCCGTGACCGCGGTTCCCTTTAATGTACAGAGATGACAGCTAAGCTGGTAGTCATCTCTAAATTTGGCAGATGGCAGAGGTAATGTCCTCTGTCATCCTGATGGGCACTTTTACATCTGGTAAATGCTATTAAATAAGGCTCTAAGTTAAGGTGAGAGTTAGGATGAAGCTAATGATTAAGGTCAAGGTCACATAAAAAATATCACTGCAAACTTAGGATAGATTCATTGAATAACAACATAATTTCTCAATCAAAAAGTAATTTCTCAGGTAAATAGGTTTCAATCAAATGTGCATTTCAAGGCAAAGTATATCAAAAGCTGACATTTCCTTTGAAATGGTTTTCGAATAACATTTTCCAATGGATAGAATTTTTATGTAATGTGTACGTTTTGAGTCTTTAACGTGTTAGACAAGTACTGCCTGTATTTCCTACAAGAAGGTCAATGCGAAGGGGGGTGGTCACTGGTCATCAGTAAAAGTCACTTTATTTGCTATTTCAAATGAATGACTATATAAACTACAAGTGCCTAACAAAGAAATGAATGTGTCCATCTGTAAGCAACTGGTGCTCATGTAAAGCGCTCTGATACCTTCGGATATGGTTCACGCTATATAAAACTCCCCCCCCCCAAAAAATAAAGTGGGGGAGATTTTCTGAGAGTATTACAGCTTTCTAATGTTTTGGAGCAAGAATATGTATATGCTGCCTATGGCACACTAACTGGCATCCCCCAAGCCAGAAACTTGAACAGAAAACAAGTCTTTCCATTAAGGAGATGGTAACTCTACTCCAGATCTGGAATGGGAACATGTTCTCTGTGTTCTGTGAATTTCCCGATGCTCTGCTGGGTTGGGGGAGAGACATTTCACCTGTTTTACTGTAGCAAAATGCAGAGGTGTGTCAAAACCTGCACTTGCAAGGTCAGGGATCAGGGGTTGGGTCTAATGCTCTCTGGGAACAATGTTGCAAATTGGACAGAGATGATTTCCTTATCCTATCCCTAACTGCATTCCCTCCTCACTGTAGAACATCTCTAGCACAAATGTGACAATGGAAAATGCTCAAGTTCTTGGTCGTTTGGTGTGTGGCCTCAACGCATCCTACATTGAAGCTTCTGGCCAGAGTTTGCTGCCAGAGTTAAAGAACTGCAAATCCCTTACAGAGGATCAAGGCATGGCTATTCAGCAAGTGATCAGCTCAGGAAATACACAGTTTGGGTTGGTATTGTACTTTCTTTATTGAACTCATTGCACATTCTTTATTACCATTCCTCTTCTTCTGAAGACATGCCAGATTCTAAGTGGGAAGAGGTTCCTTCCTTCATGCTTTGTTTCATTCCACCTATAACACTTACATAGTCTCTGGCACCACTAATGTTGAGTAGTTATATCTGCTTGTGCATTCACGTGTGTACTTTCTTTCTCTTTGTCTCACCTACTGTCTCCCCTTTCCTCTCTGCTCTCACTCTCACTCACAGGAGCTCTATTTATTTCGCTGCCTATCTGTTGAGATATATTCATGAGTTTTATATATTTAAATTAGGAAGTCGAGAAAAAGCTGTAGAATAATCATTTGTATTGTTCAATTTCCACACATTATATCACCCTAGTTTGTTCATGTCTTTTTATTTTTATATTTTACCTACTTCCATGCAACAAATTTGTATTTCGCTAATTTTCTCTTTCATTTTATGGAAACAAATGTATCCTTTTAACATAATAGATACCATTCTTAAAAACTCACTTTCTCTCTGTGCATCACTCACTCTTTATCTCTTCATTTGTCATTTACCTGTCACTCATACTCGTTGTATGTCACTGTTCCTCTTGAATCTTTAAATACACCCCTTTTCAGAAGTGAAGATCACACTTTGCCTACCTAATTTGACTAACCTATATCAAATCAGGAAGACTTTTTAGCAGATCTTTCCTATTTCTGACTGCTAAAGCTTGTAATGGTCTCCTTTTTGACATGACACCACCCATTGACATTTGCAGTTCCCAGAAGAAGTTGAGGCCTGGCTTTCTGCAGCCGCTTATTCCATAAGTTGTTGAGCTTTGCATCTCGAGCACCTGGATATGACTTTGAGGTCACTCTAGCACTCAACAATACTTCTCATTCAGTCTCATCCCGACACCTGGAACAATACATATCAACCATCTGTTTCTCAAATTAAACAAAGAAAAAGAAACATTGCTTTTGGTCATTCTAGCTAAACCCTATGCCATGCTTTACTGCGGATGTTCACTCCACAGCTAAAGGCATAAGCCATTGCTGTGTTACATGCAATTATCTGGGGGAAAAATTGCTTACTCACACCTTCCTACTTGAGCCTTAGATATAATAGGATGGGGTATTATGGTATGCCTTTAATCTTGGGAACTTTTCTTACTGAAGATTATAAAAGGTAGATTTTTTAACCTTATTAGCTTTCCTCAATTTCATATAGTTTATACTTACTCGCCTTCTTAATAAATGCATATAGTTAGGACAATTGCATGTCTACCCATGATATAGACTAATTTCAATGTCTTGGTTTAATAGCACAAGCAACATATTGGCTGGAATGCCAAGAACTTGCTTTCACTTGAAAAATAGAATTTTCTCAGCTTTAACTGCTGGAAAGGACATCCACAAATGTTGCACCATTTTGAATTGAGGACATTACTATCTATGCAGGAAAGTCTTATCAGAAAGTATGACAAAGCTCACTTTAAAGGGCTAAGGGTGAATTAAGAAACAATATATTCACATAAGTTGGGAACTTCGTTTATGATGGTTAACCATTCAAGAAAAAATACCAGACGGAAACACTTGAAAGGTGTGCATAATCTCATTTTACAATGGGTTAAATTATAAAACAACTTTGGCCTGATTTAGAAGTTGATGAATGGGTCTGCCTTTTTACAAGTGCCATTGGATATGATACACTTGGAAAAAAGCAATTGGGATGTCTGACACGTTTGCGCAGAGTAACCCGTCTGACAAACTCTTAATCAGGCCCTTTGATTTGAAATCAGGCAGAATAACTCTTGGAAGGTAGGTTGTATCCCATTTAATGAAAAAATTATTTAATGAATATACGTTTTATATTAGAAGGTTGTTTTACTTTATCTTGCATGTTCAAATTCACTATTTAAAACTACATTCAGTTAGGTGGTTCTTGATTAGAGATGGACATAGGTTCTAAATACAGCAGTGAAAAGAACAATCCCCTTAAAATTTACAAAATGTCCCCTGAATTTGAGAAATGTAAATTTGAATTAGTTAAATGTTGTAGGTGGTAGGATCTGTTGGATGACATGTTCACTGATTTTACTTTTATCTTTCAGATCCCCTTCACAATGGTCGACGTCCACGCTTCAGAATTTGGGGCGTCTTGTAAGCTTGCTCAGCCCGGATACCCTCAAACAAATCCCAAAGGTACAACGCTTACTCTTTTAACCATTGCATTGCACCTGGTGGAGGATGTTGTAAAGTTTTGGATGGGAAGGATTATGAACTAATGACTTGCTGTTGGGGTATGCCATGTCTACTACTAGGCTAGTAGCTCAGTTGGTTGGTAAAGCTGTCTGTGTGGCATTCTAAAAGGTAACTATTAGCAAGCATTGTCAAAAGTCTTGATTTTAGATTTTCTTTAATTGCAAATAATATATGTTGGCAGTAGAAGCTGGCACAAACATGTGCTGCTAAATCTATCAAAATGCCCTCTTACATTATGATAATATAATAATATTAGTTTGATCGTACACACATGCATATGCATATTAAGAGCAGTGTTTTAAAACCAGAGGTTTAACAGATTAAGACATTTTGGACATAGTCACATTCATTTTAGATTAACAGTAACACATATCAGCCATAATATCTTGGCTGTATTAGAGACAAATGACCTTGATTACAACTATGATGCTTAATCGGTTTTTGTTACTAACTCCTCTTTGTGCCTAAATCGAGATTTTATGTTGGGTAATATTTAGCCATCCGGTGAGGATCAAGGTGGCAAATGGCAAGAAATCGCAATTTGGATGCTTTAGAGTGGGGAAACTCGACATGGTCCACAATCAACAATTTTCACATGGGCAAATAACAAATACCACCGAATTTGGAATTCTGCAAACAAGAGTTTGCATCCAAGATGCAAATAGCCTCATTGGGGTAATCATGCCCCAAAAAGGAACACAAAATCATTAGAAACTAAAAGAACAAATCGTAGTTATGATTCACAAATATATTTCTGTGAGTAGGGTTTTATTACACCTAACTTACTCCTGGATTTTCATGAGGATGTCATACCTAGTGATTGAAAATAAGATCATTACTTACCGGTAAATATCATTACCCCGATTAAGGTCCTTCTTTTTCCAGTTCTAACATAGTAAGATTAGGCATTTTACATGCTTGTCCCAGTTCTCTATCTGTCCCTTTAAAGGCTCCTCCCTCCCTCCTCCAGACCTTAAGTACCAAGTCAAGAGAGGTGTTAAAAGTGGAAGGGAGGGAGTTTACCGGTAAGTAATGATCTCATTACCCCATCAAAGGACAACCTCGTCCCAGTCCTAGTATACTGAGGAAATAAGACAACATTTTCCACTGTTTATGATATGCTCGTGTATCTTTTATTAATCACAACTATCACGTCATTGCTGCCTTAACTACAACAGAACCAAACATTTCCATGGTAGAACCTATCCAGTAGATAGTGATTAACAAATATGTGATGGGATACCCACATGGCTGCTTTACATATCTCCTGAGTAGGAACCCCACCTGCTTCTGTCCAAGAAGTGGAAACTGATCTTGTCGAGCAACCTTGAAGACTGGAAGGGGGGACTCACCAAGAGATTTGTAAGCTTGGCAAATTGCCTGATGCACTCATCTGCTTCGAGTAGCAGGAGTAACCTTATTATCTTTATTTAACCTTCCAAAATAAATAAATATTTAGTTGGGCAACCTGAACTCCTTTGTGTGTTGTAAGTAAATCAATAAGGATCAGTTCACATCCTGTAAAGAAGGAAGTTCATCATCTCCTATTTAAAAAACGGGCAGAATTATCTCCTGTTGCAAATAAAAATTTTATCGCACTTTTGGAGTAAATCTTGGATCAGGTCTAAGCACCAGTTTATACGGAAGAATTTGCAAATATTGATGTGAGACCACCAGGGAGCACATTTCACCTGGGCGTCTGGCTGATGTTATTGCCATTAAAAAAAAAGTTTTTACTGACACCCAAAACAATATCTGCTTCTTCTAAAGAATCAGAATGAGGAAGCTGTAAACCTCTTAGTACTGTAGTTCCATTCCAAGTGGCAAGTATGGGTTGGGTAACTGGCTTGCGCAAACAAAACCTCTTCAGTAATCGAAAAAGCTAATGGAGTTATCGTGTCTAACCCCCTTTAGAACCTCTAATAGCGCTAAGAGTCAGCCACTGGGCTGCTAGTGTTGATGGAGACATATTCTTGAGGAAAGCCTCTCCTAAAAACTCAAGAATCTGAAAAGGATCCACCAACACTGGATCAAAATCTATCCCATCTCTTTTTGGGTGAAGAAAGTGTAGATTAGCTTCCTAGGAAGTTGAATGTCTTCTGCCACCTGGGAAGAGCACCCTTTATACTTCAAGACTAATCTTTCATATTCCAGGCCATCAGGTTTAGATTCTGAAATTGTGCCAATGGCAAAAGAGGGAACCAGGAGAAGAGAGACATGTTGGAAGTCTGAGAAACCTGCCTTCAGGTAGACTCAACAGAACTGCAAACCATTGGCACAGTAGTCAGAAAAAACTATTAAGATTATTGATCTCCAATCCTCCTGAATCTTCTGAAGCATACAAGGTATACAAGAGCCCCCCGACCCAAGGAACTGACAGGAAATCCACTGTCCACATGTGTTCACAACTTACTTCTGTGCAAAAAATGGTAACATTGGCAAACACATCTATCCAAGGGTTCCTGAATATTTGGCAAATCTGGAGAAACAGTGACTGAGAAGGAAAGGTACCCCTCTGATGAAGGAAGGTTGTGGCTCAGACTGTCTGCATGAAAAATCGACACCCCCTGAATGTACACTGCTTATAGTTAAATACAATTTTCCTCTGTTCAATCACAAATCTGATTCACTGAATAATTTACATGAGGATTCTTTATACCCCCTGTCAATTCACATAATGTCTTGCTATCCGATTGTCTGTTCGAACTACCAGATTCTTGCCATTCAGCTGGGGATAAAAAATCTGGACTGCCTTGCATACTGCTGCTAGTTGTCTCCAATTGAAGGAATGAACCCTGTCCTACTGGGACCATTGTCTTTTGCATTTAAACTCCCTCAGTGTTTCACCCCAACCCCACAAGCTGGCATCCATTGTTAGTTGGACAGGCAAGGGTGTCTAAAACAGAATACCATTCTCCAAGTTGGGCAGATGCAGCCTCCATTGCATTTCTTGGACAATTGTAGAAGACACAGGGACTACAATTTCAAAATTGGATTCCAGTGTCTCAAAAGGTAATTTACTAATGGCTTGCGGTGTAGACAAGCCATAGGACTACTGCAGTTGTTGCTGACACATACCCTGTACTCTCAACCAGAACCTGGAACGGACTTCCACCTGAGACAACAGAGATTGCAGGGCTCACTGTAATATCTTTATTCTGTCCTGTGGATGGAAAAAACTTTCCTGGTAATTAGGATTGCTCCTATAAACTGAATCTGTTGAACAGGCTTCAGGTGAGACTTCTGGAGGTTCAACTTGAAACCCATCTGTTGGAGGAGACTGGTGGTTGATGTCACTGCTGCTTGAGCCTGATGGAGAGAAGTAGCGGAAATTAACCAATCATTCAAGTATGGAAAGATGGAAATACCTTCAAGTTGCAATATAGCTACCACTGGGGCCAATACCTTAGTAAAGGTCCTCCGAGCTATTGACAAGCTGAAGGACTTGAAACTGAAAATGTTGTTCCCAGACCACAAACCTTAGGACTTATTGACATATTTGGTGTACAAGAATATGAAAGTATGCATCCTCTAGATCCAATGTCACCAAAAAGTTATCTTTCTTGGTCAGCAGGATACTAGATTGAAGAATGATCATGCCAAATGGTTCCTCCTTGACATTTTTGTTTAGGGATTTTAGGTTCAGAACCGGACAAAAAGATCTATGTGGCTTTCGAAACAAACACATATTTAATAAAAACCTTTCTTTTCTTGATGAGGAGGCACTTGAACCACTGTTTCCCTAAGAGTCATTTTTTTAGTCCAGCCACGTGGCATCTGCTTTCACATTGTCCCTTGATAACAGTGTAGGACTGAATGCATCACTTAGGTGAATGAAGAAAAGGAATTTGATAACCCTGATGGATAACTGACAGAACCCACTGGTCTGTGACATGCAGTTACCATTCATGGTTGAAGAATTAAAGTCTGTCTCTCACCTATAGTCATTTCTCGGCTGATTCCTGAGTAGATTGTCACTATGGTCGGGTTTTGTTGCCAAACCCCTACCTCGAGCCCGACCACTAAAGAGACAACTGAAATTCTGTTGAGCTTTGAAATTCTGCTTCTGAAAAAAATACTTTTTCCCTTCAAAGAACTTGAAGGGCTTGAACATTTTCTTTTCATCCACTGATCTCTACACCATCTCATTTAACTCTTCACGAAGAGTTTGGCACCTGAGAATGGGAGTTTTTGAACCAGAGATTTTGATGTGCCTCCTTTTCTATGGTTTTATCCATAGGGTTCTGAGTCCCACCACTGCTGTACCTGCTACCCACAAATTATCAAATGTCACATCAGAAAGGAGCTGAGACAGAATTTCCATATGTGCTAGGATTGGTGTGAGATCATCCTTCTCTTGCAGACAGTCGAACAATTTTTCAAAGTCTTTCAACAAAACGTGGGATGTATAAGCACCATAAGTAATAGCTCACAGATCAAAATGTGATGCCCCATAGGACTGCTTTAAAGCAGATTCTACCTTTTTGTCTACATCATCTGACAGATTGGATACTTCAGATGACAAAGAGGAAGAAGATGCCAAGGAGGCTAAAATAGAGCTCACCTTTGGGATCTGTGGAACCTGTTCTTCAAAATGTTCTATAAGGTATCGTTTGTTCAGAAATCTTTGCTTGTCAATTTCCTTATACTCTTTAAGGAGAATATGCTTTTAACGCCATGTAAAGGAAGATCATCCCCCAAACGATGTACTGTACTGAGCATAACAACCTTGCTCATCAGCAAGGTATGGTGTAAATCCCAGCACACCCTGGACATAAACTAATATGTACTCAAATACCTTCCCCTGTATATACTTCTCTTTAGAAGAACCGCCTGGTCATTTTCCAGGTCACATTTCTGGTGCTTGGCTTGAGGATCATTGAGATCCTCATCCACATCCTGATCAGTCATATGTTGAAGGTCAGATCTAGGTAATTGTAAAGCATCATCTTGTTCCAATACCTCAACATTTTTCCTCTTTTGTGTAGCCTTACTTTCCCTTACAGCCCTCTCACAGACCGAATACCCGCCCCAGGCTTGCACATTGACGGGGAACACGGTCGGGAACGGAGCACGGAATAAAAGCAAGATGCCTTTTGCACAGTACTCTCCCCGCCCCTGCCTTGAACGTAGACAGGGAGTTCAGCCATAGAAAACAGTACAACATTTAAAATATTTATAATAAAGTATGCACACAATGCGGGTAACTTACCCGTCTCTCACAGGAGACAAAACAGGTCTAGAGCACGGAGGGAGGATCTTTTAAGAATAAAGACAGAGAAGATGGACTAGAGTGTAAAGTGTCTGTGTGGGAGGTGGGACCAACGCCCTATGGTAGGACTAGAACGATGAGGTCCTATGAGGGGGTAATGTTTTATGATTTAGATCCCTAGTGAGTTATTATATAATTAATGGAATAATAATTAAACCTAATGGTTTTAAAAGAAAGAATACAGGTACACTGATTTGTTTCCTGAAATTACTGTTTTTGATAGTAAATTTCACTACAAACAAATAACACAAAGTCAGTGATTCATTGTTTTCAGTAATTTGGCATGTCCAAAACAACACATTGATAAACATTTCTTGAATTTTTATTTTAATCACTAAAACAACCATACTTGACTGCAATTACAGAAAGTGAAGTGGAGTCACTCATAATCTTATTATCAATAGCTATTAACACGTTTGATAGAAGATAGTGTTGAAATAGTGATAACCAGTTAATAAATCTACAATTAGCACTTCCAGTACAAACAAACTATGTAGACCCCATCATTAAATACATTAAAAATATGTTATTCACAACAACTGCTTGCCCCATTAAATGAATGAAAACATCACACATGTTTCTAAAATGATCAAGCTTTAGTTAGTGTATACTACTGATTGCAGATTTACAAATAATATAATGTGCTAACTAGCAGTGTACATTTATGTTCTGCTTTAATTAGTTTAAATAAAATCCAAAGAGGTGTTAGAGATTAAATATTTGTTTTCTTAAATGCTTCTTTATGCATTGTCAATTAATTTGGCAATGCTTAGCTAAATTATAATATCGTGAGAATATTAGGCTGAATTTAAATGCGGATAGGACAGTTCCAGCTTTATTTTCCAAGCACAACACATAAATGCTTATTCGCGAATAAATGGTTTGAGGCAGATTCATTATTTACAATGATTATTTTGTAAAAATAAAAAGTGTATGTCTAGCCTTGATTCCACCACATGCCTCTTTCTTCCATCACTCTGCACTTCGTATCTCTTTGTCTCAGTCTTGCAGGTTCTTGTTCATTATTGTTTTTTCTGTCAAAGTTTTCAGTCTTTCTCTTCTTCCTTCTTTTTCCCTTTTCTATCTTTCCCTCTCTTACTCTGGCTCAAAGTCTGATGATGAAAACTAAGCCCCTCATAATGAGTGATTGAGCCCGCCACAGGCCACTGGCAGGCTTCTTTTGAGTTTCATCACAAATGTGGGTTCACTCCCCTTGTTACAAGGTTATTGCTAACTACAGACGTAGCATCTTGAGCAAATAAAAATGTTTTCTAACACTTTTTTGTTGCATTTATTTGTGTTTGATTGTGAAAACTGCTAATGATAATTCTTAGATCAGAGGTAAGGACAGAAATGCAAGACAGTCTGCAGACGTAGGTGTAACTTACATAAGGAAAAAGACAGACCTGTCTGCAGTTGTAAACTTACTATTAACTCGTAGTTTGTGAATACCAAACAAAATGTAAATGTACAAAAAAGTGTAAGCTTACCTTTGTGAATCAGGCCCTACGTTTTTTTAATCATTCCACCAGCACATTCTGCAGATATTGTTTGAGGGTAGAAGAAAAGTAACAGTCTTCTGGGTTACAAGAGATGGCCGAACCCCAAAATTGGTGATGAGTTCATATCATTAATAAAGTGAGTGAATGTTGTATCAGCTAACAACCATCAACGTTCGAGTTTCCTTGTCTCTTGATTTTCAGACAACCTTGATTTCTTGGTTAAAAAATCCAGCAGAGAGTTCAGACCTATCGGAGGATCAGGTGGCCGTAATTATACAGGGCCTTGCGCCTGCAAACACCCCTGGCAGCAGTACTGGTAAGTGTGGCCTGAGATGAATGATCTTGATGTGGGAATTTTTTAGGAGAGTACCAAACTGTATCTTCATAATGATGAGATTGTGTGAACTTGTCATGTGAATATTTGTATTTGTTTTCAAAGAACATTAAGATGTCTAGAGAATTGCAGGACTCCTGGAATGCAGCATACAAATGATTAACATTATAGAACATCTTACTGTACACGTTTGGCACACAAACGCAGATACATTTTAGATGATAATTATTATTTCATGATGTCTATTGAATGCAAGCAGACATTGGGTCTTTATAGGGTTTGCAAGCATGCATCAGCTTTTGCTAGTTTTAGCATCTGGATGTTTGTGTCCCTAATGAATCCCGGACCTTCAATAAAATAATTTTCTAACTTGTACAGTAGCCACCCATGGTGTCAAAGGCCCTTTTATGTCACAGCCTTTGATGTCATTGGAGGTCAAAGGTAATGTGATGTCAATACTACAGTCCATCTCATTTTGGGGAATTGAATCTGTAGGTGCTATAATTAAGGACTATTGCAAAAAACCCAGTTGATGGACAGAATGCAGAACAATGTCTTACATTCACCCCAGTACAAAGATCTGGGCCTAAATCCATCGTTTTTTGCACTCCACACCACCCTAGGTCAGACAATGGCTATATGCAAATCAGCCTTGACCCTGTGCCTCATGGGAACAGTCCAGCCCGAACTACCAAGCCATGTCTTTCCTAGACCGGAATCAAACATCCAAGGACCGGTTTCTGGCTATCAGCCTTCTTCAGCCTGGATAGCTTGACTCCAGTGATATGGAGAGCCTGGGACTCACGTCTGAGCATACCCAGCCCACTCGGGGTGAAAATTGCAAAAAACACAGTTGATGGACAGAATGCAGAACAATGTCTTACATTCACCCCAGTATAAAGATCTGGGCCTAAATCCATCGATTTTTAAGGACTATGCAGCTTTTGTAGCAAATTCTAAAGAAACAGTTGGTGGAAATATTCATTCAAGCTGATGCTCATTACAGCTACATTACAGCGGTCCCTGGCTCAAGGGAGACAACAAAAACCTAAGGCGCTTCAACTGCATCCCCTGACTATATTAATCTGACAGTAGTAAAGCTCACTAGATGCTTGTGGCTAGCACACTGTATGCCACACATCTATGTTCTAATTTACTGCATGGCGCTCAGGTAAGCGTGGTGAGCCGGTGGGGCAGTGGGGCAGTGCAGGGCGCAGCAGGGAGGGGAAAGCCGACGGAAACCTGAATAGGTATAATTAAATAAATAAATAATACCTATTCCGTAGTCCATCGGCTTCCCCCCCTGCTGCGATCTGATATACCCTTCACCACGCTGTGAGGAGCTGGAACTTGCTGCCTGAACGGATTCTTCCAAGAATGTAGATATCGCTATTTGCGCTGTACCTGGGAATGTAACCCGGCTCCCCATTTGGGGTTGATCCGTTATCAAGACGCTTTACTGGACTTCTGGCCTTACCAGCCGAGCTATCTAGGATGTGCATATAATCCCCCCGGGATTGGAAACCCTAGCCTCCACGTTGGTGCTGGCCAGCCTTTCCTGTCGCTAAGGCCTCTGAAAGATCCAATTAGCATTGGATGAGGAATATTGAATGATTTTCGCCCGCCCCTGTGAACGAAGATCCTTTGCTGCTCTGTTATGACTTCCTAGTAGGGAATCCTAGCCAAGATTATCATTAGGTGTGTTAGTTGTCCGGCACATATCCTCAATTCACCCTGATGAAGGTGTGGCTCTCCTGTGGGCCATACACCGAAATGCGCGTTGGCTTTTGAAGTTGGTCCCGTGTTCACAGGATTGTGTTCTCTGACCAGCGGGAGAACCCACGGGACTTCTTTGTTATCTTATCATCAGCTGCCACCGATACCACGCTGAGTGAAGTGTGACGTTTAATGATTGATGAATGTCTGTATGAATGAGATTGGTAGTATGAACCAAGTGATGTGTGGGACATTTCTGGACATTAATGATGTGTATTTATGATATATGTGTCGATTTTTTATCCTATCTTGACAATATGGAAATAATAACAAAAGTGTTATTTTTGCTTATCTTGTGTGTGGTCATATGACATAATCTTTTTGTCAGGGTCAGCTTCAGCCAACGATAGACAATTTTGGGACTCTAGTGTAGGGCCCTTGTTATTTTGAATCCTAGGCAGTAGCTTTCCTTGTTTGGTCCCCCCCCCCCCTGCTGCACCCAGCCACGCCCCACCGCCGCTGCTCCAGAGTATCTGAAAGGCTGTAGGTTGGCTCTTGATAAATGATAAAAGAAGACAACTATGCCAGATTTAGAAAGAACCTGAAGACCTGGCTCTTCCACAAATAATTCTTTCATTTATCAATTTTCTTCTTCTTTTGTCCGATCTGTCATCTGCGCCGGGAAACCCTTTTTGGGTAGCTGTGCACCATATAAATTTAAAAAATAAATAAATAAAAAATAAATAACTACATAGATGAATACAAATGAACAAAAAGGGTATAAACAGAGACAGGTCAGGTTTTGACATGGATTGTATGAGGGCAACAGTTCGTTAGATCTTTCCAATGTATTGATCAGGGTCACACCTCTGGATTTTGGAGGTGAAAATGCACCTGCAGCAGCTGGAATGTGGAGGGAGGCCACAGTCTAAATATGAGATGTGCAAAGCCCCTACAAAGTCTAAGTAATCCGAGTCTTAAGAGGTAAAGAGGTCTTCTGAGGCATTACCAGGCATGGTAACCATAGCACAAGCGGCGAGTCCTTCATCTGAGAAAAGATCATGTAGTACATGAACAGCAACACCAAAACAACATTACAGTTAAGGAATGCGAAAGCAAACAGAAAGCTCTACTTCCGCCTATAACTTGGTGGTGCCCAGATTCAAAAAAGTCACAATTGGGCAGAAGGAGCTTCATTACCACCACTTCTCATCTTTGAAACTCCCTTCCTCTTGAACTGAAAAATTTCTCTGATCCGCTACAATTCAGGAAGGCCTTAAAGACCTGGCTCTTTCAGCATTAATCCTCCTTTATCTTCACTTTCTCCCATTCTTCTCTCTTCGTGGTGCAGCACCTAGACACCTCAGGGTATTGGAGTACTTTACAAATGTCACTTCATTCATTCATTCAAAGCAGAAGGAGAAAGCTGTCTCTGGAATTAAAATGAAACACTGCTGACTAAGGTTCTGAAAGATCTTTGTTATGGGTAGCAGTGCATTGGTTGGAAATGAAATAAAGCAATGCTCCTGGAAATTTGTTTAAAATACAATATTTTTTACAGATATTGTCATTTAAAAAGAATAAGTAAGCAAGAGCTAAGGGCTAGATGTAGGTAAAGTACATTTACCGATTCTAAAATACAGAATTCTACCGATTCGGTATTTTAGAATTGGTAAATGCTATGTAGGGAAAATTTGGTAAGTATTACTGAATCGTTAATATTCGGTATTTACTGAATCGGTATTTACCGATTCGGTAATTCACATTCATTCCTATGGGCCTGGAGGCCCTTAGGAATTAATGTGAATTACCGAATCGGTAAATACCGATTCGGTAAAATAGGGAAAGAGTCAAGGGTGGCAGGGTGTCACATTGACACCCTGTTGCACCCCTGAATAGTGCTTGTGTGCACATGTGGCACACATACATGCCCTAAGGGCATGTATGTCTGCCACATGGTACTGGTGTAAATGCACAGATTTGCATTTACAGAGGTATTCATTATTTACCACCAACTAATAGTTGGTGGGAAATAACGCATCCTTAACACCTTGGCTGCTAAGGGGTTTTCCCGCTGTGCGCTGGAAAATGAAGAATGGCAGGGATCATGACAAGGTCAACTCGTCATAAGCACAGCCCAGGTAAAACCCATGGCGAGTTGACCTTGTCATTAGCATGGAAGGGGTTAAAGCACAGAAGCACTCTTCAAAGTGCTTCCTACATGTCATTTACCGATTCGGTAAATACCGAATTGGTAAATGATGAGTCGGTAAATACAGAATCGGTAAATATCGATTACCGAATCTCCCCTACATAGCAAATGGCTCAATACCGGTCGGTAAACTTGAAATTTACAGATTTTCGGGTTTACGACCGGTAATGGGCCACCTACATCGGGCCCTTAGTTCATTCATGCCCTCTAACAGCTCTCAGGTCCCGACATTCAGGGTTAAGATGGTTATACATTTCTTCTGGGATAAGATGGATACACATTTCTTTACAGCAAGAAGACAGCATTTTTATTTTTATTCTTTGTGTTCAGTTTTCACCCCCACCTTAAAGTAACGTTTTAGCACTTTTTTATATGTAAACTTATCAGTAATTGGTGAAAGTCACTTAGTGTATTCAGTCAAGCTTTTGATATATTCTCCTCCAATATTTACTGAATTATATCTCACAAAGGTACCTTACTGTAAAACGCATCTCACTCTGCCGTGTACTACAAGTTAGCAATAAACATTGGCAATGCCAATAGGTCTGGCTTTAAAGAAATGATGTTTGGTAATGTGAAGTAAATAGCATGGGAATAGATATGCATTTGTGCGGAAGCAAAGAACTATGAAATAATATTGGTGTAGGTTAAAAGTTCAAACAGTTGCACTGTGAAGCCAAACCTAAAAATCCATAAAGGTTTATGACTGTCATCATCCCATCTGTGTTATTGCCGTAAAAAAACGACATAAATTATCTAGTTATCTAAGACACTTTATTAGCATTGCAATGTCATGTGTGTTCCCCCGAAAGTTCAAACTTAGGAAGCTGGATAAATGAACAAAATGATCATAGCTGGTGGAGGGCAAGCACTTTTTTGTGCAAGCACACAAATACTGCCCAATCAAAACATGTACTCCTGGCTCCCAACATGTTTTCAATCAACTTCAAAATGTCCTCTTGTATATAAAGTGCTATTTTGTGGAATCAAACACAGAGAAAATGCAAGAGTTACTCTTCTTGAGGAACTGACATGACAAGACATGGACAGCAGAGAGAGTTTCAGAAATTCTATGATGCCACAAAGGTGGATTCCAGCAGCTTGTGGATCTGAGAATGGTTGTTACTTGACTTGTGTGGGAATGTGCACACTGAGGAGCACCCAGGCCCTGATGGAGCTTACAAGAAGCTTGGTGAAATGAATTCTCAAATGTAAGACACCTTGCCATCCTGGTTTTCGCATTTTAGAACAAAAAACCCTTCCACATACATTTTGCTTTTGCTGCTCACTTCCATAATGGTAAATGCGGTCCACTAAACACTGCAGTATAACTTTGGCATGACCTTTGGCTTGAAAATCTGAATCTTGTGGGTACAACTGGACCTTAAATAGTAGGGTGACTTAAAACATTGAGGTTTAATGCTTTTTACAATGTGTGTTTTAAAGTGGAGTCTATAGTTGGTGTGGAAGAGCGAAGATTATGCCCAAAGGAGGAAGGAAAGAGGGAAATCTCCATCTGCACGCTGTTAAGCACTGACTGTATAATAAGTGAAAAGCAAAAACAGGAAAAGGCCAGATAGCAAGAGGTTTGCTGTAATGATGCTTGTATTGTCAATTCAGTAAAATTAGGTATCAGTTTTATACACAAGATATGCATTATTATAATATCAAGTGTGTTGTTGCTGATGTTTCGATCCGGTCATGATTTCAGGGTCATCATCAGGACAAGGTGACCTTGAGTGGTTGTCTTCAACTAGGGTAACAGAATTTGTTGTGCCTCCATGGCATACCTTTATTTACTGGTTTTCTGCCAAATCAGTTACCATGCTTGAGTTCATGATTTCCAACCTCTTTTTGTCAACCTAATGCTCACAGTACCTCAAAATCATGGGTGGGTTGAAACTCTGTCAACAGCACTGGTGATCACAATAACCATTTCCTAGCTTTCATACATCAGATAAAGAATTCCTTCCTGCAGTTTTTCGTGACTTTTATAAAGTGAAACCAGCCTTTACGATGCATATGTTTGCACTTTGTAAATTCGCTCTGTGGGATCTACATATGCACTGAGCACGTTTTCATGTATCTTATATATACATTTGAGATATAGGAAATGGAAATAAACCAGGTTTGGAGGCTGCTCTCTTTTAGTTCTGGTGTTTCAAGTGTGGAATGCTATGCTGTTGCTTCTCTGTGCCCAGCCAAATCACAGTAGCTTCAGAAAACAATTGAAGACCACCCTGTTTAATGTCACAATTTAATAGCCTGTGCTTAGCGATGTCACATAATTTTGCCTAGCAGCACCAGGACATTTTTTTTACGTATCTCGGTGCTTAATAAATATCTTTTCATTCATCCATGTAATAGTATTCAACTGACAATACAATTGCCTTACAGCAAACCTCTGTTGTTTAGAATACTGACTGACCAATTGTTCTTGAGGGTGTCGGACACCTCCTGTTGTTTCATGTGAATCACACTTTTCAACATCAAGTCAGGGGTGTGGAGTTAACAGATGGCACCTCCCAAGATGTAGTTTTCTCTCTAACATAATTGGAAACTTAAGATGCATTACAAGGGCTTTGCAATGTGGAATTTGTAGGTGCCTTCCTTTCATTATTTTTAAACTAGCATCACTATTTGAAGAAAGACACAATCCCTTCTTGTAAAAGGAACACTAAATGGACTTTTCTCATAGGCAGGATTGCATAAGGACTGGGATAGGATACCCATTGAGAATCTGCCAATCCAGCTTAGGTGGAGGAAAGCTCAGTAAACATCATATTTAAGAGTACTGCAGCCTGCAAATCGAATTGTGTCTAGAAAGGCTTCAATAGCCATAGGAGATCCATCTAAAAACTAGGGGTTTAACACTTTAATAGTGGGTGTTTTTCAGTTGCATTGGGAGACAATGTGGAAGCTGTTGGATGTTTTGCAGGTTATGAAGGAAGATGAGAAACCTCCAGCTGCATGTTACTAAGCCATGATTGTATCTTTAGATTGAAGCCACCAGTAGTGGGAAGGACAAATTCTGTTTTGTTGAGTTTACTTTGAGGACAATAATGGGGAGTATATTCTCATGAAACTTGGGCAGGTTTTCACTTAGGGGATGCTATTTCTCAAAAGACATCTTTAAGTATAAATGTGTGCTTTCCATGCACTTGTCTGTTACAAATTATTACTTTTGTTGCAGGACACCCAGTGTCTCTGTAAGTTGGACATGATGACTGATAGAAGTGAGCATGGGACCCCAACACAGAGATGTTTTTTGGAGGGATGTAAGGAGTCTTAATGTGTACATTTATGCAAAATGTGAAATGAGAAGAGCCAGTTAAAGGCTTGTTCCTATACCTTTTGAGAGGGATGAAAATACCTTGGGCAAGCAAAAAAGGTCACTGATAGGGCGAGCAGGACAAGTGGACTGTCAAACTGCCAAGCACATTACCACTTGGATAGGGGCAGTCTCCATGTGGCATTGAGGTCTAAAGCCAGATTTGTGTTCACGTAAAAAAATGTGTTTGTATACATGAGCCTGGAATTAGGTGACTGCTGCTCTTTCATTTATTGTGCTAAGGAAGAGAAGGTGAAGGATGCAGCGATAGTTTCTCAGAGCCTCATTTAATCTTTGTTTGGTGATCCACCCGCCAGTTCGATCACCAGAGTTTACGGCCTTAACTCCCCCGGCGGATGACTGCCCGCCATAATTAGAGATCCCTGTCTGCTTCTAAGATAATTTTATGTATCCGGGGATTCCGCTGTTGCTCCAGATACACTGAAGACAGGGCTGAATGTTGAGTGGGTGTGGTGTTATTTCCACCTGCTAAGCATTCCTTTTTTATTTTACTCAGACAAGAGTCTGTGTAATATTAAAAAAAACAATGGCCCTGAGGTGCATGAAATTGTTCTTCCTGTACCTGGGAGTGATTGTAAGTTTCCCCTGGTGTGGTCCACCAAGCCACACACTTGCGATGGTGAATGCCACTGTGATCTGTCAGTCTAGCCTGCGGACTGTCCGTCAGGTCAAGGGTTTCCAATTGGAGAGCCAGCAGAGGCTCTAATGTCAGAAAGAACAGGGAGGCATGAGGTTGGCTGAAGTAGATTCAGAATCTTCCAGCCTCTAAATGACACAGTTAGATCAGCCTTGTTGAATTGAGGCTATTTAGAGATACAGCAGTATTTGGTGGATCTGTTTTTATGCCAGAGGGTAACGGTTCTGCAGCTAAGCAGGTGTTGATTATGAATAGTAGGGATGAGTGGTTCTCAATGGATATGGCTTTAGACGTGGGGATAATGTTGCCTTTGTAGGGGGTTTCTTTTAGCGGTCAGAGCACCCGGCATGATTTCAACGGTTTTCAGACTGAAGCTGTTTTATTCAGGGAGTTTTCAAGGTGGATTGGAAGGAATATTGGCAAGCTGGGCAGTCTTGCAATGGTGCATATCATTTTGCTGATCTTGGCTCAATGTTCTAGGTTTTTCTGGCGAATTGGGTGGAGGAATCTAGTATTGGGTTCGCGCATAGTCACGGCAGGTTTGAAAAGTTCTTTGTTTTGGTTGGTGGCTTGTGTTGCATAATTTCTGCAGAAGCTGGAGTGATTTTCTTTTTGCTTGTCGGTCTGAGATGACTTGGGATTTGCACAAGAGTGTTTATTGTTGCAAAGTTTCTTTTTGCAGCATTTGAATACTTTATGTAACAGAGGGTGAATGGTTTTCCCTTCATGGATTTCTGTTTCAGTGGAGACTGTGTAGGGTTGATGTGCTCCATAGAGTCCCTATACATGCTGTCCAGGAGACTGACATGCGATAATGTGATGTTTGATGGCAAGTGCTAGATGAATATTGCTTTGGGAGAACAGGAGGTTGACAATTGTTGCTAGGTTAGATGACCACGAAGGTATTTAGGTATACATCAATGCGAGTGTTTATTTGCTTGCTTCGATCTTCCATCTCTGAATTCCTCCGTAAGTGAATAGGCAAAGTTGACTCTAATCGAATTGACCAATTATATAGCATATAACACAAAGTGAATATGTTCTTGATACTTGAGTGGTGGGTGTCATTGGTACACAATTAGGTGGGATTCCTTTATTAACCTCAGAAGCATGAAATGTTAGGTTGGCCCATAAGGGATTAGAACCTTAACATGTAGATCAAGTATAAACTAAAAGAGCGACCAGCAAAATCTGGAACTTTCGTACCTACTCTTCAAGAGGACTGTGAAACAAATTGGTCACAGATTTTATTCTTTTCCAAGGCACCTCTGTTTTCTTCAGACTGAAGGTTAAGTTTTCTATTATATATCTACATGCATATTGTTCAAAAGGTTCTGTGGGTGTACTACTCTGTCAAAAATTGCAAAAATATTGCACACTGAAAAACCTCTTTACGTATGTTTACTGTTTTAAAAGTATTACAACACCATATATCTCCCCGGCATATTTTCAACAGTGTGTCCTGAGGACAAGAAGATCACGGCAGACAACGTGAAGGATCCATTCCTGCCGGCGCACTACACCTCTCAAGAGTTTGATATCTGCCTAGACAATACAAATTTGCAGAATTACTTGTCGGACCTTACTGGAATGAGCTTTACAGATGAACAACGGACAGTTGTGAAAGGAAAGCTAGATAAGGTAAGCTCAGCTCTCGCCCTACACACCACACAAATGCAATCTTTACTATGGACATTGGGATGAAGTCCACAAATGTAGGGTAAAACTTACACAAGGAAGAAGGAAGCAAAATGCTTCTAAGGACATATCTCACTACATTGACTTCCACTAGATCGACCAACTCTCACATTGAAATTTTCAACTTGAATTACTAGCTCATCAGCTCCTTAAACATTACACTAAACTGACCAGTCACCTCAACTTACACCATTACCTCAAATGCTTCAACACTATTCTTAACCCTAACCCTAATCCTTACATTAACTCTCATTATCATGAACACCAAATGCACACCCTAGTAGTGGACCTAATCAAAGTCAAATAGTAGTTGCACATATGCCACTGATTTACTTTCTTCCATGTTATTCTCAAACAGCCAATATATATTTCATCCAGGCATACAGTGGGTTTTGGCAAGGCGATAGTCATATAGGCAAAACTGTTTTTCATTTCCATTCCTATTTCAAGAAACATACCAATATCAAAGACATTTGATGATGATGATGATATACATCAATTATATGATGAACTGTTAAGGTCAAATCTAAGCTATACAGTATTCCCACTTACTACAGAGTTCTTGATGCCATTGTAATCATTACTAGTCAATACATTAAATATGCATCAATCGCTGATCACTATACAATAATACCATCTATGTCAGGGAATTACCAGCAGCACAACCAACAGCAATGGAGAACCAAACACGTGGTAGTAAAACCAAACAAGAAACAGTATCCCTCAAGAGAATACTGTACAAATAAATCCCAAATACCTATTATCTGCTGCAGGTGCCAGCAGAGCTTTCTATATCAAAACAAGCATGTGAGAGCATACATACAAATCTGAAAGGTAAGATCACCAATTGCAAGTAATAGTTCAAGGTGCTTTATTTCCCTCCAGATAATGTTTACGTCTTGTCTGATGAAAAAATATAATAAAGAATTCTGATTATGATTGTTGGATCTAGCCAGCTCTGCAGGGTTACCGCCAAACATTTAGCCTTTTTCCTCCACTTTTTGCAAATTTGTGTTTGTTGGTGTTAGGCCTCTGTGCACTTTACTATTGCTAACCAGTGCTAAAGTGCTTGTGCTGTTTCCCTAAACTTGGTTTAATTGGCTATGACACAATGGGCATATTTAATTTACTTGTAAGTTCTTTGTAGAGTGGTATACCATATACCCAGGCCTGTAAATTAAATGCTATCTGTGGGCCTAAAGCAATTATTGTGCCAACCACTTACTTAGCCCTTTAAAACATGCCCCAGATCTGCTATTGCAGTCTGACTGCAATTTTAAACTGCCATGCTGACTTGGCGTTTAAACCCCCTTGCTAAGCCTCAAACTCCCCTTTTATTACATATAAGTCACCCCTAAGTTAGGTCTTAGGTAGCCAATTGGGCAGGGTGCTAAGTAATTAAAAGGTTGGAAATGTACTTTTAAGTTTTACATGTCCTGGTAGTGAAAAACTCCTATATTCGTTTTTCACTTCTGTGAGGCCTACGCCTCCTATAGAATAACATTGGGGATTCCTTATTACATTTAATAAGCAGTAATATTTCTAGTTGGGCGTTTGTATGTTATGTTTAGTGTTTTTTTAAATTGTGGTGGCAAACCCTAATTAATGGGAAAGTCAGGTTTTGATCATAATTTTAAAAATGCAACGTATCTGCTTGTAGCTTGGCCTGGGTCACATGGCTGGATGTAATCCACTGTTAGAATGTGTGAATTACGACCAGAGAGTCACACAATAGAGGGATTAGGTGCTGGCGGGATTGGGGGCAGAGCTGAGCACAGCCCCACTTACAACTGAATAGCCTGTGCTCTGCCTTCACAGAAAGGATCCAACAACCCTACATTGTTACTGTAGCCCGCTTGGAGCCAGAGCAAGAAAGGCAGGAAATTCAATGCCCTTCAATGCCACTGTCTAAAAGCTTATCCCACCTTCCAGAACTAGGGCACCAGGTTATAAAAGTATGGCCTCAGACGCCAACTTTTCAGTTCACTTATGCACTTATGGATACTCTACCAGGAAGAAGGATTTCTGTGCTGCTGGAAGAATTTCCACTCTGCTAGACTGCTTGTCTAAAAGACTTCTGACCTACGTGGATTGCTTCCCTGGTTGTCCTGCTACCCTGCTACCTTCCACCTAGGGACAAGACCTGGATCTTCAACTGTCCAAGGACATCTAAAGTGACTCACAAGGGCTAGTATGCTGGCCTCCTGTTCAGAGCCACCGGGCCACAAAAGGCCTCCTCCATATTGAGTGTGTAGAAATTTGAGAGAGACCCCTTGAACACCAAGGGAATAGGGTACTTTAACAGTATAAAAAAGATTCTTCCCTAGTGAACCTATGCGAGACTACAACTTATACTTAATGTAATTAACAGACCTAATTAGCTGTCCTTTAATTAGGTCTGTTAATTACATTAAGTATAAGTTATAGTCTCGCATAGGTTCACTAGGGAAGAATCTTTTTTATACTCCTCCATATTGAACCTGCATCTGGTCCCAGCCTGAGTGAGTCCTGACCCTCCAAGTGGGGCAGCTTCTGTACTGGACCCTTCGAAGCGGTGCTAAACGTGCCCGGATAGCCAAAATCCAAAAGTGGGGGCTTAGAAACGTTTTGGGTAAAATCTGCTCTGAGAGCCAGATGGAGACTGGGACCAACCTTCTCACGTATCTGCCTGAGGTGCATCGCCGGTCGAATTGACTTTTCAGCTTCTCCCGCTACGTTCTTCTCAGCTACAGCAAATCCTTTTGAGCAGTCCTTCGCAAAAGGGCTATAGCACTTTGTGAAATTGTCTTCGGGTACAGCCCTCTGCCTTGTCCCACTGGATATTTTTGACTTCCTTTTCAATGATTAAGTCAGAACGTAGAAATCTTCACTATGACTTTGATCCAAGGTCATCCGATGATGAAGATACCTCCTCGGACATCTCTGGAGACTTTCCCAACTGCACTGTACCTTCTCAGACACCTTTTCTCAGAATTTCTTCACATTCCGAAGGTAAGCGCTGACCGTGCCCAATCTACCTCTTGTATCTGAACTGCGTTCCATCACAGTCAGACATATTTTTCGACCTTGATCCGGGCTCGTGCAACTTGATATCTGTGGTTGGCTCATTGATCTTTTAGACACTAGTTTTTACTAAAAACTTTAAAAATCCATAACTCTGGTTCTACTAATTAGATTACTGTTTGTGTGCCGCATAAATACGTTACACGTTGCCTCTAAGTTAAGCCTGACTGCTTTTTGTGCTAAGCTACCAGTTATGTACCCCAACCTAGGCCTAAATAGCAATCAACTTTTCACCTACATTTGTCCTACCTTGCTCTGCATAACGGTTCTAGCCCTGACCTTATACCCCGTTAAGTGCTGAATAAATGTTGATTTGCTTCCTTGAAACTAGCCTTATTTATTAAGCATGGGAATTCTTGGAAAAGTCCCCTGTGCATTACGTACATAACAGGATTAACATACTCTGTATAAAAGTCATGGGCATCTTCATCCTAGAGCAAAAGAGCTACTGTGCATAATTGCAGGTATTGATTTAGGCTCATTTACATAATCGTACACACAACATATCGATTGTGGTAGGAACCCAGAGGCTATCTTTATGGCATAAAACAACCATACTTTCATTAGAAAGAGAGAGGAGATGCTTCCACGCTGATACTGAGCTCCCTACATGCAGTAGCTCCAGCACGCAGTAGTCTGAAATCCCTTGTGGGGTGTACAACTGGAGACCAAGATGGGGTCCTTCATTCTCTCCCATCAGGTAATGGGATTGGCTGTATCCTAGGGGATTCTTGGCTTTACACGGATGTACACTTAGGTACTGTTGCATCGTAGGAGTGAGCTTCATTACAGTCAAGTCTATATGCCTGCTTATATTCTCTGGTTTAGCACCACGGGAGAATTCTACCTTTTATTTACTCTTTCGGTGCTTGTAATCTTTTGCATTTGCTTCTGTCTAATGATTGTCGCAGCAAACATGTTTTGTACTAGAATGACGCTGGTTCGATAAATGCTTATTGAAAACGTCCCTATTGTTTATTCTGTTTCTCTCTGAGACTAAGTGAGTACGATTGACTGAGCGAAAAGTATTGCACTGTTTCCACGGTCCCCGAAGGATCAAGGGTTGCCATGTTTGATATTTTCTAGAACCTATTCGCTCATTGGTAAGGTTAGGCGGCTTATGGTGGCACTGTGAGCCAGCTAGTCTAAAGGGTAACATATCCTTTGGGGGTGTCCAGAATCAGTCTAGACACCAATCCCTTAGTTTATGTTGTCTAAAGGCGCAGATCCTATGCATTTTTAGGAACTACATGACAGAGTTAAGCACAGGTTAATTTAGTGACTTTTTGTGATTCATCCTGTAAGGGGGTGTGGCTGCTACTTGGCCAGGGCTCATGCTCCAGTCAACCAACAACTCAATTTCTCACAACGAGCATCACCTGTGTTGTCCCAAAAGATGAGTCAACCCAGAGCTTCCTTTCAAGCGGCTGATCCAGCGCTCCTACCAAAATTCTACATAAATTATGTCACCATCTACCACCAAACTTACCAATCAGTACCAGGCCCATTAAAATAACAGAGCAGCTGAATCATGACGTTTTGTAGCAAAGACCTTCATGTGATGCACAAAAAATGCCACGACTCACATCCCGGCCTTGAGCCTGTCCGTTCTGAGCTTTCTGTGGCACAATAGCAAACCTCTCCACAGGGTCGCCTTTAGCAGTTCTTTTCAAAACTTCTCACAATAAAAATTTATAGGCTTCTCATCTTTTCAAAATAAGTTTTCTCTTGTGGCTTTACATCAGCAGGCCTCTTTTCAGAAAGCGTCAATTTTCTGTGCCACTTTTGCTTGCGTCACTTTTTCAGAATGCATTTTTTTTCTGCAGCCAACTCTAAGCTTCATTTGGAAAACTATTATTTAAACAAACATAAAACATCAATTAATTAAAGAATTAACATTTGTTCTGTTACCCACCCCCTTTGCTAAATGTTAACCCATTAATTATGTTACCTAGCAAAAGCACATTTAAGCAGCATATATTACCTTTGATATACCAATCCGATCTGGAACTGCATTTGTCACAGAAAAGACAAGACAAAAGCACATTTAAAAGCACATGCTATTATTTTTGACAGCAGCAGTTAGTATATGACAAAGACAATAGACAATAATTATTGTATTATTTCTTTTGCATTTTGCACAAATAAGCATAATGTTAGTCCCATGTGTTCATGTTGCACAGTTTATTCTAGGTTGATTTAATAACATGCAGCAAACCTATTAGTTGTATTAAACATTATGGAAGTTGGACTTCACAAGCCTGAACAAAATATTGTTCATTAACCCGCTCCATCACGGCCATAACGAGTGTTCAGCCCCAACTTATACTTTTCAGGTTTCCTCAGCTTATTTTTAGGTACAGCGCTAATGAACACCAAGCAACAACTCACATACATGAACATAAAGGAAGGTTCAGCTAATAGGTACTGCTACATAAGAACATATCATATTCATGTAAATGAACAGCCATGTCACTTTCATTAGTGACAGTGGAGACGGTGGCAGAAGTGGAGCTGTGTTTAGGGAGCCTTTATCTGTATGTAGAACCAATTCAATGGAGTCATTGAACACCGTCTAGAAAGGGAAGGGATAGATTGTAGCACTCGACCCTCCCATCACTTAGGGTTAATTGATTTAAAAAGACGTTCAGCTGGTAAGCTTCATCTATTAGTTAATAAGCAAACAATCAGAAAGCACCACTTAGTGTTTGATAACAAATTGTAGATTTTTATGCAATTCTCCAATTTAATGTAAAATGGATATACCATAGCAAACAAGCATTGGCACAGTTAACAGGTCTGGCTTTAAAGGAATGTTGCATGGCAATGTGAAGAATTACTAGCAAATAACATGGGAATAAATATTTATTTGTGAAGATGCAAAGAATGGTAGACTAGTATTGGTGTAGGTTAAAAGGCCAGGTTGCAGTTGCTAGACCATGTAGATTAATGACCATCTGTGCTGCTATAAAAAAAAGCAACAACAATTATCTACTTATCTAAGACACTTTAAAAATATTAAAATCTCATGTGCATGTCTGTAAAACTTCAAACTTAAGCAGCTGGATAAATAAACAAAATGATCACACCTTTGTAGTGGGTAAGCACTTTTTTGTGGGAGCTCACATTTGCCCAATCAAAGCATGTACTCCTGGCTCCCAACATATGGGCGGAGCTAAAGCCCCTCTCTAGTGAAGATCATTTAATCATCTGGCAACAGTTGTGCTGTTGAGCCAGACCATAAAAAGCGATTTTAGTTTCAGAGAAATTGAAATTGTGTACATATTAAGGGTACTTGTTTATGTATTTTTCTAATCCTTTGTACTTATTTAAGTGCAAAAATTGATTGCAAATCTACTGTCCTGTTCATTTGGGTCTTTAGGTCCAATGTCTAATTTCCTTTCTTTGCCCTGTAACGAGCCCCAATATGCCCCAACACAGGCCTAGGTAGATACACGACCTTTTACCAACATTTGTCCTCCATTGCTCTACATAACGGTTATGGCGTTGACCTTTTACCTAGTTATGTGCCTAATAAATGTTGTGTGGTTTTCTTTGAAAACTAGCCTAATTTATTATGCATTAGGATTCATAGCATCACAGCAGGATTACCATCTTCTGTATGATAACCCTGACAAAAGTCACCACAAGCGTCATCCTTGGACGGCAGAGCACCAGTACCATGACACATCTAGGTAGAACCCCTGAGGGTACCTTTCGGGTATATAAGTACCACATCTTCGCTGGGCAAAACAGAGGAGAAGCTTTCATGCCGACACGAGAGACACAGAAGTCCCTGCACGCAGACACTCCAGCCTTCAGTGGTCTGACATCCCTTGCAGAGTGTCTACTTTAGACCAAGACAGGGTCCTTAATTCTTTCCCATCAGGTAATGGGGTTGGCTCTTTCTTAGGGGAATTCTTGGATATACACCTACATACATGCTAGGTACACTTAGGTACATTTAGTTAGGGTTTGCATCTTAGGCAAACTCATGATTGCTACCATGTATCTATATGCCTGCATATACTCACTGTTTTAGCACCATGGGACAGTTCTACCTTTTATTTACTCTGTTGGTGCTTATAATCGTATCTATCTGTTTCTGTCTAATGGTTGTTGTAGCACACGTATTTTATAATAGAATGACTGTGGTTCAATAAATGTTTATTGAAAACTTCCCCTCTGTTTATTCTGTATATCTCTCTCAGAACAAGTGAGCATGAGTGACTGAGGGAAAAATAGTACACTGTTTCCACGATCCCTGAGCGGTCAGGGTTGTCATGTTCAATAGTTGCCAGAAACTATTTGCTCCTTGATAAGGTTGTGGGGCTTATAGTGGCAATGTGAGCTTGCTGGTTTACAGACTAACATATCCTTTAGGGGTGTCTGGAATCAGTCTGGACACCAATCCATTAGTTTATGATGTCTAAATGCGCAGATCCTATATAGATTTGTAGGAACTACACAACAGCACAAACATTTATGTAGAACAATGATGCTTCCATAGTGTTGGGGCCATGCATAGGATAAAGAATTACATTTTTGACATAATCAAAAATGACACATGCTAAGTGTTATTTTAATGCTCCTCCAGAAATTTCCTGCTGGATATCCCGAAAGCCTGCTGCCCAGCCTAGGAGGCATCACCTCTCAGTGCAATGAAAATGACATCAAAAAGTGGAACATCACATCGGTGCAAACACTTGAAGGTTTATTGAGTACTCAACTTCCTGATAATGTAGTAAGTTTTATTCAATGTGTAAATGTACAATAGGTGTGCAGAACACAGGAGACTTTCTCCAGGAGACTCTCTGTGCTCAGATGTGTAGATGTGAAAAAATGTGACTGGATTGTTCCTACAAGAACTAAGAAAACAATGGTATCAGGGTAGATGTAGGAATGGTATTTCAGGACTGAGAAAGGAAAAGTAGAGAAGAATATGTATGCCCGGACAGTGTACAGGGACTGTGAAAAGAGCAATAAGCACAGTAAGACGTTACTAAACAATCTCCAGCAGTGGATACTCAGCTATGGCGGAAGAGCGCCGCCCCCTGCCCGCAGATGAAAACAAAATATAAAATGATAATAAAACAGTTTTATTATCATTTTATCTTTCTTCGGTCTTAGGGACGGGGCCGTCATGACGACAGCAGCTGGGGTGCGGAGGCGAAGGAGTGGTGGGCACTGCTGTCAGTGAGCATGTTGGTTTGGCCGGCCATTTAAGGATGGACAAACCAACATGTGTACTGGCATCTCTCCAACCCGGCTGCATTTCTGGGTGGGGAACAACACCAGGCAAAGGCTCCCAGCCCCCAATGGAGGGCAAACCCAGCCCACTCCAACCAATCCCAATGCGGCTCTCATGGTTATTACTACCATGAGAACAGGATCAGGATTGGCCGTAAGGGAGCCCTAGCCAGTGACCAGAGGAGCAGAAGAGCAGCAGGTAAGATTTGGTTTGTTACTGCTCCTCCCCCACCCCCATACTCCCTCCCCACTTTTCCCCTACACCAGCTGATACTAATATCTCTACACAGACTGCTAAAAGTGGTGAGTTGTGATTGGGAGAACTCTAAAATATTTTGTGAAAGTGTTGTGATGGAACGGGCGTGCCCTTAAAAGTGGTGTAATATGCCATTACAATGTTGTCTTGTTCATCAGAAGAGCAATCAATTAGGTAGATAATCTGTAAATAAGGAGCAACCCCAGTGCAACCACAAATCAGAGCTTCTGTCCTCTCTCCCAAAAGAACAGAGGAGCATGCCTAATGTTCGAATTGTAGAGATCCGCCTCGTAGAAGGACAGTGTAATAACTGTGGGGGAGATTTACCAATATTTCACGCAACGCAGCAAGACAACTTGCTGTGTTGCATTGTAGGCAAAGGGAGAGAGCAGAAATGCACCAAAATATGGAGCACTTGTGTTCTCTCCTATCGCTGGCATCCTGTGTGCTGCCTAGTGCCAGCCAGGCAATCTTGCTCAGTGCAGCAGTACCTATGCCGCAGGCAGTATTGTTTTTGTGCAGGTAGGAGCAGCTTCCTACGCAAAAAAATCCTTAGAGGCAACTTCCTCTTGCTATGCATAATGCAGAATGAATCACACATACAAACGGAAAGCAATGAGAAGACAAAAATATATTTTTCCTCGTTGCGCCCCTGTCGGGCAGGCGCACCCAATCTGGTGCAATCCCCGGTTTACAAATCTCTGTAAATCTGGATTTGTGCCAAAATACATGGGAGGATGCCTAGGAATGCCATGTAACACCTACCCAACGCCAAGTAATGCATGATAGCGCTATGCGCTGCATTTCTTTGTATTTCCTAAACCACGCAAATCAACATTGAGTGTCTTAGTAAATGCCAAAATGGATGTTTTGTTGGGGGTGCGTCACAAATGTGACGCAACTTGAGACACAATCCTAGTTTGTTGTGGCGTTTTTAGATTGATGGATAAGGTTGACCATGGCCTTGAGGAAACTAAAAGGTAATCCAAAGATTTCATAAAAACGCATCCCTTGCCAAACGTGGGACAAGGTTAGAGACGTACAGGGGTAAGCAACACAAACAACTGTACAGCTATACAAAATAGAATCTCCTAGCTAAGTTGATAAAAACATTGATACCCATATTATCTAATGGACATTAACAAACATTGGAAAAGTCAACAGGTTTAACATTTTATAAGTAAGGTAAGAGCTACAGGTTTTGCCAATACTTGCTTGCATTGTATAATAGAATTGCAAAGCAGTCATCACTGCCTAAGCATGTGAACTCATGTGTACACATCAGCGGAAATATTGAATTGCTTTATCTTTATGATACAAAACCTTTTCAAGATGGACGCCCTTGCATGAGTGCACTCACACAAGCATACCTGGCAATTTTGGATTGAGAAGTTTGGAATGGAATAGAAAGAGAAAACATTTCATGATCACTGCTTATGCACATGCATTCTGAAGCACCAGTGACATTTATGACTGTAATTTACCATTCTAACATGACGGAGAGACATTTTTGAATGGTAAATAGAAAACAAGGTTTGCATGAAATGCTGCTCAAACTAAAGGGTGGAAGGAGTCGGTAGCACTGTGCAGTTGCAGGGCCCTTGCAAACATAATAAAAAAGTTGGGGGGAATATAAAATGCAGGCGGGTGAAAAGCAGGGTAGGAATTGACTGGCAGGGGAACAATGGGTGAGTGGGTGAGGGAGCAATGAGTGAGTGTGGGGGAAGCACCCGTTTGTTAGTGCGCCGCTGCCAGGCTCTCCAAAGGTACTATGAAAAAAGTTAGGTAAAACCAAAAGCAAGAAAAGTGGTGGTGGCCAGAGTAGGACTTTAGGGCTCATGAATGAAGAGAGAGAGGCGAGCTCGTAGAAGCAGAAGAAAAGAGTGGAACTAGAGAAAAAGAAAGGAAATGTCCATCCATGAAGTGCAAAAAATTAAAAGTTAGTTCCCTCATGTCAGCAGTGGAACTACACAGCTCATCCTATCAAAGGAGTGGTAAAGAAGCTATGCTTTGGGCACAGTACAAAAACAAGAATAGGGCTGGAAGCCATGGAACCAAGAGCACGGCGCAATAAAGGTAGAGAGTTTTTAACATAGGACAAATGGGACAACTGTTATTACAGCTTTGGGAACCAATGCAGACATCTGGGATATTCAGAAATTGTGCTAAAATCCATCTATAAGTGCATTTATTGGACTGCTCTGTGGAACAGTGGAGAAACTGAACAAGGATTGACATTGCACATAGGAGTAGAGCAGGTGAGGAAATTTAACCTCAAACGCAGTTACTTGTCTGCGTCAAAATATTCGCCAGCGAGGCAGGTCCAAAGGCTTCCAATGAGGGGTTCACAAGGTTGCTCATGCTTTTTGGGCCCATGATTGGGAGCAAATGTTTCTGGGCTAGACAGCGTGGTTCAATAGATTCAGCCCAAACAGACCTTTAGAACCTCACATTCACGGCCATACAGCTCTCACTAGAGATCTGTCAGGAGTTGCAGAAGTTATATATATTTAATTTTACACTGTGCTTAATACAATACCCTCCAGTGTTCGAAAGTACATGAAAGTGTAAGGAACTGAAGAATGACACTGTTGTTTTTTTTTTAGGCTTCAGCAATTATTAATCAATACACTAGTTCTGGAAACCCATTGAACTCATCCCAGCTGAACGCGATTGGCACTGATTATGTCTGTCTTCTGAATGATGCGCAACTCAACAGCATCAATCCCAATGCCATCAGGTATGTTGCGTCATATTATGTACCCATATTTCAAACTTATGATTTTTAGAAATCCTTTCACAGTGTGGTGGCCAGCATGAAATTGTGTGTCCCCTCTTAGTCAGAGTGTTAAAAAATCATCTGTGTTTGAGGTTACCCAGTGAGATTCAGATAATATCTGGCATTTAGTTGAATCAGGTTGGAGAGCGATGAATGGACTACATCCAGTAAGCTGAGAGCAACTATCTGAGGCAAGTTATAGAAAGCTGAAGTAGCCAAGTGCTTTATAAAACACAGTGGACAATTTCCCTTCTACTAAACTACTAACTTGTTCATTTTCTAAGAAATCTTTTTCTTCTCAAAATGGTGGCTTCCCACCTTTCAAAGTCAGTTCTATGTACAGCACTACTTGGCGGATTAACTATTTCTGTTGCTCTTTTTATTTGTCAAAATTTCTTTTTGGAGAATCAAAAAAGTGAAAACACTGAAGTCTCTTTTGAGCACTATTGAGTTTGGGGTCAAAAGTAGTAACATTTAGAGCAAGAATTAGTAAAGCTAGTTGATCTAGCGTTTCAACAGTGTTACCCAATATTGTGACTTGGCCAATGCTTTATGCGTATGCTGTCCTACAACAGCAAAAAGAAAAAAATGCTTATTTGCCAAGATGAAACAACATCTGCTTGAAAAACAAAATCAGATGATGCATATTTGCTCTTGCCTCATTAGGCATGAGCGAAAATGCATTTTGATGCTACGACGGATACAATGTCACCACACATGAATGTGTGCATCATGTAGCAGTGGCCATTTTAAAATATGTAATTTATTGTTCCAAAATGGTGGACGTCAATCGTGAACTGGTAAATTAAAACAATACAAAAAGTACAACACTTCTACTTGGTCCTATACTTGGCCAACCTTGTTTGAGCCAGCCAAGTTGGTTAAAAATATGAGGTCTCATCTCAAACCTTTACTTTCCTGTGCGGTCAGGTTATGCATGCTGTAACCACTTGCTTTTTACTTGTTAAAGGTGCTAAGAAAAAATCTTACCATTCCTTCCAAAACCTCACCATTGGGTGGTGAACCAGGGGACTATAATTAGTCGTCTAAATTACTGTAATTCTTCATTCTTGGAATTGGACGAGGCCTGCTGGGAAAGCTACATCCCCGCCCACTGCCTCTCAGTGCCTCTCCCTCCTCCTAGGACCTACTTTATGGGATCTGTAACTCGAGTGATTTCTCCTTGCTTTTCCCTTATTCTAAATGCTTTCTTCTTGTTTGTTCACCTCTTTCTCCTTGCTTTTCCCTCGTTGTCACTGTTTTCTCCTCGATTCTTCACAGTTTTTAATGTCTTCTTCTTTAGTCCCTGTGTTTTCATTCCTTTCTGCTTGTTTATCCTTCATTGCCGCTTGCTGTCGGTTTCCCTCCCTCCCAGCTAGCTCCATCCAGTGTTCCAGGGCCACTCCCTCCTCCCAACACCTACTTAGTGGAGGCCGCAGCACGACCCCATTGAGCAGGTTCCATAACCAGCTCTCCCTGTGCTGCTGCATCGCTCTTGGGTATGACTTCCCCTTGCTTCTTCCCTGTATTCTGAGTGTTTACTCCTTGGTTTTACCTTATTTTTCACTGCTTTCTCCTTGCTTTTTTCCTCCTGTTTTTGAGTGCCTTCTCTTTGCTTTTGCCTTGCTTTCGCTGGTTTCTCCTTGCTTCTTCCCCAGTTTATGAGCGCCTTCTCCTTGCTTTACCCACATTTTCATTGATCGAACAGTTCACCACGAAGCAATTAGCAAGTCCCGCACCTTGAAATCCTCACAGGTGATTTGCTGGGCTTTATAAATCTTTTATTTACTGATTTCCAGCACTCTGATCATGGGATGGTGGGGCCAAATGGGAGGGTATGCTTTTACCTTTGGCTGCATGGATGTTTTCTGTTGATTTAGCTCGAGGACACACCCCCGGGTATTTGCGCTCTGTACAAATTCTGTAATATATCCACTCCATGTGACAAAATGAAGGTCTGTGGGTTGGTATTGACTCCCATTTGAAATAAAAATATTTTTCAGCTAAAACCTGTCACTGAGATCAGTTTATTCTGCATTTCATTTTTAAAGTCTAAACCTTTTTCGATTTCTGTCTTCGAGTAAAGCTCTTAATATGGTTCGTGCTGTATATGAGTAAAGACTATTATCACCAATATGCACTTACCTTCATGATATTTTGGTTCTCAATAATTAGGCCTCGATATTGTGTCCCCACAATATTTCACAATATTTTTGTCCTTGATACTCTGATACTCTGATATGTAGCTGCCATCTTCCATACCATAATGATTAAACAAACATTGGTTCTGTCGGGTGGCTTAGCAAATTACTTGAAGTAAAGGCTATGTTAGCTCTTAAGATATTGACAAGAATGATAATCAATTACATTCCATTGCACCTCTCTGAGAACAGATTTAGTTCAAGGTTTTTATGTATGAAAAAGTCACAATTGTAATACACTGGAATTTCTTCATTCCATTTCCAATTCAATAACTGTTAAAAACATGTGAAGAGTGACTGTTGGTGAACAAAGTGAATAGTGAAACAAATTCAGTGACACTTATTTACAAATTCATACAGTATTGTACATGGGTAAAGGGGGGGAATGCAAAGTTTTTTGGTTTTGGTGGTCAGAGTTCTGAATGAATATTCCAAGGACACAGATGGTTATTACGCCTGTTCCCGGAGGTTTCTTGACCAATGTTATGCGTCGACGTTTCGACCCTTAAGTGCCCCAGTTGGTGGCCACGGTGGGTCTTTATCAAGACAGGGAAGGGGGGGGGGGGGGGGACATGGGGTCTGACAGGCGCTGTTCGAGTGATTGCACACAGCTTCAGACGGTACTCGGCTCTACAACAGAAAGCGCCGTTCTTCCACATCAAGGGATTGACCTCAGGCTTCCCTCCAGGGTGCGATAACTTCCGTCCTGTGATCCCAGACCCCATGTTCCCCCCCCCTTCCCGGTCTTGATAAAGACCCGCCGTGACCACCCACTGGGGCACTTAAGGGTCGAAACGTCGACGCATAACATTGGTCAAGAAACCTCCGGGAACGGGCGTAGTAACCATCTGTGTCCTTGGAATATTCATTCAGAACTCTGACCAACAAAACCAAAAAACTTTGCATTCCCCCCCCCTTTACCCATGTACAATACTGTATACATTTGTAAATAAGTGTCACTGAATTTGTTTCACTATTCACTTTGTTCACCAACAGTCACTCTTCACATGTTTTAAAAGTTATTGAATTGGAAATGGAATGAAGAAATTCCAGTGTATTACAATTGTGACTTTTTCATACATAAAAACCTTGAACTAAATCTGTTCTCAGAGAGGTGCAATGGAATGTAATTGATTATCATTCTTGTCGATATCTTAAGATCTAACATAGCCTTTACTTAAAGTAATTTGCTAAGCCACCCGACAGAACCAATTTTTTTTTAATCACATATACCCAGGTTCTGAGGGACACAGGGTTACCCCTTTCTGTTAAATCTTCCATACCATGTCATATGGCACCATACTTTGCCATGCATTGATATATGATAAGAAAGGACATCGGTTCGCCTATTCCCTTAAGACCAGGCAAGTTCAGAAAATCAGAGTTTTCCCCTGCCATTAAATAAAACTATGCGTTATACATTTGCTTAATAGAAAACATCTCTGGCCAGATGTACAATGTGATTTTGCACGCGCAAACGGGTTTGCGTACCTCTTTGCACATGCAAAATCACTGTTGGCCGTGTACAATTCCTAAATAGTAAGTCGCAATTTATTTGCGACTCACTATTTAGGAATTGCGAGTCGCAATTAGGAAGAGGTGTTCCCTTCCTAATTGCGTCTGCAATGCTATGTGTGAATATTTTGTGACTGCAATTGCGGTCGCAAAACACTTGCAAATTACCACCCTCTTCAAGTGGGTGGTAATGCAGTCGGAATTTGGAAGGGGTCCCCAGGGGACCCCTTCCACTTTGTGACTGTCTCTAAAAATATTTTTTAAGGGCACTGCCTGCCCTTTAAAAATGAAGCTAAAATGTTTCTTTTTTTATTTTAATGCATCCCGTTTTCCTTTAAGGAAAATGTGCTGCATTTAAAAAAAAAAAGCTGCTTTATTAAAAAGCAGTCCCAGACACAGTCGTCTGCTGAGCCCAGCAGTCAGTAGCGGTCGGCAGTAGGTGTTTCTATAGGGCGGTGACGTGGGCAGGAGGAGGGGCAGGGTGGGGGGAAATAATGTATGGATTACGGAGTTTTACAGGTAAGTAAACATTTAAATACATAAAACGAATTTCGTTGCGCACACTGCATCGCCAAATGTGATGCAGTGCGCGCAACGAAATTCGTTTTATGTATTTAAATGTTTACTTACCTGTAAAACTCCGTAATCCATACATTATTTCCCCCCACCCTGCCCCTCCTCCTGCCCACGTCACCGCCCTATAGAAACACCTACTGCCGACCGCTACTGCCAGCAGGCCTATCCCTGGGAGGGCTGGCATTCCCTATGGGCTCGTAAATTGCGAGAGGCTCATTCATTTTAATGAGCCTAGCCATTCGCGACCCCATTGGGAGCAGCAAAACAGTGTAAAACACTGTTGTACATTTCATTTAGCACCTCACAATTTGGGACTCGCAATGAGTCGCAAATTGTGAGGCGCTAAATGAAAGGGACTTACATCAGGCCCCTAATTCTTTAATAAATGAATTCACCTGGAGTTTTGCCTTCAATTCCCTTTAACACTGAGTGAAAATTTATTTTTAAAAAGTTGTTCACTGGAAAGCATTTTTTCCTTTATATTTATTACTGTTCTCCCTTTCCCTACTGCCTGTTTTCCCTATAACTGTTTCTAATTAGGATATCTGACTCTTTTTTTTAATTTCCACACTCTCCACTGAAACACTAGTTTCTTCCTCACCTCATACCACTTATATGAATAATTTTATATAAGTCAAAATAAAGAGCAAACCTAGAATGTCAAGCCTTCCCATAGTACAACAATGCTCATGGTCAGATTAGCGTCTGCTAAGGGTGGGCTGGCATAAATTCAAAATTCTGTGTTTTCTGGTAATATTCAGTAGACAATCCAAACATTGTGTCCTATGATAGTATCATTTATTAACCCTCAGAGTCCAGTAGTGGCAAACAAACCCTCTGCTGAAAATCCCTCCAGAAAGCTGTTTTGGGGTGTCTTGTGGCAGTGCCTTGACCTCCCACCTGTGTGAGAGAGTAAGTGATTCATTGTCTCCAGTAGTAGCTTGGAAGGTTGTGTTCCTAAGTGAGGTTTGGTGATGTAAGTCGAGGAAGGGAGGTGCAAGTCTGAAATATTATTTCTCTGCCATTCCTTCTCTCATGGCCCCCTCATGTCTTGTTACAGGTATGCCATGGATCTGGACACTTCCGCCTGCAATGAGACTGTGAAGATGGTGCTTTACAATAAAGCGGCAGCCGCATTTCAAGAGGCAAAGGGCCAGAACCCAGCTTACTATAATCTTATAAAACCAAGCATCAGTAAGTACCAACCATCAATTACTCAGTGGGTCAAGCCCCCTGGTGTTATAAAATGTTAGCGGTCATAGGCCCTAGGAGTTGGAACCACCTGCCAACCTCTGTGTGGCAGGAACAAATCCTGATTCTTAAGGCATTATGAATACACCTCTTGATAAATTGATCCTATCAATATAAAAAGAAGGATAAAAAAAAAAAGGCATAAACAAACAAACAAACAAATATAAAATACTACTTTATCTAGATGTAGAAAAGGCATATCACTCCACAGCCTTAGAATACGAAGAGTGAATTAACCCCTTGTGTGCTCATGACGGAACCACGCCGTCATAAGCCACGGGCGGCGTGTGCTCATGACGGCGTGATTCCATCATGCTGTGGCCGCTCCGCCCATGCACCACTGATTCCCCGCCTGTGTGGGCGAATTGATGAGCGGTCGTGGTCATGACAGAACCACGCCGTCATGAGCACACGCTGCCTGTGACTCATAACGGCGTGGTTCCGTCATGAGCACGGAAGCGCCACGCTCACCCCCTAGCCCCCGCGCCGCGGCGGAATTCACGGCGCATGAAGGGGTTAAGGGCCTGATTTTGATCTTGGCGACGGGTTACTCCGGATTTCGTGTCTGCTGAAATATAAATCCTGTAGGATATAACAGGATTATTATTTCTGTGGACTGGATATCCGTCACCATTGTATGGAGTAACCCGTCCGCCAAGTTTTAAATCAGGCCGTAAGTGCGAACATTGAAACAGAAGTAACATTTGCCCTGTTGCTCGTTCTATCAGCAGTTCCTGTGCCTTTACAATCATAAACATTGTGGTGCAAAGTTTTAGCTGCTCTCAAGATAGATAGATAGATAGATAGATAGATAGATAGATAGATAGATAGATAGATTGATGCATGCCCTGGTTATCAGTCAGGAGGGTATATTTAAAATGCCCTTGGCCTAAACACAGGCTCCACTCAGATAATGATATGGGTTTGTTTCACAACAAACTCAGGTTTTAAGATTTTGCTACTAAAGCTCTGTTGCTCTGTTGCTACTGCCGTTTCGCCGGGCCATTGCCGGGGGCTGGAGCTTTTCTACCTAGAAACGTATATTTGCAATTCAATCAGAGTTTCAGAGGTGACTGCTTTTGTCACAGAGATTCTTTTGTTACTGTGCAGTTCATAAGTGACAATCGTTATCTAGCACAGTGGTCTATAAACTGTCATCAAAGTGCTGGTTGCAAACTGCATGGTACAAGTTAGTAACTTAAGTTTTTTTTCAGTCTTTCATTATCCTGATGCTGCTAAAAAGGTTTATTTGGGTGGAAATACATTTTATTGTTAAAGTCAATGCTAACCACTGTATTATGTTCATAATCCTGAGTTTGTGCTTCTCCAGACCAAGCACTCTTTATAAATGTCTACCAGTATGAATGGCATGTGAATTCTACACCTTGTAGTCCCCTTTGCCTTATGTAACATTTTCTATACACTGATTTACATGTATAATTCATTGTCTCTATATGTGCGTGATGTAAAGTGCTCTGACATCCTACAATGGTATGAGAGATGCTATAATACATGTGACAGAGGGGCAATGGGGAGATGAGAGGCACTGTTGGAGGGTGATAGTAAGGGAATCATTGAAGAACCCCAACAAATATTGGTGTATCCTGGTGCATAGTAAGGTCATCATTTACTATTCTTTAAAAGCTAATACAACAAAATATGTAATGATGAATGTGTTGTAGAATGCACCATTGTTTCCTAAAATTTCTTGAGGGGAAGAGCCTCCCAAAGCCCCCTTTGTAGTGGTCCGGCTCCCTATCCGCACTTGGGGGCCGATTAGGATTGCGGTGAATCCGCATTCTCCGGGCCGGAGGAAGCCACCGCCGGCCCGGAGGATGCGGATTCACCGCTGTGGTGCCTTAAAAGACTCCCCGCCACATTAGGATGGCTGGGGGGTAATCGGCGGACGGCACTTTTCCGCCGCGGTCGCCTTCCGACCGTGGCAGAAAAGCTCCACTATGGTGGCGGTGTCTATCAGACACCGCCAACCATTTTAGGATGGGGCAGAAAACATGCTTTTCCGCGGCGGCTTTTCCGCCGTGGAAAAGCATGTGGTCTTTTGTGTTTGGGGGCCTGTTGCGGGCCCCCAGGGGTGTTGGGGCTGGGGTGTGCACATGGGGGGTACCTATGGTGCCTGCTGCTTTGTGCATGCAAAGGGAAAACATGCGTATATAACATTGCGGAGGGTGCTGCTTCAAGCAGCACCCGCCGCAATGTTAACTATACTGGATGTGACCGCCAGGGTGGTGGTCACATCCTAATTCCGAGGGAGGGAACGCCGCTGCCCCTGCGAACGGTCCCTCCACCTCGGGGTTGCGGACGGACGCAGGTCCGTCCGCCATCCTAATAGGGCCCTAGGTGTGCACCGTATGGCGACTGATCTGAAAACATTTTTCAGGGCTGCTTTGGGTTTCCAGTATGGCCCTGGCAGGAGCAGGAGCCTCGTACTGCAAAATAAAACCAACCATTTAAAAGTTAGTAAAGGAGATGCTGCCCCAACATTCCCATGAAAATGTTTTGTTTTTTGCAAATTCTTCCAATATAAAATACTAAAATCCCTAGTAATTAGAGTATTTGTTTTGTGTGCACGCATGTTTTTTTTCGTAATACTGTTTTAATGTTTGAAATTTAAATTATACAAATTGCTTGGGGGCCCCCGGCTTCCAGTGGTGACTCAATGGGGGTCCTTAGGAGTCAAAAGTTTGGGAACCACTGGGCTAAGACATTTCTTTTATGTTAGATTTGCAACCTTGTTGCTAGAGACGGTGCAATTCTACGGTGCACTCTAGAAGTACCACCCTATTTTATTTTGTTATATGTCAGTTAATAACATGTTTGAAGGTGTGTAATATGTGTTTTTCGTCTATAATTACTTTTAGGTGGTGCTCCTGCTGGTGACATAAAGGCCCTGGCCCTACAAAACGTGAACATGGACATATACACCTTCACAACGTTACATCCTGTCACAGTGATGGTAGGAGAGGGGGTTTGCAGTGATAGTTTGCTGGGTGCTTTGGGAGTGATGACTTGTTCACAGTTGGTAACTTTTGAATACGCAGTGCTTGCGTTCTGCTAAGAGGCGAGTGTTTAGTAGTTAGTGTCAACAGGACAAGGCAGTGAACAGTGATGAGAGACTAAGCGAGAGGAAGCATATATAGGCGAGCAGTGAAGTAATGCAGTAAACCATGTACTAAGGCCAATGCAAGACCAATGAAGCATGCAGTGCCCCATTGCTCTAAGGGTAGAAGAGGATGAGGATGAAACATGCTGTGGCCAGTGTCCTGAGGCAAAAGTAATAATGCATGCAGTGGCAAATTTCTGCAGGAGAATGAGGAATGCAGTGTCCCATGTCCTAAGTGCAGCAAAGGATTAAACATCCATTCACCAGTGTCCTGAGGCAGAAGTGATAATGCATGCAGTGACAAGTTTCCTAAGTCTGCAGGAGAATGAAGCATGCAGTGCCCTTTTATTTTAAGGTCAGATGAGAATGAAGCATGCTGTGTCCAGTGTCCTGAGGCAGAAGTGATAATGCATGCAGTGACAAGTTTCCTAAGTCTGCAGGAGAATGAAGCATGCAGTGCCCTTTTATTTTAAGGTCAGATGAGAATGAAGCATGCTGTGTCCAGTGTCCTGAGGCAGAAGTGATAATGCATGCAGTGACAAGTTTCCTAAGTCTGCAGGAGAATGAAGCATACAGTGCTCTGTGTGCTGAGGGCAGAGAAGGATGAAACATGCTTCAATCAGTGTCCTGAGGCAGAAGTAATAATGCATGCAGTGACAAGTTTCCTAAGAGAGGAGGAGAATGAAATATGCAGTGCCCCATTATTCTAAGGACAGAGGAGAATGAAACAAGCTGTGGCAAGTGTCCTGAGGCAGATGTAATAACGCATGCAGTGACAAGTGTCCTAAGTCTGCAGTGAAATGAAGCATGCAGTCCCCCATGTCCTAAGGGCAGAGGAAGAGGAAGTATGCTGTAGCCAGTGTCCGGAGACCAAAGTAATACTGCATGCAGTGACAGGTTTCCTAAGAGTGGAGGAGAATGAAGCATGCAGTGCCCCGTTTCTCTAAGGGCAGAGGAGAATGAAACAAGCTTTCATCGGTGTGCCAAGTCAGAAGTAATAATGCATGCAGTAACAAGTTTCCTAAGAGTGGAGGAGAATGAAGCTTGCAGTGCCCCGTTTCTCTAAGGGCAGAGGAGGATAAAACAAGCCTTCACCAGTGTGCGGAGTTAGAAGTAATACTGCATGCAGTGACAAGTTTCCTAAGAGTGGAGGAGAATGAAGCCTTCAGTGCCCCGTTTCTCTAAGGGCAGAGGAGAATGAAACAAGCTTTCACCGCCGTGCTGAGTCAGAAGTAATACTGCATGCAGTGACAAGTTTCCTAAGAGTGGAGGAGAATGAAGCTTGCAGTGCCCCGTTTCTCTAAGGGAAGAGGAGAATGAAACAAGCCTTCACCAGTGTGCGGAGTTAGAAGTAATACTGCATGCAGTGACAAGTTTCCTAAGAGTGGAGGAGAATGAAGCTTGCAGTGCCCCGTTTCTCTAAGGGCAGAGGAGAATGAAACAAGCTTTCATCGGTGTGCTGAGTCAGAAGTAATACTGCATGCAGTGACAAGTTTCCTAAGAGTGGAGGAGAATGAAGCTTGCAGTGCCCCGTTTCTCTAAGGGCAGAGGAGAATGAAACAAGCTTTTACCGCCGTGCTGAGGCAGAAGTAATACTGCATGCAGTGACAAGTTTCCTAAGTCTGCAGGAGAATGAAACATGCAGTGCCCCATTATTGTAAGGGCAGAGGAGAATGAAACAAGCTTTCACCGCCGTGCTGAGGTAGAAGTAATACTGCATGCAGTGACAAGTTTCCTAAGAGTGGAGGAGAATGAAGCTTGCAGTGCCTCGTTTCTCTAAGGGCAGAGGAGAATGAAACAAGCTTTCACCGCTGTGAGGAGGCAGGTAATACTGCATGCAGTGACAAGTGTCTTAAGAGTGGAGGAGAATGAAGCATGCAGTGCCCCATTATTGTAAGGGCAGAGGAGAATGAAACAAGCTTTCACCGCTGTGCTGAGGCAGAAGTAATACTAATAAGAATGCAGCAAAAATCTCCTTAAGAGTGGAGGTGTATTGAGCAAGCAGTGACCACTGTCCTAATAATGGAGGCACAAGAAGGATACAGTGAGTACAGGACTATACTGCGTGCTGTGGCAATTCTCCCAAGTATGAAGAAGAATGCAGTGGCTAGGGTTCCACAGGCGCCAGAGACTAAAGCAGGGGTTACCGGTTTCATAAGTGCGGAGGACAATGGCAAATGCAGTGACTACTGGCCCACGAATTGAGGTAACCAGTATCCCCAAGTTGTCATAAGAATGGATGAAAATGATGCATGCAGTGAGTAGAGTCCTGTGGGTGGAGAATAATTAAGCATAGAGTGACCATTGTCCTAGTTGTGGAGAAGAATGACGTACCCAGGGACTAGTGTCCTAAGGTTGGAGCATAATTAAGCCTGTAGTGACCATTGTCCCAACGGCAGTGGAGACTTAATAAAGCACGTAGTGACCAATGCCCCAAACAGTAGATGAGAACGAACAGCGAGCGGTGTCATAAGAGCGGAGGTGAATGAAGTTTATAGATCAGTGTCTAGATCGACACTGAGGCTGAGGGGCTGGTACCAGATCAAGAGGGAGGAGGTCAGAAAACTAGATGACCAATTATCGGGATCAGAAAGAGTTTATATTAAAAATCTAGGTTAAATGAGCTTAAGAGCGACACATTAAATTATGAGCAATGTGATAACTTGGCGTAGAACAGAATGAAAACTCAACATCTGGCCAGGCAAAGTTAGGAAAAAAGCTGAACAATTACAGAATGGCTCAGGAGAGGATGAAATGGTACAGCGCATTGGATAAAACTGAAGGGGACATACTGGAGGGTCATAATTCAGATATTAACAGCACCCAGCACGTATCCCCTGAATTAAGGTCAAGTGTGATGTATTTCACTTTATAAATCAAGTTTCCACTTCTGATAGCACTGAACCGAAGAGTGATACCTTTGTCTCAACCAGTGATTTACAAACTCGCGTCACAAATATTTCACACTGAATTTTTGAAAGTTGGCCTGAAGTAAAATCTGAAGTAAACTTCTCGCTTGCATTAATTCACAATGCGAAGATTTAACCTTAGAGTCAGATACCAATTTAAACTCTTTGAGAATAAGGGAAATAGGTTGTAATAAAATGTGGATAGCCACAAAATAGATCAGAGGTCTTCAAACTTGGAGGTGGGCCCCCCTGGGGGGGGGCTTAAGTGATCTCATGAGGGTCACAAGTTTCTGGACAAGAGAAGCATTACGTTTGGTTTTAAGTGTTAAAAACATGAGTAGCAGCAAGCTACTTTGTAATGGGCCATCACTAACAACTTTTGTAATGTATATGCTTGACTGGAAAGGTTTATAAAGGACAAGGTTGACTGGTGTGTCATGAGGTTTGAATGATGGCTCTAGCAGCCTGCTTTTGAATGTACTGAAGTCTCCTTACTTGCTGTTTAGAGATGACAATGTTGAGCATGTTACAATAGAACATATTGTGGTGGCCATCATGATTTTTCTAGTATCAATTGATAATGGTGGGAGAAGCAGGATGAGCTTATATTAAAGCAAGGAGCATGTTGACACTTTTGAAGAGATGTGTATGTTCATTTTCACTTTATAATAAAGTTAAATGCCAAGTCTTCCTAAATGTGAGTCATCCAGAAGTGAGTTGATCTCTAATTAGTTGCAGAGCTGATTAGCCTCTATTTTAATCAAGGATTTTGCAACAGTCATGAGAAACGTTATAGAATGATAGTTTGTGGGTGGTCTGTAGATCAAAACTAGACTTCCAAGTAACAGTTTGGCAATCCCTTGCTTTAGGTTTTTAGTCCATTCCAAATTGTAGTGACAAAATAATAATCTTGTAAATTGTTTTGCTGATTTTGGAACATAGTTATGGTGAATATTAGTAGGATTAGCATCTCTTGCGGAACCTGGCTTACACGATTTTACATATCAAGCTAATTCGCTGATGGTTGGACATTTAAAACAATTGAATTAAGGAGTTGGTGGAGAGCGTATATTGTTCATATTAAATTCTGAACTGTGTTGTATATTAACATCTTCTTTGGGAGACGACACTTGATACCGACCTAGTTTATGAGATGACGGTGCAAATTAGGGAACATGTTGGTTCAAAAAATTCAGGTAGTTTATCACAGAAAGATTGGTAGAAATAGTCTCTGGTTGTTAGTTGTATTTTAGTGCAATCTTATTAGTTGTGTTTTTGTGTTTTTGAATTTCGGTATTGGCCTTCTTGAAGGTTCACATTTTTTCCTTATAAATAATTTTACACTAGGAATCATAGCAAAAATATCACTTCCGTTCCACCTGTTGAACCATTGAATGTGCTACATGTGCTTGCTGTTTCTTAAAAGATGGAGAGTGGCGGCAGAGTCAGCAATTTTGAAGGTTCACTTAAGTATTCAGCGGAACTGCATCTAGTAGATGCTAAATCAGGAGGATTTGAGAGAGCATCTTTGAGGAGCTGTAAATTTATGTTATTCATTGTTCTCCTAACTTTAGGAAGGTATAGGGATATCCTTTACCTTCATGAGTCCTTTAGCTGAAAGATCCAGGAAGATTCATCAGTCCAAGCCAGAGGAATAATTTCAGGGGAGTGGAAAGTGTTGGGCAGGGTGCAAATCTCACATAGGATATGTAGGTAGTCTGAAAGATGTGTCAACATTTCAATTGTATTGAGGTCATTTATATTACCGAAATGAAAACTGAAATCACCAACAACACAAGTTAGCTTATGCATTGTGGCTCCTATAGCAATATTTCTAAAACCGAGAGAATGTTACTGTAGTTACAGTGTACTAAAAAAGTGTGGTAATATGCGGACTCCATAATATCCCAAACTGAAACATAATTTTGTATCCTCTAGAATCTTACCGTTGATGATGTGAAAAGTTTACTTGGCCCAAACGTTGGTGATTTGAAGGATGCACAAAATAATCCAGTTGTGAGCAACTGGCTATTGGCACAGAAGCAGTCAGACCTAGACAAGCTGAATATCGGACTCCACGGAGGCATACCAGACACTGTGACCAGCACTTCGCCTACTGCTACATCTAATACAACTACCACTAATAATAATTCTACTATTACCCCTACTAATTCTTCTATTACAATGAATGTGACCAAAGCAACAGGAAATACAAGCACAAATAATCAAGGTAATACAAGCGGTGGTTTCTCCGTTGTCTCACCACACCCAGGTAGGAGCTACATTCACATTTGTTTTTGTTCATATTTCCCAACTTGAGCAGAAGCCATATATTCTTCCAGCTATTTCATTAAGTCTAGATACACGGGTAGGCACACAAATCTTGGTCTGTGCTGGATTGCTTTGTGGGTAGTCACAAACCCTCCAGGTGGAATCTCCAAAAGACCACTGGGGTGGGAAAGAGCATGATCAGCATGGTCGGAACCAAGGGAGTAGCCAGAAAATAAAATACCTCCCACTTTGAGTCATGCGGCAGCAAATCGGGCGATCCTGATCTTCCCTAAAAAGGCAAGTGGGAAATGATCCCTCCAAGGAAATCTGCGAAAAATAGTGCAAAATGGTGCTTTTTACAGCATCACTTGAAAATAAATAATACGTATTTAGCATTGCTGACATATTTCATGTATTCTTTTCATCTACTTTCTTTTATTCTTCTTTCCTTTGTTGTCTTCTTTCTTTCCATTATTTACATACTTCTTTCCCTTCTACTTTCATTCCTTCTTTCTTTCCTTCTGTCCGGTTTTCTTTCAGCCCATCTATTTCTTTCTAGCTGTCCCACTATATATTTCTTCTGCCTTTTTTTTAAATTTCTGGCTTCCCATTCTCAGATTACTTGCATGTTCCTCCCTTTCTACTTATGATCCTCTTGCCCTGCCTTTCTTTTTTCCACACTTTTTTTATATTGATTTCATTCTTACTTTTCTACTTCCCATCAATCATTTCTTCTTTTCATTATTTAACTTTATGTTCTTGCTTTCCTTCTTTCCATCTACCGTTTTTCATTTTTCATTTCTTTTGTCCTACCATCTTTTATCTTTCAGCCCTTCTTTTCATCCTTTATTTTCCTTTTACCCATTCCTCTTTTGTATCGTCTCCCATCTTGCTACCTTTTTGTTTCTTTCTTTTTTCCTTATTTGCATTTTGCCTACTCTCCTTCCTTTTCGCTCTCTCTCTTAATTTACCTCTCACCTGTCATGTGTATAATTTACCTTTCTCTTTGTCACTATTCTTGGCTTCTTTGTCAACCTATGACCCCACTCTGCCGTTGTGGCATGGTAATTTCGTATCAAAGTGTTTTATTAGTTTCTACTTCTGGTTTGCTTGACCTAGGAGTTATAGATTAAAAAAAGAAGTGCCAGGAAACAAATCAATTTACTATAGTGCAATCCGCACTTAAACTCATACAGAGGATTGGCTCAAAACATGCAATGATTATTAGAAACCAAAGAAGGAAATGGGGTAGCTGAGAGAAATGTAGGTGTAAGTCTTGGAAGACGGTAAGCAAGTTTACCACCGCAAGGACCAATTGGTTATTGCAGAATACCACAAATGGAGATGATTTTTGCCATACTGTTTACTGTTTTGTATGAGGAATGAAGATTGTAGACGGTGTGATCCTGCACAAATTAACACCAAGTCACTGTGGAAAGGAATGTTCATTAATGACATTTCCCGCCTTTAATTTAGGAAGTGCGAGTGTGTATTGGAGCAAAATTGAGATGAACCTATGAGGCTGGCCCCAATATTCACACATTAGAGGACAGTTATTATTATTATTAAGGCGGTCTTGTATAGCGCGTGGTTACCCTGGAGCATCCCAGCGCTTATCCAAACAGAATAATGCTTATGTGAGTTGAGGGACAGCGGTTAACAGAAAAGAAATGTTTTCAGATGTTTACGAAAACGCAAGAGGCATGGCTCAGAACCCAAACTTAAAGGGAGTGAGTTCCAAAGGGTCGCAACCTTCACGGAAAATCTCCTTCCTTCTCGAGGGAGTATCCTTCTCTAGGGAGAATCAGTTGATTTTTACCTAAGATTTTCTAGAGATTACACAGCAGAATAATTAGAAGTCCCGCCATCTACATGCTGTAACAAGTGAGTAGCAATTGCTCCAACAAATGGAATCCTTGTATAGAAGTGATACATATGGGTGACATTACATTACCATTATATTTGGGGGATTATACCACCTTTTTCATTTGGGAGTTTAGCCCGACCTCTTCCTTTCCCTGTCACTGCTGTACCCACATGCAGGGCCATTCCCTGGTATTTCCTGCCCAGCATCCATCCCAGAACTGCTCAATCACATATCCCCATTTTTGTTGGAGTTTACTTGTAGCAGTTCTGTCTCCCTTACCTTCTCAGGAGTCAAAGAAAGAAAGCAACATGTTCCTCTCCATTGTTTTAACTAGAAGGGACAAATAGGTAGATGTTTTTATATGTATACTAATATGTAGGTTTATATAAAACAAACAAGACCTTCTAGAGTAGAAGAGCACTATACCATACAAATATGGTATACAGAGGTGAAAGGAAAAGGGTGTATAACACCTGAAAATGGAGTGTAGAGATAAACAGTGTGAGGAAATGGGATGTATTATATGATTTGGTTGTGCAACCTTACCAATGTAATACAATTACTAACCCCTTAAAGACCAGTAGGTTCCATTTATCAAACCTTCAGCTGCACCCTGGGTAGCTGTGGCTTTAGGCAGCAAGGCTTACACAGAGGAAGAAGTGCAAAGCATTTAAACAGCCCCTAAGCCACTGAAGCAGAAATGAGACACTCAAGAAATCAGACACCAATTAATAAAAATAGACTGTATTTTTAGACACCACAATGAAAAAGATCCATCAGAGGGGTCTATTGGTTTAGAATGTACAACATATAGAAAATCAAAGCATTTCACTCAATCATGAACAAGTATTGGCAAATTCAATGAATTTGATATTTAGACACCTTTTTCATAAAAAAATTGGGCTAGTTGTATTGCGGTAATTTGGAGTCACGGTAGGTGACCAACTTCAGTAGGGAACCATTCAAAGAGCCAGCAGGGTCCTCCGAGACAGTTCCCTCGGCAGGTGAAGCAGTCCTCAGTCAGTTCCAGGCACTTGTATCTGTTATGGTACAGTGGTTTCCAATGGAAGTGGCACTGATGCAAGGGATGAAGGATGCTGAATATGCTCAAGGATGCTGTGAATGCATTGCAGTTGATGGGGATCCTTCTGCAGCTACCCCTCGATGCTCCTGGTCTAAGGGTCAATGCCCCTAAAAGTCCTCTTGGTTTTGTTAGAAGTCCAGTTGCCACTGAGCTATCAGTCACCCAGTATCACAGTCACAGCCAAACCCCTCCTTGGGCGATAACTCGTCTGCGGGTGACCAGGCTGCAATGACTCTCCCGGGCTCAGCAAACTCAGGTGCAACTTTGAGTGTCAGGTCCTAATCTCTGGTGCACATGGTGGCAGTCGAAGATTCTGGCCTACCAACTTGCCCCAGGAGGATCCTGAGCTGTTGTAAACAGAAGATTCCAACCCCTGGTTTCTAGAGATGACTTCTACACAAGGGGGACACTGCAGCCACAGTCCCTCTTCTGTGCTAGCCACCAGGTTCAGCAGATGCAAGTCCATGCCGGTGCAGCCTCTTTTTGCCGGTTCCACGGTGAAGCAGGGCAGTCCTTCTTCAGTCGCAAGATGGCAGAACCCCTCTCTCGGCATTCAGAGAACCCTAACCCAACCCAGAAGTGTAGTTGCTAAAGGGGCTACACCCCCTGGAAAATCGGTTTGACAACAGGTTCCCCATTGTGCTGAGTCCATAACCAGGGCGAAATAGGTCCTGGGTTGCTTGTGGTCTGGTTCAGGGAGCACCTGGCTTGGCAGTTTGGGCTGAACTGTTCCGACTGGGACAGGGTCAAGAATGATTTGCAAATGGCTGGGCCCATACTGAGGTGACATGGTGTGCAAAATAATGATGGATCGGGATGCGGTCCAAGTAATTATCAGTGCCTGAGATTAATGCAAGCATTCCATCCATCACTTTTTTGTATTTCTGGACCTTTTTTGTACAAAATGATAGACCATCTCACATTAGTGGTGTATTGCTTTAATTAAGAGACGTGTGGGAGCACAGAAATCTAGGACCTTACCATTATCTATTTAGTTTCACTATATTTGTGCTTCGCATTGTAAAATAGTGTCCACAAAAATTCAATAAATTTCCTCAGAATAACTAGGATAATCCAGAATTTGAAACAGCTCAAATACACCCAATCCCCAGTCTCAGATTCTTGGGGACAATTATACAATATATACTTTTTATCCACAAAAAATTTGCATTCAATAGAGTTTCCAGTATCAAAGTATACGTGGTCAGTATGCGGTGGAAAAACTTTGTAAAACACCGCTGGATTGTTGGCTCTGAGAATTGTGGGCTTTTGAACCAACACCAAATACTATACACGTGTGCAATACACATTTCTGTGCAACAGCAAGGATTCAGGTACTTATTGTTTTTTTATTAGCGTAAGAAACAAAGTCAAACAGTTTCTGGCTTCTTTCCAGAGCAATGCTAGAAACCTTTTTGCAGCTTCTGGTTTCTGGCTTTTGCACCAAAGTGTGTGTTCGTACCTCCGCATGGAGGCAGACAATGTTAGGATTTTTTACCTAGGCGAAACAAAAATCTAAACAGGGTTCATGTCCTTGCTGAGTCACAGCTGTGTGTCTGTGTGCAAGCAAGGAGTGAGACTTTCTTTGGATGTTTTCTAATGCTAAGCAGAAAATCAAAAGAGCAACTGGTTCCTCTCTTGGGCACAGACATATATCTGTGCCTGGGAAAGAAGCCGGATGCAGTTTCACAGTGCTTCTATTCAACAGAGAAGCATTATGGAATGAAGGAGTTATGTTAAATCGACTTAGGTACTGGGGATTGGAAGGAGAGGGGCTGGGAACCAGTCCAATCCATTCCAATCTGCATCACCCTCTTAAATTCTTCTGTTGATTTAAGCTGGTGGGCATAGCTAGGGAGGAGCTAGCAAACTCCCTCCCTGTGTTCCCAGGCATCTACGGAGATTATGCGCTATCTGGGGCCAAAAAAGAATGAAAATGGGAACTGGTCGCTGTGGCATGTTTACAAAAAGGCTTGCAGTTTAACAGGTCTGTTGCACCTGGCTATGACTGCACCAGAATCGAGCATTAAGGAGGACATGGTAGAAGAAGTTCGTTTTTTTGTTCTGCTTCATTTTGAGGTGATGTAATGGCATCCAAGACTCCAGATCCCTTAAAGTCTCTGCAAGGTCCTCAATATCTTCCAGAGAGGAGACTGTCCGGTGTAGCTAGGTTTCAGCAAAGTAGAGACGAAAGGATGTGTTTGACGGTCTCAGGAGGGAACTTAGGAGCTCCTTGTACAAACTAAAAAATGTTGAAGGAAGTATGGAGCCTTGAGGAACTCTTTGTTTAAGTGGCAAATGACAGGATATGCAGCAGGGAGCAATTGTCAGCGGTGTCAAACATTGTTGACAAGTATTTAAGGAGGAGTATGCAGGATTCATCTTGGGCTAGGATATGCATCATGCCAGCCCCTATTTGTGGCATTGCAGAATCTATGCTGCAACTTGATCAAATGTCTTATTGGAAATCACCAAAATATTTTCTCCAATGAAGTATTTTACCTGCTTTGCAGCACAACTTTCAGAGATTTTGCTAGGAAAAGGAAGTTAGTGACTGGGCAGAAGTTATTTAGATCTTCAGTGTCATCATCTGATTTTTGAGTACTGGAGTTATCTGACCAATTTTGAAGCAGTTTAGAACTACTATACCTTGTAGCTGGGAGATATTTACTCGTATTGGTCCAGTAAGATCTGAGATCTTTCACAATCTTGGTAGGAATAGATTAGTAAAATATCTAATATCTGTGTAATTACAGATCAGGACCAAATCCCTAGAGGTTTGAAGTACATAATATTTCTGTCTTAATATGTGCTTATTTGTCGTAGCTAGCACAGCCTCTGTATTTTCATTATTGGTATCCAAATAACATTTGAATCTCGTACAATTCTTTTCATTATTAATAGTCTCTGGAAATGGAGGAGAGTTAGTAAACTTTTAGCAATCTTCAAAAGCTTCCTGGGGCAATTGTTGCTCGGTTGGTCACCGTACTGACGAAAGTCATTTTAGTCTTGAAGATGTGTTTTTGTAGTCGTGTGCTTCTCTGAAAGAAGTTTAGGATTCCCTGATGAGGGGGTTTGGCACCAAAAACATTCTATCACTTTTAGAATATTCGGCTCTGTATATAGTTTCTAGAAAACCATGATTATTATTAGTCTGTCCTTTTAGTTTTATTGGACCAATTTCCTCAGCAACCTCTGGCATCACTGTATTGTAGTGTTCTTTTTTGCCGGCCTTAAAGTTGATTGCAATGGCCATCTGTGATTTCAGATGTCTTAATCCACAAATGACTAAAGGATTAATGGATATCACTGAAACTACCAGACCGTTACATGATATCCATGCCTGATCACAGTTTCATGACTTTATGTGTCTCCATGCGCATAGTCATCTGTGTTTGCAAGCCTGTGAGTAAATATGTATGTTTATGTGAGATCTAATTCTAGTGCGTTCACTGCATACATATTTTTTAGATAAATGTCAAATATTGAATGAGTAAATGTGCTGCACAATGGTGACATCAAAACCACGGAAACCTTTATTGTTATAGAGCTCTACTCCTCAACCTGTGGTGAACTAAGAATCTACAGATAGATTCTGATTACCGTATAGTTTCACTTAAGCGATTGAATGTAGATGCCCTCATGTCAATTCAGTCACCTAACAGGCCTCAAAGACCATGGTATGGTGGTACTGCATTATCACGGAGTCGTTGAAAGAGTGATGGGGGAACATGTTGATAATAAAAAGGACTAGGATTAGGAGGAGAACAGAAACTAGTGATTCCAAATCATGAGGGGTAACTATAAGACTGCATCCTCGTCCTTGCAATGATTGGTAATGCCTACAAACAGTACCAGTAGTTGATACATTCTCATCTCTGTACTCTGTGCTCTGGTTTTACAGGATCAATTTCTGGCTGTCTCCAACTCCTGCACGTTCTGCTCATCAGCTCTCTCCTGATGTTCTTGATGTAGAAAACTCAGAGACTGTAACGGGGAAGACCTACTGCACTAATGGACTTTCTTTCGAGAAAAAACAATTGGAACTGTTTCCCATTGCAGGAGACAAAGAAATACCTGCAGGAAGTGACGTTTGTCTTAGGAATTCCATCATGATTTGCCGAACAGTATACAGCATGCTAGTTCACTTCTTAGTTCTCTGCATAGATTCAGAATTCATTGAATGCTGCTCGACAACATGCTTATCCTTGAACAACCAAAGAGATGCCACTATTGCGCCAAACAATCAGAAATGTGTCCAGAACAAGTACTGCCATACTTAGTGGGATGCGATTCATTTTTATTGAGTAGTCTATTGGGCTTCCTGCCCTGTGATTGTCCTTGTCTTCTGTAATGATGAATATGTGTACAACTGCATGGGTATGTCAAGGAATAATAATAGGCCAGTATGTTGTAGAATTGCTTGATACTGAGTTGATTTTACTTAGCCTTTCAAAGACTTCTTTTTGCTTCAGGTCTACCTCCCCCAATCATACTGTAGGGATTTGGTACCAGGGGACCTCAGCCTTACCATGCAACCAATCTGAGATTGCACTGTTGGATCTCAGAAATTAACCATCTTCAGTGCTTTTGAAATGCTATATCAATGGCTGAATTCATCCTCCATTGGCGGTGTCTTACCCATGAATGAAAGGATACCCTCAGGGGCATGTGCTCAGCAGGGCATTCCTTGCACATTTCCTCTAATAAACTGAATGGTAAATTCTTCTTAGGGGTTCACGGTCTTCTCATCCCTTTGAACTCTGATCTCTGTTGCTTGAAACTGCACCTCCATCCAACTTGCTGCCCTCAATATGGGTTACTTGCCATCAGGAGTAGGAGTCTGTTAATATTGGCATCAGTTTAATCAGTTTTAATAGTAATTCCGCCAGCAGACTTTTGTTTGCAAGAGGTAATGTGATGCAACCTCACACATAGAGCATAAAAAGCAGTTCATCTACTTGTTTATTTTTCCAATATTTCATTTTCCATCTTCTATTTTTGTTCTTTTCTTCTTCATGTTCAACTCTTCTATCTCATTATCTTTTGATCTTTGCCTCATGACCTCTACGTTGTGATTATTTACACGAGCGGGTAAGCCCCAGGTCATGATGGGTCTTGGACAATACGCCCATGTTTTATAGTCTAGTCTCAGGAAAAAATGCTAGTGTGAGTTAGGTTTATGCTAGAAATATATGAGAGAGTTGAAAAGCAAATCATCATGTGATAATACTTGGGGGCATGAGCTAATGCTAAATGAGCATCTTTGGTACCGAATTGTCACATGCTTGTAGATCAAATTAAGTTGAAGTCAAGGACTAAATGCCTTCTTTTGACGCATCTAATAGCAAGCATACCATGTTCCAGAAAGGCATACACTCCAGTATAAATACTATCTAAGGTAATTTCCCCAACTCAGTCATTATAGTTGTAAATACTAAATTATGTCTTAAAAAGGCTATCAAAAATGTAATCTGCTCTGCAAGCAAACTAAACTTAACCCATCATGCGTCATGAAATAAGAGATCCCTTGATATTTTATACCTGGTATTTGAAAAATGTAAGATGCTGTAAACATTGAGCTTTCAGAACCAACACTGTCTTGTACTGGGGTTTAAACTGTGGTATAACATTATTGAATGTAGTTAGCATACAGTGTCATGAATTTTATAATTTATTTTTTAAATCATGGAATCTGACTTTTTATATTTCTCTTGTATGGGGTGGCAACCTTTTAATTTATAGATGGAACTAGAAAAAGCTAAGCACTGTGTAAGGGTGTCTTACTTTACACTGCCATATGTCACAAGACATTTGCACTTCCTACCCATCCCTACACAGATGTTTGTTGGCACTGGATTGCTGGGGGAAATGGGGAAGCGGGACTTGTAAAGTTTTTAAAGCGGATTGCAATGAAAAGTTAACGATTGGTTAGGTTAGGTTACATTATTTTTATTGAGTTGTGTTATGTTGGCTTTATAACACACCAACATGACAGTGGAGTGTGTTTATTGGGGAAATATTGGCTGGATCCACCCTGACATATATAGTGCATCTACTCCAAGCAGAAAAAGACTAGTAGAGTAGATATGTTTAAACTAATGGAAGAACCAAAACGCCGTCGATTCAATCTTGTGAATGCCATTACAGACTAAACCATGTCACCTTCTATGAACATATTTAGAGAAGGGGGTTGGGTTGAATGTGCACCTCCATCCATTTAAAAAAGAAATTCAAAATGTCTAAGGGATATTAGTATTTTTTTTTTTAAACTTCAAATAAACTTTTATTCTGTACATGAAATACTTTATTTGTATTCTCTTCTGGTTTATAGAATTCCTATTTTTTTTAAATAAACTTTAACTCTTAACAGACAGAACCCACAAAAAAAACCTGTTTAAGCCTACGTGATATAAGATCCTCTGATACTTTCTGAATTACCTCAGTCTTTATATCCATACATTAAAAAATGCATAGACACAGTAGAGCTGAATTGGGTTTGGTCTCAAGAGTGGTAGAAAAAGAAGTACCCATTGCCACATAAGATATCTAAAGCAGAACCAATAATTCTTGACAAGGTGCAGGGGATGCTACTACTCAAGGAGTCTCCTTAGATTCTGTAGAAATTGAGTTGGCCGACCAAACTAAGCAGCAGCAACTACTGTCTCGTGATAGTAAGACTGATTTTGAACCATACCTTAGATAGGAAGGACATCAGACCACCCAACCCCAAGAGGGCTCTAGCACCATCTGACTTTAATGCAAAAAGAAGAGGGAGAAAGACGGTTGCCACGATATGATAGCTTTAGGCTCCAACACTGATACGTATCCTTAGCCTACACTCATTTTCTCAGTTCTTGCTGCTAACTAAGTGTGATATGGGGTGGTTCAGCAGAAATGCTAATTCCTTCTCAACTTTGTTCATTGTGTGCATGTGGGGTGGATAATATAGAACAAATGGTTAAAAGATGATTAGCATTTGTAGGCTGTTCCACGTTGACCTTGGCAGTTTTGTAATTTGTCAATTACTCAGAGAATTAATTAATGCCCAAGAAAATCAAAAAGATGTACCTTTAGACACTTGCACTGTTGATTGGTGTTCACTTCTGTCTAAGCTTTGTGCCAAATAAAAGGTTTTTGATTTTTCCATGAGAATTGGCTCACTGTGCAGAAGATCTGCTATCTGTGTTTTTGTTTGTTGCATGGTAACACCATACCAGTAAATGTCCCTTTAAAACATTGTTATCATGCATATTAAAAAGGCTGGACTGATGGTGAGCTCACAGTGTGCTTATCAAGTATCCATGGCTTTATCAAGAAATACAGAGACAGAGCTGTAGTACTTGCATGCAAATATGTGAACCATATATTAACAAGAACTGTGTAAACCAGCCTTCACTGATATGGTATGTTACCATACTATTTCAGCAATATCAGTAAAGAAATAAAAATGTGTGAATTATTAATGTTTCACTAATGTGAACATTTTGTCATATGTTTGCATTGTACTGACATAGGTCCCGAGATAGGGATTTGTGCCATGATTTGAGGTACACTATTCAACAGAAGACCCTTACCAGTCTTATGTGACCAAAGTATTTTTCAGCTGTAAAAGGAGAGTTTGAAGATGGTTGCTAGCCTACTATACAGTTAACATGGTTAGGTACATGTATGATGTGACTAAGATTTTACCTTCTCAACATGGATCACAAATACTCAAGCACCAGCTAGATATCTCATAGGCAACATAACTTTTTTTCTTTAAATAAACAGTAACCATTTTGCTTCTAGTGCAGCATAACATCTGGAAGTGTGAAACTGCAAAATTTCTAAAGTATTCTCATTTGCAAACCTGCGTTAATAAAATCTTGGTGTTAGTTTTTGGAAAAAAAAGAACAACCAATGAAAAACATGAGGCTGGTACTCCATCCATTTCCATGGTACAATCTACGACTCTGTCTGACTTCAGGGAAACTATTTGACGCATGACTGCTCTATTTACGAAACAGGACTCTATGGACTCAAGACACCAACAGGCATCAACTGATTAGGTAGTATCTCTCTTACCTGGAGTAGGTCTCAACTGCTCTGCTTTTTTTCGTATTTATAATTATCTGTAAGTAACCTGCCCTTTTTTGGATTTTGAAAAATGGACCTTTGTCAAAATGGGTTTATACAATTTCAGAACATGCTTTTATTGTTTTAGGGTACCACAGATCACTTCATAAACAAACAAACCCATAAAACATGGTGTTACAAAAGAAAATATAGAAGGCACACCATATTACTAAAATACAACATATGGAAAATAAAATCAATAAATAATTTATCACGTATAGGTGTAAGATGCAATATTTACAAATATCAGCAGTTGGAGAGTTAACTTTGGAGGTAAGACTACATAAATGGATCGAGTAAACAAGCAGGTAAAAGCATGTCGGAAACTCCTGTGTAAAGATAAGACACTCGTGAGTAGTTGACACAAAATGTTATAGTTTGAATTACTATAAATGCTGGTTAAATGGAAAGGTCGAAATCTTTCCTGAACATAGAAGGGGAGGGATTTGTTCATAGAGTATGTGGGATAGTGGTTCCAGATTTCAAGAGTGCAGCAGCAGAGAAATATTGACTCCTGCTATATATTTTTTGTTTAAATGCCAGAGGCTCCAACTAGGGGAGTCATAGTGACCCAAAGAGATAACAGTCCCACTAAAGATTTTAGTTCCTGCTCCAAAGAGTGGGGAAAGCCAGAATTTAAAATGGTTTGCACCAAGCAAATCCCTCCGTAGATGTGTAGGTAGCTTCTATTGGTAGCCACTGGTGTGAGATTAGCATAGGGAGTTGTGAGATCAAATTGTTTGATTCCAAAGACTATTTGTGCCTCAGCATGTAGAACAGGCTTCACAGGGGCTTTCGGTAGCCCATCGAATACACAATTTTTGCATAGTAACCTGGACAAACCCCCCTACTTTGACATTGTATTTATTCCACAATTAAATTGTGCAATCATACCCATGCTATTTGTGTGAGTGTTAGATGAGTCTCTTGTAAAGAATGAAACCTTGGAATTGAACATACTGAATGACAGCCGATTTGAAACTGAAGCTATTAAAGGTATGTAACCAACATACAGCCAGAATGTTTTAAAATGTGTGGGGTAGATTAAGGGGCAGACACTCTTTTTAGGTCAAGCATTAGCGATGACCTGTTGTATCTCTGTGTGTGGTTTTGGCAAACCCATCCATTGCCATTGGCTGTTAGCTGCAGCATTCAGAAATGCTGGCTTCTTATAGGTCCATTTCTTTCAAAGTCCCTCCTTAGTGTCTTTAGTTCTCTTTCTGGCAATTTTACTCTGAGAACATTTTAATTGGCCATGACACAGTACAGCGTGTGATGGCCTCTCTTCCATCCTACCATCTGGCTATTGCAGGTCAGGCGTTGGTTTTTTATGTCATTTTAAATAGGGCAAACTCGACCCAAAGGTATTGGAGCGGTTTAAAAGAGCACCAATTATGTTACAGATGGACACATTCATTTTTGGATAGGCACGGGGAGATTACGTTATTTTCCCAGAATTACCCATGTTGAGCCGACTCTGAGGCTCGAACCTGGTTCCCCAGCTTCAAAGAATGCGCATTTTGGTAGCGGTTTTACGTCATTAGCCTTATTCTTTCTTTTTATGTAATCCGTGGAGCCTAGTGCTCCATCCTGGACTGCACAAGATGAGAGCGTAATCTACAGGTCCCATTAAAGGGGCTTGTATTTTAGCATGGTACCTTGTTTGCGGTGGCGACCCCAGCAGTATTGACCATTTCCTTCTCCGTTTGATCTGGGGGGAGGCAGAGGCAACCAGCATGTTGTGCAGGGATGTGTTGCTAGTCTGAGATGGTTGTAGGCCACGAAGCACGGCTGGGATTGTAAAGGCATTTCGATTGGAACGTCATCCACTGCAGCTCCTGACCCAGGCTGCAGCGATGGGTGCGTGCGTGACATGACATTTAGTGCCGGTGTCTGTCATGCAGCAAGAAAGAATACTTGTGTATATATTTGCTTTTGTCATTGTCAGGCTAAGCATACACAATCCAAAATTGCACACTGTATATCATAGGAACATTCAAAGAGGTTCTATGCACTGGAAGCAGTTGCAAGGTTTTATTACGCTATGTTACTGGTTGTTAACATAGCGCATCAACTATCAGTTACTTGTTTAGCTTTGTGAGGGACTCGACTAATTTTAGCGGCTCATCCAGCAAAAGTTATCCATTGGAGCAGTTTGGACCAGAACTGAGCTGGTGTGGGAGAGTAGTTTATAGGGTGCAGGCTGCCCTCGTGGATGTGACAACGCCAGGGCCCGATTGACAAATACCTTTAGATTACTACTGACGTGGTCCAGTGTTTTGTCAAATGACAGGGGCGGGCCGTGGTAGAAACTAAACTAAACAAGCATTTGCAATTCAATAGGTCTCGCAATTGCGAGATTTTGAGCTACTGGCATTGTAAATTACAATGCTTTTTATTTATGTTTTAAAAAACCTGCAATAATAAAAGACATTGTCGTTTACAATACCAATAAGTCAAAGTTTCTAAAATGCGAGACCTATTGCATTGCAAACGCTTGTTTTTATTCAGGGCAACACGAGAATCTTCATTCAGTGAAATCATCACAACCTCTAGAAACAGGAAGAAATGAAGGTCTATGACACACATTTCATGTCATTTCATGGCGTAGAAATAACAGTTTTTCATTACGAATGAAATATTTTAGGAACCTGCAATTCATTTATGGAAATGCAGTGCAACATTTTGCAACTCACTTGTTCTTTAGATACTTCCAGGAGATTTATCTGATCACTGAAGGCCTGATGCACAAGATTCTACCTTGGAAGACAGAAATGTATGCATTCAAGACTATGACTATGATTTGTATAAATATCTTGCTTTCATGGACTACACAAAGTGAACTTGCTGACTTTTTTAGACAAACGCCTTCCCCTACACCTTCACCTTCTTTGGGGTTTTTCCTTCCCCTCCCACCCCACCCAGAAAAGAGAGTTATCGTACCTATGATAAGAGTACATCTCCGGCTATTTTCTTGGCAGGAAAATTCCTGGAGAATACCCACAACCTTAGTCGATTAATGGTTGTCAGACTTTCCTACTTTGGATGTGGGTCTAGAAAATGTAATTTCTTGATCAGATGTTTTTTTTCATCAGACTAAAGTCTTGCAAGTCTAGGAATGCCAGAGAAGTGATGGAAAGCAGGGCGGCCTTTGAGTAGCCACAGCTGCAAATACAGACACAACTCAAACACCCAAGTTTTGTATTTTCATATTTTATTAGTTTTTACTCAGTCCAAGTATTTGCATGTATTCAGTACTCCCGAACATCACACATATGATGCTGCTTGAACAATCATGGAGCATTTCTCACCAGCAATGGTTTGCGACCATGTACACGCTGTCAACTATGGCATCCGCAAGATAAGTGTAGAATATTAAGATACATTTCCAGACAGGCAGTCTCCAGGGGATATTCTAGCAAACTAGATCTCAGAGATTCATTTATGTGACCTAGCCATGAAATATCTATTAAGAAAGAAGGCCAGGGATAGTCTCTGAACCATTCTAGAAACACACACTTTATGCTTTGTATTCTTTACCGTATGCACGTGCTCTATCTAGTTAGTTGTATTGTCTGTATATTGCATACTTCTTTTTAACCTAACTGCTAGATCTGAATGCTGCTGCTAACAGTTTTAAGGTAAAAGCAAACAAGACAACTTCCATCAGCCCTTCTGACAAGAAAACTCAATGTTTATTGCCAAATGTGTTTCTGCCTCAGAAGTCAGTAACATTTTATGAATCATATTGTTTCATGATATCTACACTATCAAACACTAACCATCCATGATTACTGCTACAGGTTTTTAGTATGAGCCTTGGTTGATATTTGGGATAAAGCCCTCTACTACATGGCAGTCTGTTTGACAAAACCTTATTTATAATGTGTTAATCTTTGCAATTTAACACATCTTTACCCTATTTAGGGTTCACTATTAGAGTAGATGTATAAAACTCTTTGTGGAAATGTTTTATTTTTAATATTGTACGACACATTTGCACCAAATAATGAAATGGTTAGTTCTGGAAAGTCTTATTGAATAGATTGATAACACTTGGGGACCCATGAACTTTAAAGGAGGTAACTGTAGCTAAAACATTTCAGATAGTCTCTCTTCCAAGATAGTCTCTCTTCCAAGATAGTCTCTCTTCCATTGCGGCTTCTAACGCCATTTAAAAGTACATAAACAGCACAACCCCAATTGGCAGCAAAAATGGCTGCATTTAAATGTTTTTAAATACACTGTCCATACATGTCTCTCCCATATCTCATCTAGATCAGTTTATTTGCATAATGAAGGACCTTGTTCTAAAACAGTTAGAACTTGTCACATACCATTATTAAATGCTTCAAACGTATACTTATCTCAAGGGGAGCAGCTAGAATCAAGGCAGTGCTTTGTGTGTGCTGATGGAGGATGAATTAATAGGGGAAATGTACTGTATAGTCTTTTAAAGTTTCAACATATTTTTCTACTATTGTGAGTGAATAATGAGAATGGGGTCCCATTCACTCGCAGTGGAATAATGGTTAATGCAGCTCAGCATCACAAAACGTTCAACAAAACTGCCAATAGGGAATTTTGGCACAAGTAGAACAAGCCATATATTTCCTTTCAAACATTATAATTAGATGACATTTTTTTTTTAACCTTGTCAATAAATATCTATTCCTGGCCTAACCAAGATAGCAAAGCTGAATGAAGTTGGCATTTAGGTGGAACAACATCATCTATGACCAAAGTGACAGTAACTGGATTCTGGAGAAAACAATGAATTAGGAGTTGCATAAGAATGGCTTCCCAACATGCTAGGTTAGTACATATCAATCTGCTGACTGTATGTATTGTACATTGGATTTGATCATTGAAATCATTCTTTTGTACCCACAAGGTTAATAACACTGCTACTTTCTCTGGAGATTCAACTCATGACCTCTATCCTTCAGCAAACGTATTAATTGACCAAATACAATTTTGAATTATTACAAATATGGCTATGTTGTGCGACTAGTATGACCAATTGGTTTCACAATGTCTTTGTGTTGGTTAATAGTTTGTTAATCACCTATGCTAGTAAGGGCTATGTGCACAGTCACACCTGTATATGTGAAGGCGCAAGAACAATAATATACAACAGACAATGTGTCAATTACATGGGACAGGTCATGTGAAAGACAATCCCCGCCCAGCTGCCCTAAAGCTAATCAGAGCCCTCCTCCTTCTTCTGTCACCAAGATGAGCCAATAAACTGAAATGCTTGCCACCCACCCCAGCACACCAAAAAACATGACAACAGCTGGGAATAAGCAATAACTGACCTTTCCTACACTGTAGTACCACAGCCAATAAGCAAGGCTACGGGAACATCCACATCAGACCACAGTAGTCAACATGTGCATCCCAGCCACCTCTTTCAGTATTACAAATGCATTCTCACTCGCCCACAGACACACCACTTGCCCTGAAAGATGTGCTCAATGTTAAGAAAGAAAGTTCAGCTCTAGGTATCTGAATAATTAGCATGCTATCACCCACTTTCAAGCAGTAGGAAAAAGTAATGAAGAATTTGAAACTGATCTACTCACTTATTGCTTGGAAAACTTCAGTGTTTGGACCCTTTACCAGAACATATTCTACTCTGTCAAGGACCTGGAGAATGGTCTTGCTGCAGTGCCTGACAAAGCTAGAATGATCCAGGACTCTGGAAAGTCGGTGGGGTTCAACCCTGTGGATTTCTCAACTTGATCCTTTCAGATTTCTCTTCTATGTGTGCTGATACCGATCAGTCAGTTTTGACTGAAAGGCTAACCACTGTTGGCTTTCTTTCCTTGGTTTGTACCTTTTTTAAAAGCTCGCCATAATCCACCTTCTCTGCCACCTTTCCACTCTTGGAGCTCTTTATGGGTTTTATAGTGTTCCACAGGGATTATATTGCTCCCTGATTCTTTTCAACATGTCTATGTGCTCTTGAGCTTCCCTCACTCAGGCAACACAGAGATTACTATTCAGCAGGAGGAACAGCTGCAAATAATAGTCACTACCTCTTCACCATTCAACAATGGATGAGCTATACATTTCTAAAGCTAAAGTCGAACAAGCCTGCGCTCCTCTCGATTTGATAAAATAGATCTTTGTGGGATGGCTTACTTTTGTCATAGCTGGGTATGCCCAGACGTTGGTCCCGTGCTCCCTGTGCCACTGGATTCAAGCTAGCCTGGCTGAAGAAGGGTGACATACCCTGAAACCGGTCCCAGGATGCGATTTTTCCCGCCCAGGAATGACCTGGCCTGGCAGTTCGGTCTGGAATGTTCCCATGGGGCACAGGGTCAAGACTGATTTGCATATGGCTGGGTCCAAACTGGGGTGGCGTAGTGGGCAAAAAAACGATGGATTTAACCCAGCTCTTTTGACTGTGGGAGAATGTTTGCATTGTCAGCATTCCGTCCATCATTTGTTTGCTGTAACAGTTTTGTCATAGGCAGGTGCTTCCTGGGTGCTGGCATCCAGGTTTACGTCCTTAGGTGATGGTCTGGATTAGGATAGCCCTGTAAAGCATTAAAACTTGGGGCCTGATTTTGAGTTTAGCATACCAGGTTAGTCTGTCACAAACATGAAGGATAACCCATTCGCCATATTGAGTCCAACACTTCTTTTTGAAAAAGGTACCATCCATTCTAATCAGAAAACACTGTGTCACAGTGGTTGCATCTAGCACTTTTTGCTCAAATCAACAGCCATTATTTGTGTCTTCCAACTTGGGTTTTGTCCACTCTTCATTGCATTCAAAATTTAGCAGGTTGGGTGGTGACCAAGCTTAAGAAATGTCATGTTGTTTTGGAAGCCTAGAGGTCTCTACATTGCCTTCCCATGAAACAACGAACAGTGCTGCAGATACAGTGTTTTTACCTAGAACGGTTTACAAAAATGGAGCCTTCCTTATTACGGACTATAACGGCTGCTTCATTATGACTCAACGTTCACTCCTTACATCGGGAATAGTCATATTGATGTGAGGTTCTGCTCTAAACATTAAGAATAAGATGTTCTCTACGTGTAGGTTGGACTCTTTGACTCCTTGGTCTCAGTTCAGAATTTTTTTTCCCGTCCACTCAGGATTATACTGTTTTTAGGAAACCCCTAAAGAACTATTTGTTCTGCTAGGAGGCTGGAATTGTGTGTAGGCGATTCTTGAATTAGGTCGTTTTCTTACAAATTTTACTAATTCGGTCTTACAATTAAGCGGCATGAAACCACAACGGAGGTGTACAAGTGCTATATAAATCAATCAATCAATCACCCATTGTGATCATAGACCAACATCGCTTCCTATAAGAAAAAAAAACCTTCTTTTCACCACCAACCAGGACCAGAGTTTCCCTCGGTCAGAATTAGTGAATCTTCTATGTTTGCCACCTATGATGATCTCAAGACCGCTATTAGAACAAAGGGAGTTAATGCGCTCCTTCTATCAGACCTCACTTCCGCCTTTGACACAGTACATCACTCCACACTGCTACGGAGACTTAGGGACATCGGAATTCAAGGTACAGTCCTGGATTGGATCTCTTCATATCTCGATGACTGATCTCACAATATCTTGCTTGTTCATTTATCTTCAGCTGTACCTACCCACACATTGATAACCTGTATACAACTGCAGAATCATCAACAACAGTTATCCTCAGATGTACTGCCTTCAAGAGATGTTCACCCTTTACATTACGTCAGCAGCTTACCGCTATCTATGATTGCCTTGGGAAAGTCCTCGTTCAAGACTGAGTGTATGTTGGCTGTTCTATTACTACAGATGTCCATATGAAAACACTGTGATTGTATTTTTGTCAATAACGAAGTTCCTATCCCATTCCAAGATCTGGAATACTTCTCATAATAAGATCGGACTTCAAGAGCTACTTTGTGATGTGTAACAATTTGGCCCGCTTCTATTAAACTGTGTCATATTTGTGAACAATTATTTTTCGTTGTTCGAGTAATACTTATGGGTAGTAATGTGTGTCAGTGGTTATAACACACCCCTATTATGATCTTAAAATCTCTTGTAAACGGAGGGTTTACAAACACATTATTTTTAGTTGCTAACCTATTTTGACATACCAACAAATATAGGCCACTCTCTGTGGATGTGCAACAACATAGTTCTTATCCCAAATAACTTCAAATTAAGTTACTAGGGTGCTCTTTATACTATGTGAAGTGCACACTGCATCTTTCCAGACTTGTAGTTCATTCACAGGGTGCAGACCACTGTGTTCTTTTGGTGTCTTGATTTAACAAGAGTCTGTAGCCAGGTGCCTCCCATTCCCATTTTGCACCAGTGAATTCAGAACACAACCACTAGATAGCTACTCCTACATATGTATCACTACATCAATCTGTTCTACAAGGAGCCAGATGCAAGAAGTATTTGATTCAGAGCTCTGTGCATTGCACAACAAGCCTTCAAAGGCACAGCCAGATACTAGTTACTTTTAAACTTCACACTAACAGCCAAGGACAGACACTCCAATCTTGACTTCCTTTGCTACAGACTATCTTATAATTTATATAAACTTGCGTAAGCAACAGTTCTATGTCTTCACAGATGGCCGAGATCTCTTCTGGAAAGAATGACACTCGACAACCATCTCAAATGATGAATGATAAAGACCTTTTTTTCCCAAAAACATATAATCCTTCTCATCACCGTCATGTCAAGAAGAAAATTGTTTGCATCTGTAAGCTCAACTCTAAATGTCTAGCACCATTTTGCCTGACCTCATGCCTTAACACATCTAGAAGCTTGTCATGATACCATTGGAAGTCACCTCATAACCTCACGCACGACATCCAAAGCTCCTCATACAGGCATTACTAAACCCAACCTCTACAGACCATGCAAAACTAATACCTTATGGGGAAGAAACGTACCCACTGATTCAGAAGACACTTTAGTGCTTAGACAGGGGAATGAAACACTATGTAAATCCTACAATACAATTGCCCTGCACGGTGGAGCATCATCTCCAGTCAAGTTAATCAATTCATTACTTCCCACTGTTAGCAACTTATACCGTCAAACTTTACCCATAGTCACTTCAAAAATCTCAAACCTTCTACCCATGACAAACAACTACTCCAACATCATCATTCTCTGCAACTTCAGTCTTCTAGTACACTCTACTACCAAAACCATTAACCAGACACTCCTCTAGCTGCTGCCTGTGCAAATATAAAGCAACAAATCCTACTGCCTAGTCACATCAAAGGCAACATCTTGCCTCTCCACACTTTTCCATGGTGTCCCTCACGGCACCTACTTATCTGACTTTAGTGACATTCCCTGACATCTTTAAAATGCCAACCCAGTCCACCACGACCAACCGAAGCTCACTAAGAAGCTATTCAGATTTTTCAAGGGTGCTCTACGGCAAGATTGAGAAAACTTGCGACCAACTCAGAACTCAACACAGATGTTAATGTTCAACTTAATGCTCACAACCCTATGCATTGCACCAATTTAGACACCCATGTACTAATGAAGATCCATTTATCAAATTCGAGGCCTTCAAAACAATAGAACTACATAATGTGTTAAAAAGGAAGCATAGCATGTACGGACAAGAACTGTCATCGCTCAAAACTCCAAGAATTACTTGTAATCCTGAACCTATTTTGCTCAAACTAGCGAAGATTCTTCGCAGAAAACAAAGCACCTTATTGAACGGATATAAACTCAGCAATCTGCAGGTGTTCAGCAGTTCCCAACATTGTTAAGCAATTAATTATTTTCACACCTGAACCTTCACTGAGAACTCCACGAAGAAATGCAATGGGAACAAATTCTTTGTCGAAAAAATTAATAAGATCATGAATTACGATGATGCCAAACCACCAGCAACCATTCCGCCATACAACGACGCAACACACCCAAAAGACAATTCTTCAAAAGACTGCATAACACCATTTAATATGGTCATACAAAGATGACATCATACCATCAACAGCTTGCAGACGTACACTCTTTCCAACATCTTTAAGCAGGGCATCAACCTCACACCAGTCCTCCATAGAAGTGCAATGTAATCATCAACTTATTATTTTTTTAAATGCTAAGATCAGAAATTACACTGATAATGCCAAAACAGCAGCCACACTTCCTACTATGCAACTGAACACCACACCCAAGTGGATATGCTTCACGCCCTGATCGAAGGCCTCTTAAGATTCCTTGACCCTTTAATGGCATGTCCTATGAGGATGATATCATGCCATCACCGGTGAAGCTGTCAAAACTCCTGCTCATCTTCATTAATGTATTCCACATTCAAGGTATATTCTGGCCTCCATCAAGAAAGGACAGATCAGCTGATGAAAAAGACCAATCTTGAGCCAGACAACCTTGCCAACTACTTACTTGCCTTTGCTGGGGAAAAACCATCAACACAATCGCTGCCACCAGTTACACAAAAGTATCAAAACAGTCCTTTCTGCAGGAGTGCTAGTCAGACTCCATGCCCTACTTCAGCATGAAGACAGCACCCATCCAGCAGGTTAATGATACACTAAACCACTAAACCCTGTCTCTTCATTCTCCTAGGATTCTCAGCAGTGTTTGCCAAGGTCAGCCACTTAGACTTGCTCAACATTATGCATATCCAGGCTTCAATGACACCATCAAGCTGTGGACCACCTGGACCTGATCCAGCACGGTCGCTCCCCCCACGCTCCCTGATCCCAGCTCCTGCTCACGTTCTGGCTTGCTGGTGAGACCGAGACTGCTTATTTGCAACTGCTTTAATTTATTTAATTCACCTCGCGCTGTTGCTTATTTATTTTACTTGACTCGCGCTGTGTATTAATTATTTATTTCGACTCGCGCTGTGTATTAATTATTTATCTCGACTCGCGCTGTGTATTAATTATTTATTTTGAGTCGCGCTGGCATTTATTTATTTAATTTAACATCACGCTGGGAACTGATTTGCACCCCCGGTGCCGTGGTGCATCTGCTGCCCCTGCCTTAGTCTCCCTTTGACCCTCCATCTTGTTGACTTGTTCCCTGGCCCGCCCCTCCTCCCTGCTACCGCCTCCCAACTGCTGCCCCTCCCACCCACGAATAGAGGGCTCCCTACCTCCTCTGACGCGCTGTGACCACCTGGACCTGATCCAGCACGGTCGCTCCCCCCACGCTCCCTGATCCCAGCTCCTGCTCACGTTCTGGCTTGCTGGTGAGACCGAGACTGCTTATTTGCAACTGCTTTAATTTATTTAATTCACCTCGCGCTGTTGCTTATTTATTTTACTTGACTCGCGCTGTGTATTAATTATTTATTTCGACTCGCGCTGTGTATTAATTATTTATCTCGACTCGCGCTGTGATATAATTATTTATTTTAAGTCGCGCTGGCATTTATTTATTTAATTTAACATCACGCTGGGAACTGATTTGCACCCCCGGTGCCGTGGTGCATCTGCTGCCCCTGCCTTAGTCTCCCTTTGACCCTCCATCTTGTTGACTTGTTCCCTGGCCCGCCCCTCCTCCCTGCTACCGCCTCCCAACTGCTGCCCCTCCCACGCTCCGCCCCCTCCACCATTCATTTATGGCCAATGTCCCCACGCGCAGCGTCCACGCGCTACGGCCACGCCGAAGGTGCGCCAAAGGTAAGCCCGTCTACGCCCGTCCGCGCCTGGACCGCGCCCTGCGCCAGAGCCCCTGGTCCTCGCAATGCCCAGCCCTCCCGCATTACTTACGACGCCTCCACCCTCCTAGCCCTTAACCCCGGCCGTTCCCCCAACTGCGTCCAAGCCGCTCCTGGACACACCCATGGACCCTTCTCTTGCTACTCCTGCAAGTTCGACGGCACCAAAACCAACTCCTCACCCACCGACACCAAGCAGAGACCCGACACCAACCACCTAAAATGCATCCTGCTCAACACCCGCTCAGTCCACAGACACGCCATCGAACTTTGGAATCTACTAGACACCATCTCTCCCGACGTCGCCTTCCTGACAGAAACATGGATGAACGCCTCATCAGCCCCTGACATCACCATTGCCATCCAGGAAGGATACAAGATCATCCGTAAGGATCGCATCGACCAAACAGGAGGAGGCATCGCTATCGTCCACAAGAACTCCATCCGCATCTCAACCAGCTCAGACGTCAACCTAGCTAACGCCGAACACCTTCACTTCCAGATCCACACCGACCCCAAGACCACACTCAGAGGCACTCTCCTCTACAGGCCTCCAGGACCCCGTACAAAATTCTGCGACGTTATCACCAACTTCATCACCCCACACACCCTCCCCTCCGAGGAATACATCCTACTGGGAGACCTCAACTTTCACCTGGAAAAGAGCAACGACAGCAACACCACCTCCCTTCGGGACAACCTCGCGAACCTCGGACTCAAACAACTTGTCTCTACGCCCACCCACATCGCAGGTCACACACTCAACCCCATCTTCACCTCCAGCAAACATGTCTCCTTCAGTCACACCACCACCCTCCAGTGGACGGACCACAGCTGCGTACACTTTTTCTACAATAAAACCACCACTCACAACCGACCTCAACCTACTCTACGAAGAAACTGGAACAAAATCACCATCGACCAGATCTCCTCTTCGCTTCTTCAAAACCCACCTACCCACTCCTCAAACCCCGACCAAGCAGCATTTAACCTCACCCAATGGCTATCCAACAGCGCCGACATCCTAGCACCGCCGAAAAAACGTCAAATCAAAATTGGCAGCAAAAACGCCTCCTGGTTCAATGATGATCTTAAGAAATCCAAGAAACTCTGTCGCTCCCTGGAGAAGGCCTGGAAAAAAGACCCAAACACCAGCACCAGGGACGCCTTCAAAAACGCCACCCGCATACACCACCAACTGATCCGAACTGCCAAGAAAGCCGCATTCAAAGACCGACTAGACAACAACGCCCACAACAGCAAGGAACTATTCAACATCGTCAAAGAATTCACCAACCCCTCAGCCAACTCCAACGACATCACCCCCTCGCAAGCCCTCTGAGACTCCCTAGCCTCATTCTTCCACAACAAAATTGCAGACATCCACAACAGCTTCGACATCCAACCCGGAAACTATCCCACCCAATCTTCTGCCGTACCTGCACCCTCCTCGAACATCCTTAACGACTGGAACCCAATCTCCACCGAGGACACCATCCGCCTGATGAACTCCATCCAGTCAGGATCCCCCACAGACCCATGTCCTCACCACATTTTCAACAAAGCAGACTCCATCATAGCACCACACCTCCGAGACGTCATCAACTGCTCCCTCAACTCCGCAACCTTCCCGGAAAGCTGGAAACATGCCGAACTCAGCGCCCTCCTGAAGAAACCCACAGCTGACCCCACCGAACTCAAAAACTACCGCCCTATCTCACTCCTTCCATTCCCGGCCAAAGTCATCGAAAAAGCGGTCAACAACCAGCTAGCCGCATTCCTCGAAACCAACAAATCCCTCGACTCCTCACAATCCGGCTTCCGTGCCAAACACAGCACGGAGACCGCTCTCATCGCAGCAACAGACGACATTCGAACTCTACTAGACAACGGAGACACAGTCGCCCTCATCCTCCTCGACCTCTCCGCAGCCTTCGACACAGTCTGCCATAGCACTCTCCTACAGCGCCTCAATAACATCGGGATCCAAGGAAAAGCACTGGAATGGATCACCTCATTCCTCACCGGAAGAACCCAGAGAGTCCGCCTCCCGCCATTCAAGTCCGAGGCCACTGAAGTCATCTGCGGCGTACCCCAAGGTTCCTCACTCAGCCCCACCCTCTTCAACGTATACATGAGCCCCCTCGCAACAATCGCTCGCCAACACAACCTCAACATCATCTCCTATGCAGACGACACCCAACTGATCCTATCACTCACCAAAGACCCCAACACCGCCAAAACCAACCTACATGAAGGCATGAAAGAAGTAGCAGAGTGGATGAAGCACAGCCGTCTGAAACTGAACTCAGACAAAACAGAAGTCCTTATCTTAGGCACTTCTCTCTCCGCTTGGGACGACTCTTGGTGGCCAGAGGCCCTTGGAAAAGCACCCATCCCGACGGACCATGCACGAAACCTGGGCGTCATCCTGGACTCCTCTCTCTCGATGAACAGGCAAGTCAACGCAATCTCATCTTCATGCTTCAACATCCTCCGCATGCTCAAAAAAACATTTCGCTGGATCCCCACCGAAACCAGAAAGACAGTCACCCATGCACTGGTTACAAGTCGCCTGGACTACGGAAACACCCTATACGCGGGTATCACCGCAAAACTCCAGAAAAAGCTCCAACGCATCCAGAATGCATCAGCCAGACTCATACTAGACATCCCACGCAAAGACCATATCTCTAGCCACCTGAAAAACCTCCACTGGCTCCCCGTCAATAAGAGGATTACTTTCCGACTCCTAACCCACGCACACAAAGCACTCTACGAACTTGGACCCGAATGCCTCAACACACGACTTTCCTTCTACACCCCCCCTCGCCAGCTTCGATCTTCCAACCAAGACCTTGCTACCATTCCTCGCATCAATAAATCCACCATGGGAGGTAGATCCTTCTCCTACCTCGCAGCTAAAACCTGGAACTCTCTCCCCACCCACCTACGTCTCACACAGAACCACCTAGCATTCAGAAAGCAACTTAAAACCTGGATATTCGACAAGTAACTCCCTTCCCCTCCTCAAGCGCCTTGAGACCCTCTGGGTATGTAGCGCGCTATATAAATGTTTGACTTGACTTGACTTGACTTGGAGTAACATAACACGTTTTGTTACAATGAAAACCGTTCATTAACTTTATCTGGATAAACCCAAGCAGAAATGGTGCTGGATGGAACTACGGTATTATACGGTGCAATCAGGAAAACCTTTTTTCGCCATCAATACAACTACTCACAACTTACCTGGGTTAGGCTTCATGCCTATAAATAATTGACTGAAGGAATTGATTGGATGTAGCTACGACTCAACAAGATATTTTCAGGGATATATTTTATTATGATTAAGACAACTTTTCAGGGTTGAACATGGTCCGTTCTTTATTTAACATTCAAAAAGGCCTTGAAGAAGCTGCGTGTACAACCCAGAAACTAGAATGGGCTGAAAAACCACATGCATGAACAGATTCTGATTTGGCTGAAAATTATATGCTGAACTTATTATAATGTCAAAGTTATTGTGAGCAAACAACTTGTAGAATTGATTGTGTATTGTATTCAAGGAAACGATACTGTGGAAGAATGATACGTTAAAGACAATTTATGTGAACACATTGTGTTGATTTGTAAAATTCTGAGTATAAAAACATTGTCTGTTAATATTTGCTACCAGTGAGTTAGAACAAACACCTTAAGTAAAAAAGTCATTTTGGATGACTGTTTAATTTACGCTCCCTACAAATCTTGTTATATTACCCCACATACCGAATTGGCTGGGCACCAATCAAGTGGGTTGAGCGAGCGCCCTGCCGCTTTAGAATCTGAACCTATTGTTAGTATGCCATCAAGCAGTGGTTTTCATCATACCTCAGGATCAGACATCAACCAGTGCAGCCGAAATGTTCTAGACCAGAATACAGGGCTATGACGTTTGGTTTATCTCCTCTAGAGTTTCATTGTGTAACCAGTTGTCAACGACGTGTGGCATATCAACTCTAGACTTTCGAATCCTGGCCAGACCCTTGCCCCTTTGTACCACCTCTTGTCGATCTCCTTGGGGTGTTCCTTCGAGTGAGGAGGTCACCTAAGAATGACTCACAAGAACATAGAGTGATGACAAAATTCTGGGGCAGGGGTCTCCAGTGGATGCGTACTGAAACCCCATATTCCCCTGAACATCCCCTAGATTTCCTGGGGGTCCTACCTCATGGGGGCAACTGGCGAGATAAAGACCTTTGGATTGAGATGGGGCGGCAAAGGTAGGCGATCTCTTTAGCGTTAAAGAACTGCTCCCGTTTGAGAAGATCCGTGTGTAGTTCGATTTTCCTCAGGGGCATTTCTTGTTACAGAGGGCACTCACTGCAGCAGTGTGCACACATTGGACCACAGGAACTACTACGCCTCCCACATTGCAAAGTTGCCAATAAATAGCCCTATTGGCGGGCACAATTAAGACAGTGTCCTGCCTCTATAGAGCAATACAACAACCCCTCAAAAGGCAGCGTTCCAGGTGGGAAGATGAATTGAATATTGCTATTCCTGAGAAGGATGGAGACTGCATACTAGATAGAAAACCTAAGGTTTCTCGCAAAACACGCTTTCAACTCATCAACTACTATATTGTGCACAGATTGTGCCTAACCCACGAGAGAGTGAACAGATACTCTCATGTAACTGATGCAGCATGCCCTAGATGTGGGAAGGAAGGAGCTCACAACATATGTTCTGAGCTTGTCCCATACTGGATGCATACTGGGAAGGGATCGTTCATACACTTGGGGAGGTCCTAGACTGGGAGATCCCCACACTCTGGGGCATTGCCTGCTGGGATAGTTTCCGCATACAACTAAATCGAAAGTCACCAGTAGATTTCAAGACCTCGCACTCATCCTTGCCAAACGGGAACTAGCGAGGAATTGGAATTCCAAGAAGGGCCCTCGGATCACTATGTGGAGAAGAGAACTGATTAAATGGGCAGGCTGTGAGGGGAGGATCCTACTACGGGAAGCCCAGAGAGGCATGAGAAACTTGGAAGAGACCAGAGCCTAGGGCTCTTTGGTGGATAGCATGGCCAATCCGGAACTTACTATGCTTGAGGGGTCACCTCCTAGACTAGGCTGATGTATATTGTTTAGTGGAATACCGACCTCTTTGCCTTGTATTGTGTGCCCACCTCAAATTTTTTTAGCCTTCTGAGCCTAACAATATGCCCTTTGCATGCTTCATTGGATGAGATGGACTCTCCAAAGCACAAGCCATTACTCAATTTCTAAAATGCTGTATCGACTCAAGGAGGGGGTGGGGGGTAGGAATTGATTGCTATATTGCCCATGTATATTTGAATAAACAAATGATGACTGAACTGACTATGGTATTTGATATATGAAAACTAATAAAATCTACTCTACAGTTTGATGTGTAACCTGCTGTCAACCTGAAGGATTACTTCTGTACAATTAAATTGTGGCTGTTGAGGTGCAAATGAAGCGTAACCCAGTCAAAACAGTTTACAGAAATCCCCAATGCAGCAGATTAGCACATGTTCAAGACTGGCTTTAGGAAATTAATTTATAAGAATGCACTCCACATCCCTTGGATTCCACAATGGCAGTGCCCTCACATGCAAAACACATATCATTAAGTACACAACAGCTACATCAAGGCAATCTTTTGCAGAATTACAACATATCTCCCGCAACCCAACTTATGAAGGGATGTAAAAGCAATAGAACCATCAGTCTAAGGACACTGCATTGCCTTACTCACCAGGACCCTCCAATATTCATCAGATGAACCTTTGTAATGCATTTGCATCACCCATTGAGGATATGAAAAAATAAATCAGACCACATAACCCCAGCTCTCAAGACCTTCCCTACCTCTTCCTTCGACAAGCATCATTTTAAAGGTCCGCTCTGTCAACTTCAATGGTGTAATAATATTTAGTATATCACCCTATCAGTCATGCTGGCCATGCATCACCATGAGGTGCAAAAAGAAGTTGATTAGAGCACAAGATTTTCCCTGCTATGCACCCTGATCTTCAGCACTTATGAAATAAGATACAACTATTCAAAAACACTCTTGTGCATAAGTAATGAGATCTTCTGCACCATTTTGGAACAAAACATGAAGAATGACAATACAATCTTAAATATGCATGCTGTACTGCTTCACCTTCAACTGCAGTACGCACAGCGCACCAGTGCTTTATGGTTGTATTTGTGACCTATAAATATACAAACATACAAATCATGCTTGAAGTTACAGTTTCTTTGTGTGGGTATACAATGGCTTTAACATTATAAGTAAAGTCCTTAATAAAGTTATAGGTGGACAGATTGATAATTCACTCAGGGGTGATTTTCAATTTTTAGAAGTAGTAACACAAATGCTAACAATCAAACACTATGAAAACTGACATACTGAGGGCAGGTGGTACCCAGGTTTTGGTCAAAATTCACATCTTCATCTTAATAAATTCACATTTTTAGTAGTAGCAACACAAATGCTAGTAATCAAACACTATGAAAACTAACAGACTGAGGGCAGGTTTTGGTCAAAATTCACATCTTCATCTCAACAATTTACATTTTTAGAAGTAGTGACACAAATGCTAGTAATCAAACACCATGAAAACTGGCTGAGACTGAGGTTAGGTGTTACCCAAACTTTGGTCAAAATCCACATCTCTCCAAGATAAACAATGGATGAATAACAGTTTTTCTGAAAATCCGCAACTATCTCCATCAGGTTTGGTGTCTAATACTAGAAGGAGAAAAGTGCATATCAAATTGTACTTGTTAGTATACCTTTCTTGAAGTGACACAAATGCTGTATGAGTGACACAAATGCTGTATGAGTGACACAAATGCTGTATGAAACTACCAGGTGATCTAAAAAGTTCAGAAGTTTTTGGTTACGTGCCAATTAGAAATTCTTCATATGCGACCTCCTGTTAAGCAGTGCAGCAGCTAAATGGAATATTTCCAACTCAGCAATTGTGGGAAAGTGGCATTTCCGTACACAATGTATATATACTTTAAATATAGATGGTGGATTTTCAGCTCATTTTCCAAGGCTTTGAACAGACAATGCCCATTAAGGGGTGTGGAAAATCTCATAACATTGGCATTAGCCTATGCAAGCTTTTTGTTTTGGATGAGGGAGGGGATTTTGTGTAGTGGAAAGAGGCAATAGTGTTTCTTAGGTACTTCTCTGCAAGAAGTCCTGACGTCCTCCCCCACCCCCGCCCCCAAGGCCCCGCCAAATCCTCACATGAGAAATTTGTTTTTTAGTTAGCAAGTCTGACAATGAAATCCCCACCTTTATTAGCTGGTTGTATGCTAAAAGAATAACACTGTCTTAAGATTTGTTTTTATGTTGTAAATCAGAGACTCTTCTCCCGTGATATAGTAGGGAATGAATACCATAATGTTTTTCAAACGGATGATATCTTCAAAAACAAATATCAAAAGTAACTAGTGAGACACTGGATTGATTAATGTTAGGGCTTCTAAGCCCAGAGTACTGTTTTGTAGTGAGGCATAGTTCGGGAAACAATGGTTTATTATTTTAATCTAATAAAAGGCATTATTTGTAGACAATGAAAGGAAAGTATAAAGGTTGTTGCATTGGTTAGCTCGGTTTTTGGGGAGCCCAGTTTATTTTTTTGTTGCATCTTCTTGAGAAAACCAGTCGTGCTCTGATGAAGCTACTGGACAAGGCCATTAGGCAATAGGCATGTATATGGATTTAATAAACATGAAGGCTTTCTGGCAAACTCAAAAAGGAAGAAATACTAGCACATGAGAGCAAGACCAAAGAATACACTCAACCAAAAAATGGAATGAAGAGGGCAGAATTTAGAGAAAAAAGAAGGGGAGTGTAGAGTGTGCAGTGTAGAAAGACAAAAATGGACAGTGTAGAAACATTAAGAGATTAAGGCAGAAACACACGGAAGTAGGGAGAGGTCTAGATAGGAGAAATTGTAGTAATCCATGTAATTCATGTTCTGCATTCTCTGTTAGAATTGTTATCTTACATTTCCACTGTAACATTCTATGCACTGATGAGCCATTCTCTACTGGGCTCCTGCTGAAGGTGGTTGTTCAAGCTGTCTGTCCCAATAAAGCTACAGACTTCTACTTGGCTTCTTGGGTCCATTTACTACATAAAACAAACGGAGGAGAGGAAGCAGAACGCAGTTAAAAAAAAGTCAAAAGCAGGATAAAACACTCAGAAAAACAGGGGAAAGGAAGGATAAAGTAGAAAAAACAAGGCAAAAGCAGGAGAAAGCACTCAGAAAACTGGAGAAAGGAAGGAGAAGGCAGTAATAAATGAGGAAAAAGCAGGAGAAAGCACTCAGAAAAACGGGGAGGAAGAAGAGTGGTACAGCAGAACGGGAGAGCTGGGTCTGTGGCCTCCATTAAGTAGGTCCTGGGAGGAGGGATGGGCACTGGGAGGCGGTGGGCGGGGCTAGACGGGAGGCGGGAAAACGGGCCACAGGTGGGAGCAGTAAATGAGGAAAAAACTCAGAGAAGCAGTGAAAAATACGGAAAATGCAGGAAAAAGCACTCAGAAAAATGGGGTGGGGAGGAAGGACAAGGCAGCAAAAAACGAGGGGAAAAATGAGAAATCACTTACAAAAACAGGATAAATGAAGGAGAAAACAGCAAAAAATTAGGCAAAATCAGGAGAAAGCACTAAGAGAAACGAGGGAGAAGAAGGAGAAAGCAGTAAAAAAAACTAGGCAAAAGCAGGAGAAAGCACTCAGACAACTGGGGGGAGAAAGTAGCAAAACAAAAGGGAAAAGAAGGACGACTCAGGAAAATGGGGAGAAAGCTGAGCGGTGCAGCAGCAAGGGAGAGCTGTGCTTTGGGCAAAGTAACAACTAGAGTTTAATTGCATGGTGCAAATCTAGGGCTGGGACTAGTTTTTTCTGAGGCAATGTGCTGCAGTAATTGCTCAAACTGAAATATGTGTTTTGGCACTCTTCGGACACTTTTAAAAGAAAGTATCAGGGATTTAGAATACTGCACTTAACCGAAAACACATACAAGAAGTTCCTTTTCTCACAGCCATTCCAACATTGTGAACTTTTTCAATATATAAAGCTCATATTAGTACTTGTAGATAAAATACAAAACAATACAAAAGAAAAGTTTCAACAATTCTAATTTCTTTACTTTTTTAAAAGACGTCTTTAAAAAACTTAATTGTGATGACACATACATTTCTAAGGTCCATTTTGACCAGTAGCTTAATATTTCACATGAGCATTTTAAATAGTAATATACATATACAATGAGCATATTATACAGAAGCAGCCTGCAAATTAGTTTGTTTTGTAGTTTCATCTTAATGGGTTTAATTGAACAGAGGGTTTTAGGTGGACTTGACTGAGTTACCACAATTTATCATAACGATAAACATTAAAAACATATTAGGAACTCTTTCTTATCTAAACTGCAAACAATCAGTTTCAAAACTTACTGACGCTAAAAAATAAAACATACCTTGATATGTAGCTTAAGAGGGATTCCTGTTTTGATAAAACAACAGGGCAACAGGCACGCGCTAAATAGCTTTTTCTGTGTGGTCTAGAGAATGCTTCACCATATCAAGAGGTGAAATGCTCTAGTGCAACTTGCCTGCATAAGAGCTTACTTTAAACTTTTAGAGTTTCTTGAACATCAAGAAAAACTGGAGATCCAGTAGAGTTCATCAATGAGGAGCTATTTATGACAGTAAAATATTTACTAGTCTACTGCCCATTCTGCTAGCCACTGCTCACACACTGCCCTTTGCTCTTCTGTCTCTGTGGTCTTTGGTGCACTTTTTGCCCTATTTGTCCGGCTCTCCAGGAGTGTCCTTTGGCGCTCTTGTGCCTCCTGCACTGCCCGATCTTTTATTCCTTGGATGGTCTCCTCAAGTGAGTGTACGATGCTGACAGGTACCCAGTTGCTGTCGATTGTCGAAGTGAAAGGGTCGGGGGCTGTAACTTCAACCAGCTCTCCCTCAACAGGTATTCGAAGGTAGTAGGAATGGAGCATCATCCTGTAGGGACCACTGTCTTTCTTCAAGCTGTATGTGAAGTCTCCCACAATGGGGTGACCAATGGCACTACAGTGAACCCGGAGCTGGTGTGTTCGCCCTGTAAGAAGACCAGTGAAGGACACAGTACATATTAGAAGGCATTCACGTATGGACCAATAAAGCCACTCTACATATAGTTCGCCAGAGGGAAAAACTTGAACTTCCAATTCAAGATTGACTCCCAAGAATTCTCGCCTCAAAGGATGCCCCATGGGTCACAGGCTTGCATTGTCTGGTGTGTGAAAGTACCCCATAAAGGCCGAAACATTTCTGCTCTTCATATCGAAACAGTGTGCGCTAGCACAGTGTAGAGAGGCCAACATTATACTAAAATACAACATCCCCACACCCTATATCTTGTCACACACCCACCAGAGCTCTTATGCTGGCTTCTCGAACTAAATGTCTAACGAGTTTATGGCTTATTTTTACAGCACCAACATTTATTCAACTTCTACGATGGGACAAAATTGTTTTGGGTTGAGCAGGGGTATTTTGAAACATACACAAAATCCACCATGGAACCCAAAATTGGATTCTTGCCAATGGTAAAGGTCTCTCTTTCTTCATAATTATCCAAAACATTTTTCAAACACCATATCATGACAAGTACAAATTGTAATAATTTTAGCTGTATCCTGTGATTTCTCACATTAGCACCGTAATCATGGCACCAGTCTTTCTCCTATACCTTTTAATTTCACCTAACTGTACGGTGTTCAGGTCCCAACATGCTTTAATGTGCTTCATAATTTCTGTTTTAGTTCTATATAAAGTAAACGCCTACTTTGTTACTGGACGCATATAGTGTGAATTGTTTGTGAACCACAACCCAATGGCCACTGCCCAGGGCAGGAGGACATGGCTACTACAATCTTGCAGAGACGGTGTTGCATGGATAATACAGGGGCGATACAGGGATATACTTTTTTTTTTTTTAGGAGAGAATATATCTTTATTGACATTTATAACGAACAATACAAGATATCCGCATACATCTGTTGTATTTACGCCTTACTGAGTGTCAAACCAACAGATACAGATATATATTTAATTGTTCCACTTCCAAACGATATAAGGTTGTGGAGGATTATGATTAAGGCTTTCTGTTTTCCATGTTACTGAAGTATACAGATAAATATAGGCAGTACATAAATTATTTTACTGTCTTATTTTTAAAAAGGATCCGAAAGGAAATGAGGGTCTTTTTTTGAGTGATTTTAAATTCTGCCTGTCATGACTGCCAGCCCAATAGCTGTGCAGACTGACTTGAAACGGAGTTAAAAACAGCTCAAGATGTGCACAAGGTTGAGGCTAAAATGTGCATGTTTTCTTACAAGTGCATTCATTATTCATCCATAAGTGTTCATATAATTGAAACATGTCAGGCTTTCAAGTATGAATGTACTTTATTGGTCAAGCAAATGTGTAAATATACTAATTTCAACTTCATTTTTTCACAAACCCTACAATAAAACTGAATAAATACAGATAAAATTAACAAAAAATGAATATGGATGAATAGAAAAGGAAACCTCAAAATAACAAATACTATTAAACCGATGATTTGCTAATTATTCTAACTTCTCAAGCACATTTTGTCAGGAGACAGATTCTTCGGTGGGATGTGACCACATGGACCTTCAGCAATCCTGGAGAAAGTGGATGAATTGGACGTTTGACAAGGACATTATGAATAGTCCAAACACACTTTGTATTCCTATCACTTGAAACTTCGAGTGGGCCGTAGTTCACTCAAAGAAGCATGCCTCTCTAACCTCATGCTATTGCCTGTTTGGTGTATGCTTTCGTCTCATATGGAGTGCAATGCTGGAGGAACTACTTCAGATCTCAAAAGTACACTGAATCATCACACATTTTTTGTTTTGCTTTTGTTACTTAACTGTGCTTTTTAATGTTTTAGTAAGGACTTAATATTCAAACCTGAAACACAGGCTTTGCTAGTGCTTGTTTATATTGATTTTCATGGTTTTCATGTGTTGACATGACAAGCGTTCCTTTCTAGTAGGATCAAAACAGTATTCCTAAAATAAGATCCCCAAATTAAAAATGAGTCAATAATAATAATAATAATATTAATAAAACATCTATAGCATTCAGGGGACTTCTTGTGCTCAAGTGTTTGTGCAGTTATTGTTAACCTTTACCGTCAAGTTTATAGAATTGTATAACCTCAATTAAATATGTTGTTAAATGTCAAAATAAAACCTAGGTAAGTGGTAAGGTCTTTTTAATACGAATACTATTGAAACAACATACACAGTCCTTGGCACAGAGTATTAAGTGAGTAGATAACACGTCTAAATGGAAATAAAAATAAGCATATAAGCTTTTCCGCAGAAAAACGCTTTTCAGCCCCGTCGCCTTGCGACCGGGGCGGGAAAGGTTTAATATGGTGGCAGTGTCTATCAGACACCGCCAGTCATATTACAATGGGCTTAAACAGATGCTTTCCGTGGCGGCAATGCCGCCACGGAAAGGCATGCGGTCTTTACTTCGGCCCTCATGGTGAAGGGGGGTGCACATGGGTGGTACCTGTGGTACCCCCCTGCATTTGCATTCACAATGCGGCAGGCACCGCGCGGTGCCTGCGCTTTGTGTATGCAAATGCATATATGCATTTTTAGCATGATGCATTTTGTGCAGGATGCGCCCGCCACTGTGGTGGGCGCATCCTAATATGCAGTGCGGGACCGCCGCACAGCTCGCGGACGGTCCAGTTTTCCACTTGAGGCCCCATAGTTCTGGACTTTACCATGTAATTTAAAAGAAAGTCTAAAATGATATACACACATATATATATAGCCAGTGAGCAAGGCGACTGTGCTCGCCGGAACGCTTCTGGATATAGCACATGGCAGTTCACAAGAAAATTTATAAAATAAATACCTGCTTCTGGAAGAAACGCAAGTGTCCGTTTCTCTGTCGTTCGTGAATGCGAAAAAAACGGAGTGTTTGATTGTATATATATATATATATATATATATATATATATATATATATATATATATATACATATATTTTTTTAAATGCAAAACTAGATAAGGCAGAATCCTAGAGGCTGAAAAGTCCTTGCTGTGCTGGAAATTCTGTGCATGCACACAGGGGGGGCACATGTTTTGCCCCCCCCCCCCCTTGTGCCTCCACGAGGCGTGTGGCACAAGGCCCCATGCAGGGCCCCCTTTCTTTCCTCGGCGCCACTGTTTTCATGCAGGAAAGATCTCCATGAAGTCAGTGGCAGTGATGAAAGTCGTTATATGCTTGGTGTGACCACAGCGGTCCCCCCAAGCATGTAGATACCTCTGGACCGCCGCACCACTGCCAGGGAACGGCGGTTCCCTGGTGGAGTCGGCAGTCCCAGGGCGGCATGACCACTAGGTTCCTAATGTGGCGGTCACAAGACTGTCATTGCTGCACCACCACGAGCCTGGCGGTCCTCGGACCGCTAGACTTGTAATCGGGCCCCAAGTAGATTTTACAGTGCAGACCTAACCAAAGGGTATTAGTCTACTGTACACTTTACAACAAACAAAGTGAATTAATTAGGATACAGCACAACAGAGAAGGGATTGATTGATTGATTGATTTAGTGAATAAGAGAAAATATGTTTATTGTTTCAATTACTTGAAATGAATACAATTACATAAACACCGAAAAATAAGTTAATTTACATCAAAATAGTTCTGAAAACAAAAAAAGTCTAAGATCCAAAAGTCAAGAGAAAGAAGGTATTAGAAGATTACATTTTTAAAAACATATATTTTCATTGTTAACAATGTCCCGTATAAACATTTGTTTTAAGACTTAAGGCCTGTTGAGCATCTGGAATTTTCATGTTTTAATGGAGTTAAATATTATGTTTAGGTATTTGCCAAATTGGGCAAAATCCATTGGAACACTGGTTCTCAGACAGTAGTCCATGGCTTCTTTGCAGGTTGGGATACCTTTTTTTAAAAACTGTGATTTTAACACAGTGCCACATGATGAAAATTTGGGGAGCAGCAACGCAGATGTAACAGGGATTCTCGTCTGTATTCGCAAAACCTGCAATTATTTCTAGAAGGCATGGCTTTCCTATCGCCTCTAAGCTCATACAATGGGCGAACCAGAAGGTTCTTCAAAGAATTCAATTACTGCATTCCCTATTTAAGGCATCTTTTAAGTATATTTGCATTCTCAGTCCATCGTATGATTTTACAATTGCGTTTGCATTGATAGACGTTTTAATTTTTTCACATCCATCTTCCTTAAGATTTATTTATTCTTTAGTGTATGTTCCTTGAAGAGATGGATTCTTTAGACCTAAGCGACAGTCTTGAGGGATGGAAAGTGTCAGGATTCTTCGACTAGTGATGGCGAAGGTTTTACCTCTTAGGAGTTGAATGGTTGGTTGGCTGCATTATTTGTTTGATAATGGGTTATGGTCTTGTGGTACAGGTTTCTCCAGTAAACATTATTTTCTCATGGAGAAATGGAGGTAATGTGCTTGGCATGATGAATCTTACTACAGCTAAATTTAATGTCCCTAATTTCAGGAAGTGCTCCGAAATATACGTAAATTGATCAATAACTGTTCAATTACCATAACAACCATGATAGAGGGTACTTTTGGGTACAGTGCAATAAAGAAAGGTGGTCAGAGAAGACATACCTGTGTGAGGCTGAAGAAGGACTTTAGTGACCGGATCTCCATTGTACACCCCACGCTCCAGGACCGTTAGCGCTGTCTGACAGGGTTTGGCATTTTCACAGCCTGTGTACAACAAAAGCATGAAACTGACTAAACAGTAAAGACAAAATGGTGGCAAAGCAGTCCATGTAATTGAAAAGGGCAGTTTTGCCAAAACACCAGCATCACACTCAGCAACAATCACGTCAGACAGTCAGGTTCTTCTTGCGACATCCCAGCGGATCCAGGTTCTGAACACTGACCAATCTCAAGACAGTTGCACCCTTTCTTTTCTAACATCCTTGTATAGTCGATCCATGGAAGGATTTGCTTAGCTTTGACTAGCATAAAAGTGCTCCCCTTTGACCTATATTTCTTTACTTTTAGAACTTGATGGACGCAGAGCTTTCAGAGGGACACTCTTGCAAATATAGGCACATCCATTGAAGGCATGCTCAGTTGATTTGCAACAGCGTGGGAACATATTTCTAAACTGCGATTGAGAACGCTCCCTACTTTTAAGCTTGTTTAGTATACAGAGGCAATCCCTTATGTATATGCATTCATAATATATTAATATTTCTCTGCCATGGTCCTGCACCTATATGGATAAGATGTATATCAAAGGTGAAGTGGACTGACAGCCACTTGTGAAATAGGCACTGCTGCCATAAGTTCTATTTATTTATTTATTTATTTTTTGCACTTATAATGCGCGCAGATACCCAAAAAGGGTTTCCCGGCGCCAAGATTGGGAGGCTGAAAACACAGAAAGCGCAGAAAGCAACCCGGTCAAAGACCGCGATTATTTATCAAAGAGCCAAGTTTTAACGCCTTTCTTAAAGCTGGCGAGATTTTCCTCCTTACGCAGGGCTAAGGGAAGGGAGTTCCAAAGGACTGGTCCCAGATGGGAAAAGGACTTTCCCCCCATACGGGCCAGTTTAAATCTAGGAACCACAAAGTTTGCTCCATTTAAAGAGCGGAGGTTGCGTGCAGGAACGTAGGGCCTAACCAGTTTTTGCAGGTACTTTGGTGCGGTTCCTGCCTTGATCTTAAACATGTAGGTCAACGCTTTGAACCGAACCCGGTTCTCAACTCTAAGCCAGTGCAGGTCCTTTAGGTGCTTCGAGATCCTAGCTGTCCTAGGGATCTTACATAGCAGCCTGGCTGCGGAGTTCTGGACCAGTTGAAGCCGCCTAATCACAGCTAAATTGGAACCCAGATATAAGATGTTACCGTAGTCAAGCCTAGATGTAATCAGTGCATTGACTACGGTCTTCTGGGTATCCACAGGCAGCATCCAGATGATCTTCCGCAGCCATTTGAGGATAGTGAAGCACGTACCAGCTACTTTATTGACCTGCTGTTTCATCGATAAAGAATCATCGATGCATACCCCTAAGTTTCTGACCTGGGTAGCCGGGCTGGGAAAAGCACCCAAGGATGGCGGCCAATGGGTATCCTGCCACAGATCTCTCTTTTTACCTAGGAGAAGAATCTCCGTCTTCTCCCCGTTGAGCTTCAGCTGATTTGTTGACATCCAGCTGAAGACTTCGTGAAGACCTAATTTCAGCGCAGAGGGGGATGAAGGCTTTGAGTTGGTAATAGAAAAAATAATCTGCGAATCATCCGCATATGTCATGAGTTCTAGACCTACTCGCTCTGCTAAATCGGCGAGAGGGCGGAGATACAGGTTAAAAAATAACGGACTCAAAATTGAGCCCTGAGGCACGCCATGGGGTGAGAAAAAGGTGTCTGACTGAGCTTGCGAGGACGAGATCTGAAACGTCCGGTTGCTCAAGTAAGACGCGATCCAGTCCAGCGCTTTCCCTCCGACACCATCATCACTCAGCCTAGCAAGCAGTCTGTTGTGTGAGATGGTGTCGAAGGCCGCACTTAGATCAAGTAAGACAAGAGCAACCGTTTGCCCCTCGTCCAAAAGTCCCCTGATCTTCTCTATTCAAACCTGTGCATTGCTTGAGAAGTGGGAACATTCCCACAGGAAATGTGTACCCCCTTTCATTTACCTGTGTGACACTTTATTCTATTTGGGCAAGGTTCTGATGAAGGGGGTTCACGTTGTGTGTCAAGCCACCGAAACGCGCGTCGACCTCGTGTGTCCAGACCTTATTGTTTTGGTTACTTATTGTGTACTTGGAAACGTTTTACATCTCTGCGTTTCCCATAATCCCGGATGTGTACATGTGTCTTGTATGACTGTGAACGATTGTGATGAATGAATGAGTTTGATATAAGACTGATTATTTAATTGGGGGTTAAAATGTTTATACATATTTTTGTATGAAAAACTGGAATGATGTTTATATAATAAAGGAAAAGATTCTCTCACTTTTATCAAAAAATTGTCATTCAACGCATTGGTTAATAAAGGATAAAAATAATACAAATAAAAATTACAAGTTAATATGTGTATATTGTATATTGTATCTTGTAACTATGTAATTATGTATATGTATTTATACCCATACTAGATTTAATCATTGGTAAAGAAATTTAGGTCAGAGGGAGCACTCTTATTCGAGTTGTTTTGATATTCATTACCCTCTTACTCCCTGATCTCACACGTCTTCTAGAGGGGGTCCCTTTTTGAGGATTTTGTTTAGCTTTGAGTCATGCCAAAGACGAGATAGATAATTTTGGAGCTTTATAATGCTCATTTGAAGCCCAAAAGAAAGTACAAGAACTCATACTTTCAGGTTCTCCAAATCCTTAAGACCATAGCCACTGCACTGCCAGAACTTTGTACATTTTTGAAAAATGTGCTGTCCAAATCAAGACATTCACCACTTCTGCAAGATACTGTGACATTCAAGAAAAATAGGCACCCAACACCCTATACTCTAGATCACACAATGGTGACACCTTGTACTACAAGAAGCAAAAATCTGTCTGTAAAGTCTAAAACAGCAGCATATATTCATGAACAAAGAACTCTGAAGTGGATGTGAGGCAACACATGCGACAGTGACATCAAATCAGAAAGCTGACTAATATATGGCACAAAGTACGCACTATCATTGATTATAAGACTACTGCCAGTCTTGAGTCAGTTCTGTGACCCTATAAGGAAGAGGTTGAAGGTTGAGTTTCCTTCATAACGCCACAGAACTCCGAGGTGACTTGCAATATTCTAAGAATCAATGAAATTACACACATCATTGTATTCTTTTTAATACATGGCCACACCATCGCCACCAATGTTCTTCATAATCCATGGCATATTGCTCCTTTTCAAGAATGAGACACTCTAGTTGCAGATATGAATACTAAATGTGTTATACGTTCAGTAAAAATAAACACTCCAATATGCAGCTTGTCATTGGTTCCAATTTATTTTGTTATGTTGTATTCTTGGGCCAGCCCGATAGACACCCATGTGATTGGACATGGATGAGAACTGAATAGAAGTCTCATGCTCAGCAGTACTGATGGGAGAACCTTACAGAGAGGAAATTTTCTCATTTCACAGGAGAAGAAACCTAGCTCACTAGTAAGCGAGCTCTGCTAAAGTCTAGGTCTACTTGAACATTGGATGGCAAAGGGGCCTACTCCACGGGTCTATCCGGGTAGTTTTGCACCTTGGTTCAGTCCCTTTCTGTGAGCCGACTGCTGTAGAGAAAAGCTATCCACTCGAATGAAGGGCGTCTGGAGATTAGCACAGAATCTTATGGGTCTATGTAGCTGGCAGGTCTATAGACGGCCACTGCAGCTCTAGCTTAGTAGGCACCTACCCTCAATCCTATTGGTACATCTCACAAAGCAACTTGGCTAAGGCTTAGGTAATGGCGATTCGAACGCTGAATGGGAACACAGATTTTCATTTCAGATGGAATTTCATGAATCCTCTATAGAAACCAAGAGGTGACACCTAGTGCAATAGACAACTCAAATAAATACATATACTGATAACTACAGGGAGTATCATGAACTCACGCTATTTGAATACTGATGGCACATAGGCATCGGATCACAATGATCACATGTGGAATTTCATCTCAGGGTATAGGGTGCAGGCTGGCGTATAGGGTGCAGGCTGGCGTATAGGGTACAGGCTGGTGTCTAGGGGCCAGCTGTCAAGGACTCTGAATTCTCCAGAGGAGTGACACTTTGTCACATTCTGGAGTCAATGAACATCTGATAGGCCTCACTGCACAATACATTATCACTTAGGATCCTGCCAGTAAGAATCTCAAAGCAACATTATAGATTCACATTTTGGCTTGTTGTGATCTATTTTAAGGTACAACCCTTGCAATGTCTCCAAATGGAAGGTTTCAATCTGAACCTTGAGGGCAGTGATCAGAAGATATCACCGTCTAGCAGTAGCTCACTGAGTAACAAGACATGGAGAGCTGGTATTTTCAGTGAATGGTATGGCTCATCTGTGAATAGAGGGGTATCTCTGCTTTCCAATCTGACATACATATATGAAAATATAACCAAGTACTGTGGGAACAGAGGAAGGCCCAGTGAGTCTGGCATTCATATCCTAGTGTTCTAAAAGGTTCTAAATATTCTGAGGCAAAGGATGAGCTGACTGTATTCTAAGACATGGGCAGTCTCATGAGCTTAAATAAATTCAAAGGACCAATTCACCATTTCCAGTGTAATATTCCCTGTTCACGGTGACACTGATGTTCAGGGTCACTGTGTTTTCAGGCTCACCGTGTTTGTGTTCCATCCCTAAACATGCACTTTGACACCAAGTAAATTCAATTGATTTGGGACAATATGGCGTTAGAAATTAACGAATAGTCTGAAAGTTATACGTCCTATGTGGGCTGTAGCAGACCTTTACACTACCAACATATTTCGCTAAAGTGTATGGCTCCAGGAGGAAACATCATTGTGCTTTGGCTGTTCAGCAGATTTGTTATGTTATGTTAAAATAGGATTTATATAGCGCTCAGCTACTCCTAGGAGTGTCCCGGCGCTTCAAACCGAAGGCAGAAAAGGTGAAGGCAGTGGATGACAGAACTACTGAACAAAAAGCCACGATTTAAGATCTTTCCTGAAGGCCAACAGATTAGTGTTCCTTCTCAGAGACAGCGGCAGAGTGAACCATTGCAGTGACACATGGCAAGTAGAAGTGGCTTACACTTTCCTCGTGCCATTAGGTTGACCTGAAATTGCGGCAGGATCAGTTTAAATGGTGCTTTTTGTTTTCTCAATGCTTTTGCCTCAGTCTTTAAAAAACGGCATCTCCCATTCCCATTTTCCAATATTGTGTCTTTTTGCTGATTACATTTTTATTACTTGAATACATTGGTTTGAGAATTGCATGTTGTTCTTACCTTTAATGCTGCATGGTATGGTTTACACTTAGCACAGTTCCCTGGTGAACTCCTTCCTGCTTGTGCCATACCTATCTGAGTTTAAGCAGAGTCACTTAAAACTAAATACTGATATAAGCCAAGTGTGCTTATTAAGCTCACTGGGGTACCCTCTATTAAATAAATTATCTACTTTCTGTTACTCACTCTGCCTCGTCGCTTGACCGGACTCCTAGGTTTGTTACACTCTGGACCGCTCACCTTCAGTTTGTTCTGTACACATCATGTGGGTCATTCCCTCTACTGTGTTCTTCCCAATTGGATGTGTGATGGTCAGCTGCTCTTTGATCACATTGCCACGTACCTGCAGGAAGAGGAAAGTTCCATGAACACCGATCAAATTTAAAGCACAGAGAAACTTACAATGGGACTACTACAACTAGAACTGCGACTACTACGCTACAATAACATGGGTACTCTTCTCATGCAACTTCTATGCTATCCACATTATCTACCACTGATTTGGGTACCCTTTGTCAGGGGTGCCTATCAATTAATTTCGTATGATTATGTATAGTTAAACCTAAACCTTACTAATGTTGATATCATGCAATGTGGAAGTAAATGGGTTTGTTCTAAATAAATATGTTAGCAGTGTATTATGCGTAGGGATAGGAGTGCAGAAGAATGTTGCGGTTTATTGGTTAGCTGGGTAGTCAGCTATCTACTGCCCGGCCTGTCCAGAATTTTAACTGGACAGGTTTTAATAGCCAACTGTATAGGAATAATGGAATGTTACATGTGTGAGGGTGTGAGAAGTGTAGGCTAACAATATTTGAGTTTGTAAAAATGTACGTTGGCGTGGTGCAGAAAAGTGCTGTTGAATTACCTCCGCTTTGCCATCCATGTGGGTTGGGAACATATTGTGCATGTGATGGTTTCAGGAGTCTTCTGGGTGCTGTTTGGATAAGGCAAATTCTACATGTAATTGGGGATTTGTTCTGTAGTAGGTATCAGTGTATCCAGAGTGCTACTGGGTGACCAATGATAACAGATTAAGGCGCATTTGTAGTCTGTGTAGTAAGATCTTTCTATGCTGAACCGATTAGGAGTTGGAAATTGGATTTGGCAAATGTTTGCCTCTTAATGGTAGCTGCAATTTGCCAAACAGGAGCAGCCTTGATTGCATGTGGTGCATTTATGTTGAGTGAAGCCTAATGAAAGTTGGGTTCTCCTTGTGGCATAGAAACTGTACAGAGCAGGGAAGCTATAGAATCTATGGTGCAGAGCTCCTTATATATGTTAAGGCCAGTACTATAAAATAGTCCAGGTTTCAGAAGCGTAAGTGGTTGTTTAGTTTGATAGGAGACTGATTACATGAGACCGGATGAGGAACAGCCATTGAAATCGGGTGGTATAAAAAGTGATGTGTCCATGAGGAAAGGGCATATGATGTAGGTTTCATCGTAGCAATAATGCACAGGTAGGCCTAGCATGATCCCACTGAATTTACTCAACCTCTCTCAACAGATTTCCTCTCAGACCATGTGCCCAACCAACTTTACCTTGCTTCACTAACATCCCATATTCCACTCTCAATTGACCTCAGGCCCACAGCAAGCATCCACAGACCTACTGTTAGTTGGTGGCTGCCTAAAGGGGCAATAACAGCTCGTGTATGCGCCTCTGTTGCCCTTTCAGTCGGGGTGCACTGCTGCTTAACCATCTGGAAATCACCAATTACCATGGCGAATTGAACAAGGTGAATGAGCCATAGACTCATGAAGAGTAACGTGGCATCTAGGTTTCCTGATGGGAGAATGCGCTAGTGAATACAAGGGGGACAACAATGAACCTGAGAAGGGAGGCAGGCCGGGCACCAGACAGGTACGCAAAGTCCAAATAGCTTCATGCACCAAAATCAACAGAAACCAATCATTTCTTGACCAATCTTTAAAGTCTCCAAGGGAAATTGCTAAAAGAAACCCAGCAATCCCAGCACACTCCCTCATTAAACCTAAAAACCTAGTGGGTCTTTAAGGTGACCTGAATTAAACTGCTCCAACCAGTCCCTACGGGCCATCCACCAGCACTCACAGACCCCACTGACATGCCATCACTTATAATGAGCCTCTGTCAAACACCATATACCTTCACATCACATACGCACCTGCTGTGTATCCTCCGAGAACTGTGCCGCAGACCTCATACAATATGAGGACTAACAGCTATGACAGAGGAAACACCCTTGTGAAGCCTAAAGTCATTTTTGGATGCTCCAATTGTGTTATGTAAATAAACAATTCATACCACCAGGATAGTTGTGAAAGACTGAGACTTTACTGTCTCCCTGTGTACCCACTGGTGAGCATGGGCGGAAGTGCTGTTTGGCAGGTATAGGGTGTATAGATATGGGAAACATTGGACAAGGTGCCTGATGTTTGAATGATGTTCAAGTCAACACAGCTACTGTTAATGCCATTGATCAGAGGCAGTGGGCAGATAAAGATTATGAGAGGGAGACTGTGTACAAGTGCTCTGGGAACATGTAGGGGTGGTTTTCGTTGCTCAGTTTCAGATGCAGAATGAATGTGTCCATGGACCAGCACCACAATTTCTAGAGGTCGGTTGATGTCTGGTCTGGACCACTGTAAGCATAACATACATGATAGCATAGCTAACTAGCAATAAACCATTACAAGAGAGTAGTCACTTTCTTAATAAAGGTGTCTTCTGATGTCAGAGAATTACAATAATTTAGGTAAGCTTAAAGGAGATTAATGATCTCTTATAACATGCCAGGAGATCTTGCACATAAACACTAACCTGATTTGAGTTTATTAATTAAAATGTATATCTTGCTTGTCTGTGGGTTTAGCTTGCTTGATGAACACTACAGGTCCAGGACAAGTGCACTTTGGGACACTGCCATGTCAAGTGTAATAATGTACCAATTGCTGTAAAGCATGTAGGGTGCTTTTTAGGTTTCGCCTGCACATCGCTTGCACTGTGCTTGTGAAATGTATTGTATTTAATATAAATCTTAAAAGGGGCTTACATTCCACCCTTACTTTTCATTTGTTTGTGAGCTTGCCACTTACCTTTCCCCTGTTTCTATTGGTAGTGGAAAACTATTTCCCGTTGTTCTTCGTGTGTTTTTCTTATCAGTGTCCCATGGCCCAAATAGTCCTTTTCATTCGCTTTTGTGGAACTTTATTTTACGTTTTGCCTGCACACATTTCAACTGCGCTTGTTTTCATTCCATGCCCACACTCCATATGAATGCATGTGTTCCATCTTGCCACTGCTCCATATCACCTCCTCACTTCCCACATTTGTTTCCAACACTCCCTTGTTATAAAGCGGACTCCTGAAGACTCCCATGAAGCCCGAAGATTTGCGACACCATCCAGGTAGACTTAAATGTAAGTACGATATTTTACCACAACCTATAATAGTTCTCTTGAGCGCGTTCCTGTTTTTGTACATGGCAGTGCACGGGGTTCAAAGCCTTTGTAAATTGACTACTTTGTGGGACTGCATTTATAAAAAATGAGTCCATTGTTTATGTCGAAGTCAATTCTAGTCTACATTGAAAGCATATTATATGCTGTGCCTGACACAGCAGAGTAAGGCACTGGAGCTATGACCCGGAAGTAAATACCGTAGAGCCGGTCTGCCATCTTTTCCGCTTTGCTCTTTGCAGTGGAGGCATGCTTTTAAGCAGCCCCTGAAGTGACAGCGTCATGAGTGTCCCAGCTTTTATTGATGTGACGGAGGAGGACTAGGTGAGAGTCGCTCCAGATTCTGGGAACAGGAGTAGCCCCCCGTTACTCTCCTTGTGAAACATTGCCCTGCGAGCGAGGCATCCTAAGGCCCTGTTAATTAGTCTCTGATGTTCCAGGAAGAAAATCATTGTTAAAATTAATCAAGCAGAGCCACCGCTTGAAGATTGCCCTGTTCATGATAAAAATCAAATGATAAAATATCTCCCAAATGACCTCGTCAGTAATGGAGCCAAAATCTTTGGTGCATGGCGCAGTAGACTGGGGTGGCTCCAGCACGACTTGAATGTTTTCATAAACATTATGTTTTTCTTTTCCCTCTCTTCCCCCTCCCCTCCTCCACCACTGGCTGAGTTGAGTGATGAAGCCACAGCCAGTGTGCCTTGGGGACCTATTGCACTGTACGTGCGCCTCTCCACCCTAATAACTTGCTCTCTAATGCTCTGCGTCTTCCTTCTTGTCTCCTGCGCCACAGACCTGTCCCTTGATCCACATCCTTACGCTCTCTCTCCCTACATATCTAATGTTCCGTAACCAACAGTTCTTGCTAGAAAGACATGCCTGTCTCTTGCTGCCTGCCCATCTTCCTCCCTCTTCCTCTCTATCTACTCTTAGGTTCCAGACATCAGCCCATCCCTCAGTGTCTCACTGCTGTTCCCTAACACACTGTCTCTGGCTCAACAACACTCAGTCTAGCCATTCTTACCCATCTGTCTCACGCTCTCTACCCTCATTTCTTTCTTTGTACCCAGTCTCTTGATTTCTAACTCTTCTTATCCAAAGACGGCCTCTTATCCCCATATCCCTCTGTCTCCTGCTGTCTACCCCAGTCTCTTGCGACCTACCCCACTGTCTCTTGATTCGTGTCCCTCCCTCTTCTGTTCTGTACCCATCTGTCTCTTGCACTCTACCTTGCTCTCTGCTCCTCTGCCTCTTCCCCCTTGATCCTTTGCTCCTCACACTTCTCTCTCTTGCTCTATATCCCGCTCTCTTTTCCTCCCTACCAACCTGACTCTTGGCACCCACTATCCCTCCTGTTTCCTGCCCTTCTGTCTCTTGCTCCCTACATCCGTCTCTTACTGAGTACTCCTGTCTCTTGCTTCCTACTCTACTCCTCCGTCTCTTACCTTTTGCCTCCCACTTCCTGGCACCCTCGCCCCTGGTCCCGAAACTTCTGCCTCTTGCTCCCATGCATCTTTCTTTCCAGATCCCCTCTGTGTCTTACTGTCCACCCATCGGACATTGACAAAGTCAATAGATACTCATGTAGGCGAAATCTATTGGCCTTGACAATGCTCGTTTAGATTTGAAGGGTCCTTTAAGTACAGAGTGATGTAAGAATGTATATTGAGTCACTATACTTCAAGCATAAATAGAGATAAGTTAGACCATTTTTCAAGCTGTTCACCATTACACCACTTCCTTGTAGAGGATCCTTTTTTGAGTTTTTGCAGGTATGGTTTGACCGATTAGTGACTTTTTGAGGTTCACCCCCAGATCATTCATTACTAGCAACAACCATGAGGTGAATTATCTTGTTTGGCCAGGCAGACCAGCATTTAATAAGTCACCCCAAGGAATAAAATGGTGGTTGAACTTACCAATGCCAAGTAAGCCTTGGTGACAGTCCGCTGTTTGAAGCAGGCGTAGGCCTTGGCAGCTGCCACTTTACTGAGAGCGGCACAGAGAGCGCCACTGGTTGAGAAGTCCAGCTGGTGACAAAATCTAGAAAGAGAAATAAAGGGTGAAAGAAAACCCTAGTAATTAAAAAATCCTAAATGAATGCATGTACTATTGTTTATCTTGTGTTTTGTTTTTAATTCAGTAGTACATTGCATTATCGAGGCTGGGTTATGCTTGCATGTCTTTAAAATGCATTTGGTGGTGGGACATTAAATGTGGGCCATCCTCTGCCTTGCCTGAGTGAGAGTCCTGTTCTTTTGTTGTAGTTCCTCCTGTTTCTTTGGTAGCGTCTCCTCTTGGTATGAGAATCTGAGCTATCTGATCCTGAGTCTGAACAGTCCCTGTCGGTGTTATAACCTGGATTTCTTCCAGTCATGTTGTAATCTTCTCATCCCATTTTTTTTAATTTAACCACACTTCAAAACAGAAAATTCAGAAGGAAGGCTTTTCGAGAAGGAGCAGAGATAAAGATTTTCAACCTCAAAACTGACACCCAGGGCCTCAATGACAATATCCCGTGGGGTCTTTTTCTCTGAGATGGGGGCATGTGTGTGTTGTTTTATTTTATTTTATACTCACACCGCCACATACCTTTTTGGAAGGCCCTCAATTCTGAGGATAGCTATGGATTGATGGACCTATAAAATATAACCATCTTAAGTAAATGAATACACTGGAGGTAACCATCAACCCACTAGTGAGATTCTTTAACAATACCAATGCTTGTTATCCACACTGAAATAGGTATGAATGTAAAATCCCTTTTGCTTACAATATATATTTATTCCTGAATGGACATAAAAGAACAACTCTGCTACAATGGATATAATAGTCTATTTTCAGTGGACAATCCCGTGTTCGTTATTTTGAAATATCTTACTAAATATGTTTCTAAAAATACTCCTGATGAGACAACAGATTACTGTCCAGTTATGTGTAAATATAAACAAGAATACTCTTATGGCCAGTTAGAGTTCCACAATGGTCGGCCATTTTGGAAAACCTGAGCGGTCTAGTGTTCAGCTTGCGAGACGAATGCGGAAGTCATCTGCTACATATCTCATTGAAATAGCAAGCCTATGACACACACCGGAAACATGCGGTCTCCGGGGATCGAATTAGGCACAAAGGCCGAGGACAGCCTTGAAAAAGTAAGTCAGCGGTTCGGGTGCTTTACACCTTTTTGGTTTACTGCTAAACGGGAAGGTCCCCTTTCGTCACATTGGAAATGGACTTTGCCCCATTTTTGATCTAATACTAAAGACAAGATGTTTCAATTCTCCCTGTTGTAGTGTGCAAATACAGGCCACCTCCTCCCCGGCAAGACCATGATGCACTAGTATGGCGCCTTAAATGTATATAATTTTGTATCAGTGTTTGTTTTGTCATGTATTGTTCCGCCACAATTTGAGTATAGGCGTTTTTCTCTGCCATGGTATGAAATCATAAGCGGTGGACCAAGCATGGTTTTTACACACAGTGTGATCACTTAATTTACATATTTCTAAAGCACCTTCACAGCTTGGTGTTCACTTGGAAATCAAGATATATCAGCCTAGGGCTGACAAGTTGTTTTAAACTCTCCACAGTTTTTTCTTGTTAAGGATATGGAATGACGTTACAGGTTCTATAAATCATATGTATGTTATGTGAATTGCGGATGGCATGCTATTTATTGTGTTCCTATTACAGGACAGAACGGAGTGGTACCAATAGGAACTTGTTTCCTATAGGTGCTGAGGAAGAGCGATTAGGGGATGGGCTCGAAACATGTTGACCACTTTGAAGAGTTAACATCATTGTAGACTACCTTTTCAAACAGAACCCCTTGATTTTAACCATACTGGCTAGAGGCAGGAACAAAGTAAGGGTCCTACAAGTCAGGTATTTTTAACCTGTTAGCTCTAACTTCCCACTCCACCTCACCAATTACAGTATTTATCATAGACGTTATTTCTAAGTGCTCTCGCTTATACGTTTGGTTGTAGCACGCCTCGATCCGCAGCGGAGGAACTGGTTTCCTATAGGTGCTGACGAAGACCCAATAGGGGATAGGCTCGAAACATGGTGACCACTTTGATGAGTTAACATCATTGTAGACTACCGCTTCAAACAGAACCCCCTGATTTTAACCATACTGGCTAGAGGCAGGAATAAAGTAAGGGCCCTACTAGTCAGGTATTTTTAACCTGTTTGCTCTAACTTCCCACTTCCCTCACCAATTACAGTCTTTATCATAGACGTTATTTCTAAGTGCTCCAGCTTATACGTTTGGTTGTAGCACGCCTCGATCCGCAGCGGATTGGGATGAACCCCAATGATGAAGCATGCCATCAAGGGGCGACCCTAGTGGGTGAGGGTTTTCTAAGAAAAAATATGTTTTCTAAACTTTTCCATTGGGGTGGAGACTTTTGCTTTCTTTCCCCCTACTGAGTTTTTCTATTTGTTGAGTACAGGCTTAAAGTTACACACATTCAATCTGGTTTCCCTGCAAATGACAAGCATCCAGGTCACAAGGGAGCCAGAAAGGTCACGCCAGCCTCAAATTTGCAAGGCTTCCCCATGAACGTGCACATTTGAGCCAGTTTGTTCTTTACCTTCTCCAGACATACAACTAATAATACAATTTTTCTTATGGATTATCCATATTACTTGACTTTAGCCCATGTTGGATGAATTTCAGCACTGCTGGAGTGGATGTTACCTTATGACTGATGCTCTATGTACTTTAATCCCCAACTTTGCAATCATCTCATTTGGCTTGCTTAGTTTGTATTCTGATCTATTTCTTCGAGCTGACCATGCTTGTTCTTGACTGGTTAGATTTAGCAGGCAAATAATTTCAATGTTCAATGAAAAAGCCCAGATAACCCAGCTGAGTAGGCATATGAAACTAATGACTTTCTGTGGTATTTTGTCACCTAATGAGGCTGTCGAATAAAAAAAAAAATAATAAAATCCGTTCTTCTTAAGAATAATAATAGAGGATGTATAAACCAGTAAGTAATTTAACTAGCTAAACTAAAATGCTAAAAATATTAACAAGATTACAACAATAAAAAATATTAAAAATATAATCCTGAAAGTATGCTTCTTACATTTTTTTATATCAAATCCAACGAACTGATATTATTGTTGGCATCAATTTTCTCAAATAGTAGTTCTTCCTACACAGTTTTTTCGCTCCTTTCATTTAAAAAAAACTTGAATTGAAGATGGATTTTTTTTAGAGGTATCTCTATCACATTATATCTGTTCTTTTTAGGATTTAGGTGCTTACTTTAAGGAGTCTTGAGTTGGGCTTCTCAAGCCTTTGTTTTTTTTGCTCCAGAACTTTCAGTCATCGGCTAAAGACATTATCAGCCACATCTTGAATCAGTTCACATGAATGTTTTATTTGCCTTGCTTTTCTATTGGCTGTTTGGGATTGGATTTCAAACTCAACTGAAATCAGTCGATTTCTGGCCCTCTAGCACCGAATGCTTACATAACTATCAGATAATTTATGCCACAAATGAAATTAGCACTTTTTTCTGTAACATCCATTTTTGTCTGCACTTGACCCCTCCCAACCAAACAAGCATTGGCAAAGTCAGTGAGTTTGAAGTATGTATGGTGTGCACACATCAGATATGCATGTTGTACAATTTTCAAACCTATTAGCTATGCATGTGCTAGTTTGATAGTTGTGGAGCTATCTGAAAGGAGTTTTTACTTAACTTGAAACCTATAGGAGGATTACCTCAAGGGAAGAACTGTTAAAAACATAATTAGCGGAAGCAATAATCTTTGTTAGTTACTATGTGGCAGTATGTTTCTTTGCGTTTGTCCCCTTGGGTTTGTAGCACTAATTTACTTTATCTTACTTATTTTGGCTTTTTTAGTTTTAAGTATCCACTTATTTTAATTCTGACATACTTTATTATGAAATTAACTTTGCTTTAAGGTATTTCGTTGTAGGATTTAGTTTCCCAGTGGTGTTTTATTTCAGGTTTTAAGTTCAGGTGCTACCTGTTTAAAGCAGGGGGTGCATTTTCACAAAATATGAAATCCTAGCTCTGTTCAAATGAATAAACAGAGACGCTATAAAAGAGGAGTACTTTTTGTCTTCATAATGCGGGATTCCCAGAAGCATGCAGAAAAGACATCACTTTTATAGAAAATAAGTACGTTTAGGATTGAAAACTTTTTCGCTGCCAGGCTGACTATGTATTTCAACTAACTTTATTACCTATTTATACATCACAGAGACAGTAAAACGGGTGTGGATGAACTTTAAATTCAAGATGATCAGCTAGGATTCTGAAGAATGACCTTTCCTGCACTCACCGAAAGCCATAGTATGTTTCGGGATCAGCCAGTTCTGGGAACCTGTGCTTCAGCTGACTCTGGACCGTCACCTTCTCGTACCACATCTTACTGTCGATTCGAATGTCCCAGTGCTTGTCCAGCACAATGAAATTGGAGCTCTGGTAGAGGACAGAGAGGTTCTCCACACTGGATGGCTCCATTAAATTACTCTGAAACCAAGCAAGAACAACAAATACCTAAGAATTCAGGTTGTTAAACCTACTGATGTGTACTAGAAATACTGCAAAAGTAGAGGAAGGGGCATTATCAGTAAGGGAGAAAGACAGAGGGCATCTTAAACCTTATTTCATGTCTTTATTGCATTTCCAATCACCCAAAAATAACATGGAGCACTAAAATGAACAGAGCTCTGAGCAAGTCTGTGTATTGCTAGGAACAGAGCGGAGAGCTTTAAGGAGTGTAGATGAGCATTATCGGGGTAGAGCCCTGCATACATCTGTGCATTATCAAGAACAGAGCTGAGCATCATTGGGAGCAGAGATGAGTATTATTAGGAGCAGAGCAGAGTTTGGCATGGAGTGGGTTATTTTCCAGAGCACAGCTCTAAGCAGGTCTGCATAGCACCAGTAGCAGAGTGGAGTGTTTTCTTTAGGATTTATGCGTTACCAGGACAAGAGCTCAGAGTAGGTCTGTAGGTGATCAAGAGCAGCTCTCTGGGTGAATCTGTGTATTATCAGGAGCAGAGCTCTGCAGGATTCTGAGTATTATCAGACCTGAGGTCTGAGTGAGTCTATGCAATTTCATGCTCAGAGATCTGATGTCGTCTGGATTAATAGCAGCCGTCAAAAGAGATGTATGTCAAAGCAGAAGCAGATAAATCAGGGCATTTTGACTCTTCGGAGAGTCCTATAGTTGAGTCAATATAAAATGAAAAAAGTGAAAGGAGTGTGCTGTTCCATCAAACCACCAAGTCTCAACTTAAGAGAGTGGGATCGCAAAAGTGAGGTCAAGAGGGGTATCCTTTCCAGGATGCAACAGCTCTCACCCAAAACAGTGGCAACGCTTTATCATCTAGCATTGCTCATCGCGGGTGGTGGCTCCAATACCCAAAGGATACCCCTATTGACCTCGCTTTTCTGACCCCACTGTCTTAAGATGAGACTCAGAGCCCGATTTCGAAGTTGGGCGGAAAGCTATCTCATAGCTTGTCGAAGGCTTTCCACCCAACATCAATGGTTTCCCTCCGACTGCCGTATTACAATATCGGCGGTCAGAGATAAAAATGTTTATTTTCTATTGAGGCTGGTGCGGCAACCCACAGCACAAGTCTCAATAGAAAATATACACTTTGCGATCGCCATGAAGGTGTTTGCATCCTAATTGTGGAAGCGGAACTGCCGACTTCTTGTCGGGTGGTATGTTTTCACTACACTGTCGGTCGGACGCTCATTCGACAAACATCGTAAAAAGGACCTTGCGGATTGGCGGAACAGCACACTCAATTCATTTTTTTTTTGATTCGATTTTGCTTGGGGAAGACACTTGCAGGACCTCTCAATAAAACTCTCCTCCATTCCCACTTTTAGAAGAATTTCAGTCAATATAGCCAAACACTCTTAAATGTGACACAAATCCTATTCTTCTTATTCAATAACACACAGATGGCCTGGTTCACAAAGGTTTTTACATAAGAGGCAAATAATGTCTTTACAAGCGTAAATTCATGTTAACAATTGACTAAAGATTAATGTCTTTGTTTAGACAGGTCATGGACAACTTACAAAAAGTTTTTGGAGTAACCAATACAGGCACAGACAAAAGTACTACCTAAGAAGTTTATGTCACTGAAACAAGCCTAATAAGGAGTTAGGTTTTTTACTTAACCAATATAGGTACAGAAAAAAGCACTACCTGAGAAGTTTATGTCACTGAAACAAGCTTAATAAGGAGTTAGGTTTTTTTAAATACCCAATATAGGTACAGACAAAAACACTACCTGAGAAGTTTATGTCACTGAACCAAGCTTAATAAGGATTTTTACTTAACCAATATAGGTACAGACAAAAGCACTACCTGAGAAGTTTATGTCACTGAGACAAGCTTAATAAGGAGTTAGGTTTTTTTAAATACCCAATATAGGTACAGACAAAAGCACTACCTGAGAAGTTTATGTCACTGAAACAAGCTTAATAAGGATTTTTACTTAATCAATATAGGTACAGACAAAATCACTACCTGAGACGTTTATGTCACTGAAACAAGCTTAATAAGGAGTTCGGTTTTTTAAATACCCAATATAGGTACAGACAAAAGCACTACCTGAGAAGTTTATGTCACTGAAACAAGCTTAATAAGGAGTTAGGTTTTTTAAATACCCAATATAGGTACAGACAAAAGCACTACCTGAGACGTTTATGTCACTGAAACAAGCTTAATAAGGAGTTAGTTTTTTTTAAATACCCAATATAGGTACAGACAAAAGCACTATCTGAGACGTTTATGTCACTGAAACAAGCTTAATAAGGAGTAAGGTTTTTTAAGTAACCAATACTGGTACACACAAAAGCACTACCTGAGAAGTTTATGTCACTGAAACAAGCTTAATAAGGAGTAAGGTTTTATTAAGTAGCCAATATAGGTACACACAAAAGCACGACCTGAGAAGTTAATGTCTCTGAAACAAGCTTAATAAGGAGTTAGTTTTTTTACGTAACCAATATAGGTACAGACAAAAGCACTACCTGAGAAGTTTATGTCACTGAAACAACCTTAATAAGGAGTAAGGTTTTATTAAGTAACCAATATAGGTAAATACAAAAGCACTACCTGAGAAGTTTATGTCACTGAACCAAGCTTAATAAGGAGTTAGGTTTTTTTAAGTAACCAGTATAGGTACAGACAAAAGCACTACCTGAGAAGTTTAGGTCACTGAAACAAGCTTAATAAGGAGTTAGGTTTTTTTAAGTAACCAGTATAGGTACAGACAAAAGCACTACCTGAGAAGTTTATGTCACTGAACCAAGCTTAATAAGGAGTTAGGTTGTTTACTTAACCAATATAGGTACAGACAAAAGCACTACCTGAGAAGTTTATGTCACTCAAACAAGCTTAAAAAGGACTTAGCAGATTACATTTCGAAACTGCATAGGACCTCTTAATTTCTTTTATGTTTGCAAACACTCGTCCGTGACGGCCCATAGGATGTTTTCAAGCACCGGTGTTTCTTCTACTGTAAGCATTCCACTTGTTTGGGAGAGATTTCTTGTCTTGCTGAGTCACTTTCGTGTATCAATCAACCCACTGGTTAAGTAAAGGAAGTTACATTGCATGCTGGGGTTGATTCTCTACTTCAGATAATTGTGCATAACCCACTCATATACCAAATAACCCACTAATATCAAATAATGCAGATCTGTGTACATGTTCTTTAGATGAGCCCTTACAGAGCAACACTCGACTACGTTGTCTTAAATTCAGTTTTCTGCTAAATTTAAATTCCTCAACCATGGTTCATTCAATCCCACTGCTTTATTTGCCCCTACATAGAGCAACCCCATGGTTTAGCAGCAGGCAGCTGCAGTCTATAACTGATACTCCCTTATGCCATACTTTAAAATATATCATAAAGCCGTTAAGGGGGTAGGTGTCACATAAAGGCGCATATCAGACATGGATGGGACAGGTGGAACAGAAACAGAATGGCGCACAAATGCACTCTTTCCACCCTTAACTGGCACAGACACATAACCACAGAGGTAAGGCATAAAACAGAGTTGAAAGTCAAGGCATTTCATACACAGAATAACATCATACAACCACCAGAAAAAGGACATGACCATCAGACTTCGCCAAAGAACCGTTCACAGACTAACTCTGTCACCAATGGAAGTTCACTACTCCTCGCAGCATGTTGGGTAAAAAACATACTTTTGTACACAATCTTTACCTGCCTACCTATGGTAAGGCCACAACCACCCACATGCTCAGCAGTCTACAGTCAGAGATACTATGATTTTACATGTCTCCTCTTCACAAGCACATCTCTTGTCTGAGAGTCCTTTCCTCGCTCAAAACCGTCACCCGCAGCTTCAAACCAGTGCATCTGCATGTAGGGCACCATTGCTCGACTGGAAACACAATTCTCCTACATATCCTCTTACGCCTTCCTAACATGCAACATTCATTTGGAATATCAATCTTTTCACCAGTAATGTCCTGCCCCACTTAATAGCTTAGCCCTCTTGGAAAACAAGGACACAACCTCTGTGTATTTACTTATTGTCACCTCCCTCTTAAGAGCAACACTGAACTCAGAAAAGGGATACTGCACCAAGCTAAACACTACGGATTCCTCAATATGCTCTAGTCCACGTGTCTCTTTGCTACGAAACCCCAGTGTTGTCTAATCATTAGCTACCAAAAGGACCACAGCACATTCCATTATTCCCAAATCAGGAGAGACCCAAATGCCAAAGCTTGCAATCCTTCCTCTGAGCCACAGTGCTTCACCAGTAGAATACTTGCATCCCCTTTCAATGCCTCAAATCTAGGCAGGTCAGTTTATGTACTCACATGACCGTGTTCCATAAAAACAGCTCCCCCCCTGCAATGGCACAAACCAACTAAATCTTTAAACATTCAGACACTGGTATCCTCCATTACCACCACACTTGAAAGAAGTTTAGGCCTGCCATTCAGAGTACAATGTACCATAAAAAGTACGATCTTGCTTGCAGCAGAAACACGTGATGACAAAGAATCTCCACATATTCTGCAACTCTGGTACAGCCAACTCCTCAAAGCTTGCAAGGGTCATACCTGCATTCAGATCCCCTGCACCAAGAAAACTGTTGCCGCTTCTGCAGCATCACACACAATTCAGAATCTCCACATACAAGGATGACAACTTGCGCAAGGGAAATCACCTCCTTGAATTCCTCACCACACTTCTTGGTAGTACCTTCTACTGGGTATCACCCAAAGGACTTCCTCCAAAGAGGACTGCCCTGTCATACACATGCGGGAAAACTGTCCATCACATCACTGAAATCACAACAAACCACTTCAAATGATCTTTATGTTTCAATTTCTTTATTAAGTTAGATGACAGAATCTGTTTTTAATAATAAAACAAATAAACTTAGCATTTTTAATTCTAACAGTCCCACCGGCGTAGGATAGCACAGACATAATAAATAACATGAATTCCCTCAACTACCCTCCCCCCCAGAAGGGTTCAAGGGATCTTTACAGAGATGTATTACTATCATGCCAGGGAGAAGTGCCATTCTGTAAAAGTATATGGTAAGAAAAATGGCAACCGTACTAAAAAAGTTACAATGTTATAAGATCCAAAGACAATGGTCACTTGTAATCATGTAGATACTGTCAATGGAGTTACACAAAACAGGATCATGGGTCTCAAGAAACTGCTGATCTGATATGTTTACAGATTGATCAGATCCGGGTCGTGTTCTGAAAGGCACTTGGACACCTAAGTGAATAGATGCCGAACTGCAGGCATTTACGAGATCAAAAAGGACTTCCAAATCAAACAATATAGAGTTTACCTTCATGTATGTATTTGCTCGCATGGGAATTCCGCCAATACTGTAATTTGAAATGGGAGCAAATCTGCCCCTTGCGGCAGGTTTGTGGGCACTCCAGAGTGAATCCATGTGCAAATCACAATCTTGTATTGCTGGCCAGTGGTTACAGGGTTAAAAAGAAAGGGCAGATAGAGCATAGCACTGTTAAGTATGCTCCAGACAAATGAAGTAGAATAACTCAGTTTATTCTCAAGATGTATCCTTGGAAGAACAATACGTCTGGTACAGCTGAAGGCGAATCTTCAACTGCCAATCACCACATTCTATCAGTGTATGACCCACCAATGACATTGCAAACATTCCATCTGGCTTCAGCATAAACACAACACATCTTCAGTGCTAAACAAGAAACAAGAAAATACATGGACAAGTAAAAGTAGCTATCGATAACAGAATAAAAGCCTACAAAATAACAAAAACAAAAATACAAGTTTAAGTCAAATACCAGACGTTAAAACAAGGGGCTTAAGGCAATTATGTGACATAATCTTGAAGATAATTTGGTCATCTAATTTCTCTTCCAAATTTACTGCTAAAAGCCCTTTCCGTAATTAAGTTCATTGGTATAGTATCCCATTGTGACTGATTCACACTGGGTAACAACACACCATTACCAACCTGTTCAATAAACTGATGTGTGTCACACAAACTCTCACCCAATTCTTGATCAATTGGAACTTGACTGTCACTTTATTGCGAACCAAGCCACTGATCATTTTTTTCTTCTTGGTTATAAACCCACTTCTCTTTCCTCATATGCCACACTTTTCCATCACCCAACTTCTTTGAGTTAGTAAATACTTCCACAACTTCCAACGGTACATAAAACTTGCTCTCACCTTTTGTTACACGAAAAGGTAACTTTATGCACACTATGTCCTCCTTCTTGAGGACAATCTCCTTTGCATTACGCTTTAGGTCACAATAACCTTTATACTTTTCCTGATACAACATAATGGTTTTTTTCACTTCAACTGGAGACCACAGACTAAGTTTTAAATCTTTCAACCAACACTGATTATCCTTGGTAAAGGGTACTCTACACCTCATTATGGTAAAGGGGCTGTAACCCGTCACAGTAGGTGCAGTGGGATACATTCCCACCATTTTTTTTAATTCTCAGTTTCCAATCTAGATTTTTATTTTAATTCCTTTTATTGAAACATATATTTGGTCCATCATTACAGTCAGTAAACGACAAGCAAACCTGCTTTGGCATTTACAGGAGCAACGTATACAATATTTCATAATATATGTCCGGGTTGCGTATACAACATCCAAAGCAACATGAATCACTTTCTCTGTGATCTTCCTTCACCACCGCGCCCCCCCCACCTCCCACACCCAATCAGGTCCTGTACTTCTCTAAAGGACTCCAGATTTTTTCCAATAGTTTGGGGCAGCCTCTACTTTTATACACAACTCTCTTTGCCTGTCAGTAGCAATCTTAATCCTGTTTCCAGTTGATAAGTCTCTGCAGGGCCAGTGTCCCCCGTGACCCTGCTACGTTTCGTTTCACCAACCCTGAGGGCAACATGAGCCAGATTTTAGTATGTGAGGCCATTTGACCTCTCCCATGACTCACAACAGCTGCCAACGCGCGTCTAGTTGTATGTGTAAACCAGCTACCTCGGACATTACCCCAGCTACTCCTGCCAAGTATTGCTGAATTTAGGGGCATGCCCAAATGATATGAAAGAACTCCATTCCGGATTTTTACGTTTAGCTAACTGTAATGAATCTTTAATCACACAAATAAAGTGTTCTACTTCAACATTGCCACGGGGATGATAAACTGATGTCACCTGTGTTCAATCCCACTACGTTTTAAAAAGTGTTCCATACTATTACTCTTAAACTGAACACCATTGTCAGTAATTACCTTTTTAGGTAAACCTTTCCTTTGGCACAAATCCTCCTTGAATAAAATCACACTTTCGGAGTCAGCTTTCTCCACAAATTTAACTTCGGGCCATTTTGAAAAATAGGGAAACGCTACTGTAATAAACCAATTCTCACGAGGATCAATAATGGGACCCATTGAAACAAACCCCAAAGTTTCCTAGGCCATATCAGGACACGGAACGGGTGACAAAGGGAGATAAACAGATGCCTGTGATTTGTCAGCATTCAAACACAAATTACAATGTTTCACAACCCTCTCTACCTCAACATCCAACCTGGGACACCAATACATATCTTTCACTATCCTTTTGCTTTTACTATGCCTAGGTGTCCCTCACGACATACGTTTATTAACTTCTCTCCAAGACCCTTGGGGGGGAGGAACTCGCTCACCTCTTAACACATCCTCCAACACAGGTAATTAATTATGCACCTCCCAAAAGTGCTCGAGTTTCCCTCTTAGTGTCCTTTTTTCTGGCCATCCTTGCACAACAAAAGTTCTTATACTAGTTAAAATAGCATCCTTAGTGCAGGCTTCATTATATTCTTTAGCATTAATAGCATTGTTCCTTAACTTTTCATCCACCAAGCTACACTTAAATCAACCCACATTTCAGGATTTTCCTCTATGGGTAGAGGCATCCTACCCAGGCAATCGGATACTTGATTTTTTACACCAGGTATGAAACACACAGAATAGCTGTAAGCAAGTAACCTCACGGAGATCCTCGCTATTCTTGGTGTAGCTTTCAAAAAACCCGCAGTCAACAACACTTTGACAAGTGGTTTACTGTCACATCTTATCTGCACATGAAGTCTCCAAATGAAACTTCTACAGAGTTCCAACGCCGATACAACAGCAATAGCTTCCCTTTCAATAGCTAAATAACGTTCCTCTGTTGGACAAAGCTCTCTGGAGGCGTAAGCAACTGTGTCTTCTTTCCCAGCTCCATTTTTCTGAGTCAACACAGCTCCTAAACCCTTATTACTTGCATCCGTAGTGATTATACATAAAAGAGTAGGGTCGATCCACAACATTTTTTTGCCTCACACAGTTCGTCTTTCACATGTTCAAATTCAGTTTACAAGCATTCAGTCCATAAAAATGTGGATTCGTTCTTTAGTAAATGCCTCAAATGGTAAAAGTTTTCTGAGAAACTCTGTAGAAATTTGCTATAGAATTCTATTAAGGTTAAAAATGATCTCAACTCATCTTTGTTCTGAAAAGCAGGAGAATTCTTTATGGCATTCAGTAATTTCTTTTTTTAGTTTTATCCCTTTAGCAGAGATTTCGTGCCCTAGATAATCTAGCGATTGAACACCAAACTGGCACTTCAAAATCTCTGCAGTCAAGCCACTTTTCCTCAACTTCTCAAGAATGTTACACTCTACACTATCACGATAATTTTTCGATTCACCCATGACTACAATGTCTTTTTGAAAACAATTACACCAGGTAACCCCACAAAAAGTCTATGTATAACTTTCTGAAAAACTACTGCTGCCAATGGGCATATGCAGAAAGGGGTAACAACCTTGAGGTGTCATAAAGGTCGTTAAGCTTTTGCTGTCTTCATGTAACTTTACTTGCTGATAAGCTGATGACAAGTCTATCACCGAAAACCACTTCATGTTTTTCGTCGTTGCCATCAACTCATTAATCTTTGGAAGGGGAAATATCACCACTACAATGTTGCCATTCGAACTTCTCAAATCCATGCGCAAGAGGATTTTGCCATTCGCCGTACGTGCTATAACCAAAGATGCAATCCACTCAGAGGCATCTACTTTTTCTATAATCCCTCCTTTTAGTAAGTTAGCTAGACCCTTCTAATGTTCCTCTCTTAGGACCCATGGTATGTCTCTTGACTTGTGAGCTTTAGGTTTGGCATTCTTTTCAAAAAACATTTTGGGCACATACCCATCAAAACTGCCAATTTTGCCAGAAAAGACTTCAGGAAACTCTTTTAAACTGTTGACCATACTGATCACTATCCCTCAACACTACGACTTGCTCCAGACTGTTGGGGTCCAGAATAATGTTCAATTTTCCCTGGTCTATCTATCCTGAAGACTGATGGTCTCTCAATTGCAACATATAATTTACAGTATCTGATCTTCCTTTGAAATTAAAAATGTTTTCTCTATAACCCATAAGAGAATTTTTTTCTCCAGTAAAGCTTTCAGGTGCTACATCTCGAGGTAATAGACGGACCTAAAGTTCCTACAAATTTCCTTTCTAATTGAACCTTGTCAATAATTGTATAGGGAGAACTAGAATCTGCCTCAATGAGCATTTCAATTCCTCCCAAATGCATAGAACACACAGGTTTGTTTCTACATTGCAAAGTAATCCATAGTCAATGGATTGTAAGAAGCTAGCCTGTCAGTATAACAGGTCTTCCCAATTTGGTATGCCTGTTTGGAAAAGAAAATTATTTTCTTTAATCCCCTCACTCACCAGAGGTTGCCCTTAGGTGACATGCTTCATCATTGGGGGCTTCCCAAGCATCTACTGCTTGGGGCATGCTGCGAGTTGCGAAGAATACGTAGAAGAACTTTTATTTGAAACTATGTGTAGTGCGGTGTGAGGTGGAGTGGTGATTAGTGCGAGTTAAAAATACATAGCTAGTAAGCCAACACATTTATTCATGCCTTTAGTTGGTATGCCAGAAAGGGGTTAGATATAGGATTTAGATCATGAATGTGGTCAAAAAGCCTAGTTATCTTGTCGACATGTTTCAAGGTGTCCCCTACACCTTTTATTCAGGACCACATGGGGACCAGCCCCATGTTTGCCACTCCGGTTGTGAACCTAGAAATGAGGTTAACAATTGATTTGAAAGACACACCTAATGTGTGTATCTATCTTATATACATACGCTTTAGTGTTGAATCTGTAGTATTTGAGTTTTAGCAATATTGTGACCCATGGTCCGCCTGGGTGGAGGGGCCTGTAGACCATTGGCTCGGCATCCCTCCGGCTTCTCAGTACCTAGGAATTTTCTTTTCCAAACAGGCATACCAAATTGGGAAGACCTGTTATACTGACAGGCTAGCTTCTTACAATCCATTAACTATGGATTACTTTGTGATAGTTAAGAACTAAGAGGCGGAACCTAGCCTTAGCCTCTTTCCTCCCTCTTTTTTGATTATTGTTTCTACATTGTACATTACGATGAGTAACCTGATCATCAGTAATACCTAAAACACACACCCAACCCTGGATGTGCCTTGCCTATTATATGTATCGGAGTCCGAATCATCATTCTCACAAGTAACCATGGAAATGTTCTTAATATTACTTTTGCCTCTTCTATGAACTTTAGCAAAGTGGCCAATTATACCCCTTTCTCCACCTTTTTGGTTCTCAGCTGGATACCATCTGCTATAAGCAAGGTGATTCTTACTCCCACATCTATAACATTTTTTTTTCCGTAGTTTATACTCCTCTTTCTTGCATTCCTTCTGATCATTTACATTATATTTCACCCTATGTTTTACTTTGCTCAAAATATAATTCCCATCATCCTTAGTAACACCTGCAACCGCTCTTGCACACTTGTTCGAATTCTCTGCCTTCTTAACCAACGCCACCACCTCAGATAATTGTGCTTCCCTATGCACCCACAATCGTTCCTATATATGTTCATTGTTGACATGCATGATGATTTGGTCGCGAACCAACTCATCATGCAGTGTCCCAAAACTACACATGATCGTTAACCTTTTTAAGTCAGATACAAACTCCTTAATAAGCTCATATTTTCCTTGCTTCATGCTAAAATAATTGTGACGGTCAATGGCAATGCGTACTAAAGTAGAATAATAAATATCCAAGTCTTCTAACCCATGAAGGAACACATCAGGATCTCTAGCTGGTCAAATCTTTTTTTCCAAGGAATTTAAAAGGGCCTTCTTTTTAAGTACATGAGACAATTCTTCATCCGTTTCCTCTATAGTATCAATATAATTTAAAAAATACTCTCTTCATTTTTGCCATTTTATTAGAGGTTCACCAGTGGTAGCCAAGAAGGTTTGAGGAGATGTCAAGGAGAATGTTTGAGAAGCACACATTGTAACAGCTTCAACATGCAGAAAAAGGGGATGTGCCAATCAAAGAAATGAATGACAAGCAGGTACTTTGGTGTACCTGTCACTGTAAAACCACTCACCACACTATTGTTGAAGGTGTGCCTGTCACAATAAACTATGACAGGCTGACGTACAATAAAGCAAGTAGTGACTGTCACTGCAAACTGTGACAACTAGGCTCGATAAACAGAACACCCACACTGCACATGACACAAGGTGTCAATCAATCAATCAATCATCAGTTTGTTAAGCACAACTACTCACCCATAAGGGTCTCAAGGCGCTGGGGGGCGGTGCAGGTTCCAGCCCATCAAGGAGGTGGTCTGTCGAAGAGCCAGGTTTTGAGGTTTCTTGCAAAGATGGGGAGCTATATTGTATGTCTGAGGTGGAGCGGAAGGGCGTTCCAGGCTCTGGCCGCGAGGAAGGAGAAGGAGCCCCCTCCAGATCTGGTCTTTCTGGTGCGGGGAACCACGGTAATAGGAGAGCTGGGCTGATCGTAGGGTCCTTTGGGGTGCGTGAAATTTGAGTCAGCTGTTCAGGTATGCTGGTCCGGTGTTGTGGAGGGCCTTGTGTGCGTGGGTGAGAATCTTGAAGGTGATTCTAGCCTCGATGCAGAGCTAGTGGAGTGTGCGCAGGTGCTGGGAGATGTGGCAGTGTCTTGGCAGGTTGAGGATCAGTCTTTCGGCAGTGTTCTGGATGTTTTGTAGCTTGCGGTGAGGTTTTTGTTTATTCTGGCGTAGAGTGCATTGACGGAGTTGAGTCTGCTGGTGACGAGGGTGTGAGTGACGGACTTTCTGTGCTCGAAGGGGATCTATTTGAAGGTCTTATGTAGGAGGCGGAGGGTGTGGTAGCAGGAGGATATGACGGAGTCGATCTGGCGGTTCATTTTGAGTTCCGCGTCCAGGAAGATTTCATGGTTGCGCATGTGGTCTGTGCGGGTGGGTGGGTTTCCTAGTGCGGGGGGCCACCAGGTGTCATTCCAGGCATCGGGGTTTTGGCCCATAATGAGTACTTCTGTTTTGTCGGTGTTGAGTAGTAGGCAGCTGCTTTTCATCCATTTGGCCGCGGCTTCCATGCCTTCTTGAAAGTTGCGTCTGGCGGTGTTGGGTTCGTTGGATAAGGAGAGGACGAGTAGGGTGTCGTCTCTGCGTATGACACAATGTTAAGTCCGTAGGTTCTGACGATGGGGGCGAGCTGAGCCATGTAGACGTTGAAGAGCACGATGCTTAGGGAGGACCCCTGGGGGACTCCGCAGGTGGTTGGTGTAGGGTCGAGAGGAAAGGGGGGGAGGAGTCTGACCCGCTGCGTTCTGACGGAGAGGAAGGAGTGGATCCAGTCGAGGGCCTTGTCCCGGATCCCTGCGTCGTGGAGTCTGCATATTAGGGTGTGGTGAGAGACTGTGTTGAACGCTGCTGAGAGGTAGAGGAGGATGAGGGTTACTGTTTCTCCTCTGTCCAGTAGGGAGTGGATGTTGTCTGTTGCGGAGAGGAGGGCGGTTTCTGTGCTGTGGTTTTTTTCTGAAGCAGGACTGGGAGGAGTCGAGGATGTTGTGCTCTTCGATGAAGGTGGCGAGTTGGCTGTTGATGGCTTCCTCAATGACTTTTGCTAGGAACAGGAGCAGGGAGATGGGTCTGTAGTTCTTGAGGTCTGTGGGGTTTGACGGCTTATTCAAGAGGGGGTTAATCTTGGCGTGTTTCCAGTCATCGGGGAACGAAGCGTTCGTCAGGGAGCGGTTGATGGTGTGGCAGAGCATGGGTGCGATGGTGTCGTCGCCTCTGTTAAAGATGTGGGGAGGGTAGGGATCTGTGGGGACCCCAGAGTGGATTGACTTCAGTGTGTCTTTGGTGGTGAGGGCTGTCCAGTTGTCAATCGTTGGCTTCAGGGTGTCGGGTGGCTGGTGAGGGTTCAGTGCGTTGGCTGTCTTCGTTGAAGTTGTCGTAAATTGTTTTGATTTTGAGGTGGAAGGTGGAGTTTGTTGCAGAGGTCTTGTGAGGGAGGGATGTCAGTAGACTCGCTGGTGGGTTGGGCGAACTCCTTGATGATGCTGAAGAGTTCTTTGCTGTTGTGCACGTGTGTTGAGATTCTGTCTTCAATTGCTTTTTTCTCTTGTTTTTCTGATGAGTTGGTGGTAGGCCTTGGTGGCGGCTCTGAAGTCATTGTGGGCCTCTGTGGATTTGGAGTTCCTCCAGGCCTTTTCAAGGCAGCGGCACATGCGTCTGGACTCTTGAAGTTCGGTGGTAAACCATCTGGTTTTCTTGGTGTGAGTGTTGTTGTTTTTCTTGAAGGGGGCTATGGTGTTGGCGCTGTCGAAGATCTATCTGTGCAGAGTTCGGGTTGTGGTCGTCATCTTCTGCGATGGTTGAGGTGGAGTTGCTGAGTGAGGAGGTGAGGTGGTCGTCAGTGATTTTGGTCCAGTTTCTTCGTGGGAGCAGGTGCTGGTGTCAGTGGATGGTGGGTGTTCTGAAGGTGAAGGTGTTCTGGAGGTGTGCCTGTCACCGTCTTGAATTCGCTTCACTAAACTCACGCTGCGGCATAACTACTTCTCACGCGAGGCAGAAATGGATTTCCAAATCAATAGAGGAAGAGGCTACTAGCTTGACTAAAATGCGTACCAAAATTTCACGAATATGATGAGAATACGATGCAAGAATGTGCACGCTTCCCAATTCAAAATGGAGGCACATATAATGTGCCGGCATAGCCTAGTGTGCCACTGGAAACAACAGAAGGAAGGTTCAGTAATGTGGGGGGGCCTAGCGCTGATGTCTTGAACAGTACATAAACAACTGCCACCTTCAGCGCGCGTGGGTTCCTCGCGCACACAGCTTATACAGAGAGTTCAATTAAAATGCACATGAACTGCCATCCATCCAAATTAGTAAGAAAGAACAATTTCACACTTTGGATGGTACCACTAACAGTGAAAACTCTACCGCACTGCACGCACAGACTTATGAAGGCGCTTAAACATCCAATCCAAAGCGCACATAGAACAGGGCAAAAACCCTACGTGCTGACCTTTCAAAAGACAAACAAAGGTGATACTCACAGTTCTTTTTAACCACAGAGATTCTATCAAGAAAAGTGAACAAGTGATATTTTTTAATTTAATTTTTACCGTTTCTAACAGGGTGCTAGGCTCTCTCTTACACATGGAAAGATGGGAGCACAATGTGCTTGTTAAAATACCCCTCACACTCTAAAAAACCAGGTAGAGTCATGCTTCATCATAGGGGTCTTCCCGCCCCTATAACGGGACGGGGCGTGCTACGACCAAACGAAATACGCGGGAGCACTAAGATGTGACAGAGGCTATGTGTAGGTGTATAGGTGTCAGTGAAAGTGTAGGGACCTAACACTAGTGAGTGTGCAAAAAGTGAAAAATGAAAAAGGTTTAAAAATTCCCTGGCTTAGTAGAAAAAAACAATTTTATTAGCTTCTCTAGCTGGGAACATTAAGAAGGGGTTGTGTGGTAGAGCATTAGCTACTACCTAGTCGACATGTTTCGTAAGCCGTCCCCTACTGCTTACTCATCAGGACCAGAAAACGATCCCTACTGTTTTTACTCAGTTCTAACAAGTAGTGCCTACTGTCCTAAAAACAACCAACAAAAATAAGTTGGCTGTTTTGGCTTCAGGGCATGAGTTGGCCCAGGCGAAGCAGAAAAAATCGACCTGATGTGGTCTTTATCTCAATAGTTATCAATGCCCCATGAGTTTGCAGGCGAAGGGTATTCTGCGCAGTTTAATTTCTGCCAGAGAAAGAAATCATTGTTCCTACCCCCGTGCTCCTCCGAGGGTACTCACAGTTCCCCACTTAAACGTCCTCGAAAATTCACAGATAAAGGTCTCAAGGTTAAAGCAATGTACAGCACAGGATAAATCCTTAACTGCACACATAGTAGATCCGTTCCCTGATCGTCGCCAAAATTGTTACGGATGCTCCAGACAAATGTAGTAGAATAACTGTTGCATGATTCCGGTCCAGGGAAGACATGGCTTGGCAGTTCGGGCTGGACTGTTCCCATGAGGCACAGGGTCAAACTGATTTGCATATGGCCATGTCTGAACTGGGGTGGCGGAGTGAGCTAAAGAACGTGATGGATTAAACCCAGATCAGTTGACTGGGGGTGAGTGTTTGTATTGTCAATGCTCCGTCCATCATCCCCTTTGGTTTTTCTTTGTTCGCCCTAAGTTGGCAGGGTATGCTCAGACGTGAGTCCCTTGCCCACTTTGCCACTCGATTCAAGCAAGCCCGGCTGAAGACGGCTGTAATGCCAGAAACCGGTCCTGGGAAGCTTGATTCCAGTCCAGGGAAGACATGGCTTGGCAGTTCGGGCTGGACTGTTCCCATGAGGCACAGGGTCAGACTGACTTGCATATGGCCATGTCTGAACTGGGGTGGCGGAGTGACCTAAAGAACGGTGATGGATTAAACCCAGATCAGTTGACTGGGGGTGAGTGTTTGTATTGTCAACGCTCCGTCCATCATCCCCTTTGGTTTTTCTTTGTTCGCCCTAAGTTGGCAGGGTATGCTCAGACGTGAGTCCCTTGCTCACTTTGCCACTGGATTCAAGCTAGCCCGGCTGAAGACGGCTATAATGCCAGAAACCGGTCCTGGGAAGCTTGATTCCGGTCCAGGGAAGACATGGCTTGGCAGTTCGGGCTGGACTGTTCCCATGAGGCACAGGGTCAGACTGATTTGCATATGGCCATGTCTGAACTGGGGTGGCGGAGAGAGCTAAAGAACGGTGATGGATTAAACCCAGATCAGTTGACTGGGGGCGAGTGTTTGTATTGTCAACGCTCCGTCCATCATCCCCTTTGGTTTTTCTTTGTTCGCCCTAAGTTGGCAGGGTATGCTCAGACGTGAGTCCCTTGCTCACTTTGCCACTGGATTAAACCCAGATCAGTTGACTGGGGGTGAGTGTTTGTATTGTCAACGCTCCGTCCATCATCCCCTTTGGTTTTTCTTTGAAATAAATATCTTAACATTTTTTTATGAATTTTTTTGTACCCTATAATTAATAAAAATAAAATGTTAGGGCACATAAACTTCAAAACAATTGATTATTAAATAATTTAAATATGTACATTAATTTTATAAATATTAATTTGTAAACAAAATAAATCCACCCTCACTGGCCTTTTAATGTTAATATTTTGCTAAATTAAATTAAAGTTGTATCTGCCTAATGTAAGGTGACTTCTACTGTCTAATAAATGTTTAGAAACGTAATTAATGTTTATTGAATCAGTTAACTCAGTGGTTCCTAGATTTTTTGCACCACATCCCTATTTTTAGAATGAAAAACTTTCACAGCCCACCTAGCTTTAATGGACATGAAGCAGACGATTTTTTTCTCAATGAAAGGTTATTGCTTTTCAGAAATAAAGAAAAAACAGTGCAAGTGACCACCAACTGTACATAAAACATCAATTCAGGTCACACCCCTCCCCCACCGCCACAGTCTTCTCGAGTTAAATTCCAACATATATGGCCTCAGTAGTTCACTTTTTTTAAAGACTAAACCAATGGCATCACTACTTGAGCTTAGTACATGCAACACAATGTTCCCTTATTCAAGAAGCAAGGCATAGAGATCGCAGTGACTCGTGACAACCATATACAAAGTCTTTTTCTGAGAGGTAGTGCACCAGGATTGCCTACATCTCTTCATATTTATGCCTCATTTCTAGAAGACCCCAGGGCAATTTCTTCCTAGCTAGCAACATCCAAAGTTTCCCCACCCATTCTTGCATTGTTGGAATAAAAGGAGACTTTGACTTGAGCGCTATAGTTTGCTATGCTGGCAAAGTCATGTTCGAAATCAATGTCTAGTCCTGTTTCGGTAAGCATTTATTCTCAGATGGTCTGACGCTGAGGATCACTGCCGCTGGGTTGGGCTGCAAGGCGTATCCCATCATAATTCTAACGTGGCTAAGAATTTCCTTCATGCATGAGAGCAGCATCAGGATTGGCCTGAGCGTCCTGGATTTGCACTCCTGGGAGGAATGCTACCTCAAAAAGCATTGTCTATATTTTCTAAACTCATGAGATCGGGCAACTACTCCAAAATTCTGATTGCCACCTTTCCTATGTCTTTCAAATGGCACTCTTCTCCTTCTCCCCACCCCCATCTCTTTCATGCCTCCTCTCTCTCTGAGCGCAACCTTCTCTGACTCACATGCACGTTGCTTCAATCTTTTTAAATGTATTTTTTGTTATTGCCCAAAACTGATCACAACTACTGCTCCTTCTTTAAAAGGCATGTCCCTGAAACTTAACAATGTATAATCTCTTCTAGCGCATCAGTTAACCATCTGCATGAATTCACATACGCCCCCCTCCTCCCCAAATCAAATAATAAAAATAATTGCGCTGAAATAAACAGCATTGTAAATGGATCCTTCTGCCAACATAACGCAAATATCTTAGAGGCAGACTGGATAGCTCACCTAACCAAAAACAACATAAACAAGAACACCAATTACCAAGACTATCCTACAGATAACAATACGTTACACCAACCAAAAGAGGACAACAAAGAAAATCAGTTTGAGGAAAACTGGATTCGATCTAACCAAATTGAAATGACCACAAAAAACCTAAGTTTAAACGCAGCACCAGGTCCAAACGGCCTACCGAATGGACTATTAAAACAAAATAGATAATTCTTGGCATATTATTTTACACCTCTGTTTAATCATGCCTTTCAAACCACCACTGTGCCAGAATCATGGAGAGGCAGCATTCTGCATCCAATTTTCAAAGCAGGTGCAAGGTCGGACCCAGCGAATTTAGGATTAATTGCTTTGATAGATGTAGAAGCAAAATTGTATGCATCAAACCTTTTCACAGCTTTAGATGATTGGGTCAGTTCTAGCAAGATCATTCCAGTCACACGAAAAGGCTTCAGACCTTACACAAACACAATGTGTAACCTGCTTGCACTGAATCTTTTGGTAGAAAAAGCTAAGCGAAAATCCGCCAAACTGCACCTGCTTTATTGACCTAAAAGCAGCTTTTAACATGGTACCTAGACAACAGCTGTGGCAAAAGATGGCCAATTGGGGCGTTCCACCGCCACTACTATGGGCCATTGTCAACTTGTATACATCTACATAGGTACAGATAAAACTGGGTAACGGAGAATGTACTACAGCAAGGATCCCCACACACATTAGCCTAAAGCAGGGATGCGTGCTGGCTCCCAACCTTTTCAATGTTTTCACTTCATAGCTGGACAAGAGACTTTCAGAAGTACAAAGTGACCCCCCCCCCCCCGAAAATCGCTCACTGTAAAATAAGAAGCCTGCACTATGCAGATGACATCATCAAGCTGGTCGAATATACGCGAAGACCATGGTTTGTCCTTGAACCTGAACAAAACTAAGGTTATGAGTTTCTCGGCCTTGACAGCGCCAACTAGAAAAAAATACCGTTGGAATGCATCAGGAAACAGAATAGAGCACTGTGACTCCTATAACTATCTGGGAGTAGTGGTCGACAAAAGGTTCACCCTCAAAGAACACCTAAACCTCAGACAAGCACAAGCAAACAAACTTTGTTTTGCACTAAATATGTTAAAACAGAAACTACAATGTCCTTCAAATTCCCACCTATTAAAAGTCATTGCAACCACGTTTCTCCTGACCGTTACTTATGGCTCAGAATTATTCAAAGGACAAGATGCCAGCTTCCTGAATCACCAACAGTCAGGTTTATTCAAACAAATTTTCCGGATGCCGCAGTTCACGTCATAAGCCCAAGTTTGCTTAGAATTCGGGTTTTAAATCAACATCCTGTCAGACAAGCAGCGATAATAAACATGTGCTGGAAATTAAAAGCAGCAGAAGAGGATTCCTTGCTAACAACACTAGACATGCACGACGCCTGGAACACGGACTACAGCTTCGCCGCATTAAAAAAAATAGCCAATAATGCCGCAAAACAAAAGGCTTGGATAATGGACAAAGCTGCTCTAACAAAGAAAAAACATGGCTGGTTGATTTTATCGACATATGAGACTCAATCGCCCCAGTCGGATCTTGTCCATCATATAATCCCATCAATCCAACATCAGCTACTCTTGGTCAGACTGGGAGCATTTACATCAAAAGACCCGGTTCCCACGTGGAAACAATCATGGCCAACCGTGCTTTGCAGACTTTGTGGACATGCGGAAGAATGCCCGGTTACTCACCGGTAATACCCATTACTCCGAGTCCTGGTCTCCCCGTCCCATTCCTGATACATGAGCAGCTAGTCTGCTCCACAGAAACCCCTACCTAGCTGAGCTGTTTGCACTTCCCCCTAGGATGACGTCACCATCACGTGACTATAAAGGGGGAAGTGCATCCATTAATCATCCTGAAAATACCAAAGACAACAGAACGAAACACATACAATCACCCACAGAAAACCCAAAACAGGGAGGGAGGGAAGGGCTCAGGAATGGGACGGGGAGACCAGGACTCGGAGTAATGGGTATTACCGGTGAGTAACCGGGCATTACCTCCTCGTCCTGGTCTCCCCGTCCCATTCCTGATACATGAGCCCATACCCAAGCACATGGTGATTGTAAGAAGAAAACAGACCAGAAGTATGCCAGAAAAACAGGTCCATTTTAATCAAATCAAACAGTACAAATCATAAATCAAGCACTGCAGACAGGACACTAGTCCCAAAGGCAGCGGAGGCCGCCATCCCCAACACCAGACGATAATGGGCAACAAAAGTGTGGGGAGAAGCCCACGTAGCAGCATTGCAAATGTCTCGCAAAGAGGCACCCCTGAACATGGCCCAGGAGGACGAAACGCTCCGAGTCGACCGACCCTGAACAGTAGAAGGCAGGGGACATTGGACAGAACCATAAGCAGAAACCACTGCGCCCTTGACCCAACGAGACAAGGAGGACAAAGAAGGACGAAGCCCTAGACCAGACAGGCCGTAGGGGAAGAACAGGGAGTCAACCTTACGGAAACCAGCCGTACGCTCCAAGTAGATGTGGAGAGCCCTCAACACATCCAAAGAATGGAGGAGCTCCTCCTCAGGAGAGGCAGGAGCAGGAAAAAATACAGGGAGAACAAAATCCTCCAGACAGTGAAAAGTGGAAATCACTTTAGGGAGAAAAAACTGACTCGGTCGGAGAACGACCTTGTCAGCGCAGAAGCGCAAGAAGGGGGGGGAAGCCATCAGCGCACCAATCTCACCAACCCTACGCCCAGAGGTAATGGCCACCAGGAAGATAACTTTGGCAGAAAGGAATTACAGGGCCACGGAGTCCAAAGGCTCAAACGGGGGACCCGTCAAAGCCCGTAGAACCAAGGGCAGATCCCAAGGAGGCACAGGGGAACGGGAGACAGGACGTTGAAGCAAGAAACTCCTCAGAAGGCGATCCACCAACGGGGACACAGATGAAACAGAGGAACCCCGAAAGGCAAGAACGGCAGCCCACTGCGCCCGCAGGGAAGAAACAGCCAGTCCCAAGACAAAACCATCCCGTAAAAAGTCCACCACCCGCACTGCCTCACAGGAGACAGGAGAGAGATCCCTCCCATGACACCAGGTGGAAAAATTCTTCCAGTGACGGGCATAAGACTTCAAGGTGGACGGACGCCGGGAAAGCTGAAGACACTGGGCAACCTCCAATGAGCAACCCAGACCCAGCAAACTCAACCTCTCAAGTGCCAAACCCCCAGCCGGAGGCGACGCAGGGAGGCAAGACTGAGAAGAGGAGCCCGCAGGGGGGAGGGAGACAGGGGAAACCTCCAATGAGGGCAAACGGCAAAAGTCAGCAGCAGGGGAAACCAAGACCGCCGAGACCACTCCGGAACCACCAGGAGAACCTCCGCCCGATCCAAACGAATCTTCCGGAGGACCCCCGGAATCAAGGCAAAGGGAGGGAAGGCAAACAGCAGACCCCCCGACCAAGGAATCGATAAAGCATCGGTCGCCCAAGCTATTGGAGACGGAATGATGCTGCAAAACAGAGGAAGAAGGGCGGAATCACCCGAGGCAAAAAGATCCATCCAAGGAAGGTGGAACCGAAGGACAATCTGCCCGAACAGATCCGGGGACAGACAGAGGGACACCGAGGAGGGGAACACCCTGCTCAAAGCATCCGCAGGCCCATTCTCCTTCCCCGGAAGATAGACGGCTGTCAGAGACAACAGATTCGACTCGGCCCAAAGGCCGATCTCCCGGGACAGGAGAAAGAGAGAATGACACATGCCCCCCAGGTGATTCACATAGGAGCGAACCACCTGATTGTCTGTCTGCACCGAGACCGCCCGACCCCGAAGGAGAGGAGCGAACCAAAGGAGAGCAAGCCAGACCGCTCGCAACTACTTCCAGTTCGAGGACTGTAGGGACTCGAATCGGGACCACCGACCCTGACCCTTGGAAGAACCCAGAACAGCCCCCCAACCCAATGCACTCGCATCCGTGGACAACACGACCACAGACTGAGGGGGAAGGAGATCGAACCCCCCAGAGAGGGAGAGAGGAGACAACCACCACTGTAGAACCGCCCGAATCCCCAGAGTGACAGGGATCAGAGTCTCGTAGTCCAAGGAGGCGGGATCCCAATGGGACAGGACATGATGCAACAGGGGGTACAGACGCAGCCCGGCCCAAGGAGGGAGTTGCAGAGCGGACGCCAGCTCCCCCAGACACCGCAACCAGAGAAGGGCAGACACCCGGGACTGGGAAAGAAGCCAGGAAAGGAGATGAAACAAAGTCAACCGGCGCCCCTGGGAGAGGAACACCATGCCCAGGTCCATCCGGAAGAGAGTCCCCAGGAACAACAGGGACAGAGAGGGCGCCAGGGAGGACTACCGGTGGCTGAGAATGAACCCAGCAGAAGACACACCCGGGCCACAACCGACAGAGCCAGAGGGGCCAGGAGCAAGGCGAAAACCCTGGGCGCCGAAGACAGGCCGAAAGGCAGCACACAGAACTGAGAGCGAAGGGTCCCCACAGCAAAATGCAGAAAACGCTGGCCAACCGGATGGACAGGAACGTGCAGATATGCATCCCTCAGAACCAGGGATAGCAGGAAGCCACCCGGAAGGACCAGAGGCAGGACGGACCGGAGGGACACCATCCAGAATGGACGACGGAAGACGAAGCAAATGACCCACTTCAGATCCAGAACAGGACGAAGAACCGAAGTGCACCTCCTGGAAACCAGAAAGAGGATTGAGTAGTAACCCAAGCCCCACCCCAGCGGAGGAACCCACACAACAGCCCCCTTCACCAACAGGAGTCGCACACCTGCCAACAAACAACTCTACGCAGAGGAAGACGGGGCAGGGGAGTCCGTACAAAACCCGGAGGAGAAGGAGAGGAAAACTCAAACCGGCAACCCCCAAAACAGGCCGAACCGCCCAGGCAACCGGAACCGATAACCACTGGGCGCGGAAGGACTGGAGGCGACCACCAACCGGCAAAGGCAGACAGTCACCGAGAAGAGGAGGAAGCGGGGGTGGCAACACCGGCAGTGGAGCGGGGCTTGGCACTTCCAGGGGCCCCCTGGCCCGATCCCAGCCCGAAAGGACGCCCAAAACGTGATGGTAACCAAACCCACGACCCCGAGAAGGAGGGCGGACCGGAGCCAAGAGCCTGCGGATCCCAGCAGACTGATCGACCATACCCTCCAGCTGAGGACCGAACACCCTGGAGCCCACAAAGGGAAACAAAAGGAGGACCGACACAAGGGAAGAATCCCCCTACCAGGAATGCATCCAAATACGACGACTGGCAACGATGGAAGCGCCAGAAGCAGTCCGACAGGTAATGCACAGGTAATGCACCTGCAACTCCATCAGAGACAAAAGAGGCGCGGTAACCTCGCCGACATTTCAGCAAAACAGACAGGGACAGGAAATCCATAAGGAGCGACTGAACCACATAGGAAGAATACGTATCCGCCCGGACAGAAACTATAGAAGCAGCATAGGAATGCCACCTTGCCCCATCAACACGCATATCCATAGCATCCGCAGGAAGGGCGTACATAGAAACTACTAAACCCTGAGAGGAAAGGCCAGCCATCAAATCCACAACCTGCACAGCCTGAGGGAACTCAGTAGCAAAAACCCCCAAGAAGGCAATGCCGGGACAGGAAATGAGGAAAAGAAGGCATGACCACCTCCTTCCAAACGCGAGACAGCACATAGCGTACCGCCTCGAGCAAAGGAAAAAAGTCAGGAGCAGGCAGGACACACTGCGTAAAAAAGACAGTCTCCGCCGGAGGAGAAAAAGCCCAAATAGGACCGCACATGGGTGAACAGTCCAGCGAGCTCAGCACCCTGAACAAACCACGTACACCCCCCTCATCAACAGGACCATGGACATCCTCAGCAGCAGCCTGCGGAATCAAAGAGACACGAGGCACCCCGGGAGGAGGTCCAGCCGCGACCCAAGCCAGGAAAACAGCAGCCACAGCCACATCAATAAGGAGGCGCAGGGCAACAAGAGGGGTAGCAGAGGAAGAAGCCCCTGAATCCACGACAGCAACCAGTCCAGGCTCAAACACTAAAAGCAGGCAGAAGCAAGGACCAAATTGCAGCCAGGAAGGACCTCATTCAAAGGACGCAAAGTCCCGAGGACCTGGACTCACACGAGTGCAGGAAAAAGGAGGCCAGAATAATAAAAACCCAGCCAAACGCCAAACCCGTCCCCCCCCAAAAGCACAGAAAATCCAGTGCACCACAACCTCCACAAGCAGAAACCCCCGCCCGCTAAAGCAGGGCCTATCGGGGACTGCCAACACCAAGGAAACAGCCGCTGAAGCAGGCCCAGCAAACAAGGTGAGCGAGGAGAGGCAGAAACGGCCGCTAACGCGAGCCGCGCATTCAAAAGCACAGACCACTGGCAATGAAATACCAGGCAGCGCGGGGGGGGGGGGGTGGGGGGGGAATAGCATAAAAGACACAAAGGGCGGCCGCTAAAGCAGGCCACCGAAAAACAACAGAAAAGCCAAAAGAAACTTACCCACAAGAAGGCAAACCTCCAGCACAGCCAGGTAACAGGCAACTGCGTTCGCAGAAAAAAAAGAACAGGATGATTAATGGATGCACTTCCCCCTTTATAGTCACGTGATGGTGACGTCATCCTAGGGGGAAGTGCAAACAGCTCAGCTAGGTAGGGGTTTCTGTGGAGCAGACTAGCTGCTCATGTATCAGGAATGGGACGGGGAGACCAGGACGAGGAGGTAATGCCTTTTACACCTGGTTTGCATCTGCCCAGTTGTGAACCATTCGAGAAGGCATTACCTACTTCATGCACTCCGCTCCTCCCAAGTTAGAGCTTGTCGATCGGCCTTAATGCTACTATTAAACAGCCTGTCATTGCAGATCTCATGCAGGGCAGCCAGATTTCTGCAGAAAGTCAACCAACTTTTATTAAAACCAAACTCATAGTGCTCACAGGTACACTGCAGTAGCATAACTACAAGTAACGACAAGTATACATGTCACTCGTATACGACTTTAACCACACCAGCTATTTGCACAAAACCTTCAAACCCTGTAACAGAAGACCAATAACAGGAGGTTGTAACATGCAGGCCACATTTGCCTTTTGAACATAATTTCAGTTGAATATTTGATGACTTCGGCACACTTAGCACCTCTGACAAATACATGATTCTAGCAACGCTATAGAGGAACCCCGCGCATTGGCACTTTTATCACACTGTCTCTACAAAGAAAGTGGATGACTGCCAAAACGAGCGACAGTATTGCATTGTGATGTCACAATACTGCCTATGATTTTAGCACACGATTTAAGACATACGTAAAAAGATGGACTAAACAGAGAACTCATTTATTCAAAGAGTATTGCTGAACAACGTTGAATCTTGTAAAACGGGCTTTCCCCAAATTTTATTTTTCTTTTCTCATGGTTTTTGACAAATCAATGCTTTTTTATCACAATTTGTAACAGTTTTAATTAACTATATGAAATAAAATGACTTACTTACCATCTGCATGAATTGACATACGCCGCCCTCCTCCCCAAATAATAATGAAACCAAACTCCTATTAATTTAAACAACCACAAAACTGGAGGTCAGGGCTTTAAGTGGTCCGGGTCTGAGCATCGGCAGTTACTTTTAGGGGGCCTCAACACGGGTCTCTATCAGGCTCTATTTTCAGGCCTCGCAAAGGTAGTCTGTTTTCTTTTTTTTATTTGACTGCAGTGAGAACATGCACATCGCTCACTACTGAAAAGTGGAGAAGTCATGCTAGGTGAACCGCGTTGTAGGGGAAGGGAAATCCTTTAAAGAGAGCCATTTTCTCTTAGGATTTCCCTTCTCTTTTTGCAGCGCAGGAGCAATATCATCGTGGGATGATTAGGAGAGAGACCCCCAGGCGCGCAACGCCCATTGCCCCGGGCTGAGACAGCTTCCCGGGAGCACACACACAGCCGCACCAGAGTACTTCACAGGTTTTTAAAAGACAATTTGCTTGTAAATGAGCCTCTGTGCTTTTGCACCCCTTTTTAGAGCCCCTGCATCCCCACTCTGCCTATTCCTGGAAGAATTAGCCTCCCCGAAATTTGGATCTAGTTGTGCCTCTGGAGACGACCACAGGCAGCCAACTCCAGCACGACCCTGATCTGACTTTTCACAGTGTTTTGTTTTAGTGCTACAAAAACACACGCTTAGCCTGGCTCACTTAGTTCTCACACCCACTATTTAATATGAAGATAGTAGCTTTGGAATTACCTTTCTATTCCTATACTGTGCTTCACATGGAAATATAGAAGGGCAGGTTCTCACCTCCCCAAATTAGCGCTTTTGTATACTCTCTCAAATGTAAGAACTACAGGCATTCAGTATCTATCAGTTACGGACAATTTAAAGCAATGTTCCTATATAGAAATGGACAAAAGGTTATGTTTCTGAATTAGGCTCTTGCACTGAAATGCTGGTTTACATTTTTTTCGCGAGATCAACCTTTGTTTAAATCACCATGGAGAAGGGTGGTGAACTATGGTCCACAAAAAACAACTTGAAAGCTTTCTTGTTCTTTATCAGAAACATCTGCCTGTCATGATTATCACCAGCCTTTTCGGCCCATTAAGAGGGTGGGTGGATGAGTATAATATGGGGTGTTTAGGATCGGGGCGGAGGGTGCACGGAAAGAAGGACGGATAGGTGAATAAAGGTCAAGTGGATGGATGGCCAGATGGATGAATGGATGGCTGGATGGAAGGAGGAATGGATGCATGGACCAGTACTTAGGATAGGCGGGTGGGCTGATAGACGCTTAGGATAGGTTCTGGGAAAATGGATGTATGGGCGTATGGATTGATGGATGGCACAGTGCTTAGGATAAGCATGTGGGCTGATAGATGCTTAGGATAGGTCCAGGGACACTTTTTTTTTTTTTTTTGGTGCAAAACATTTATTGAGCATTGTCAGGATCACACAGCGTCACGCCAACAACCCGGAGGCAGGCCGCTATCAATGCATATATACAGGACAAGCAGTGACAGAAGTATATCAGTGCGAACAGAATCGCGCAAACCAGTATCATCCAAGTGACAAGTGCAGCGTCAACATAGCTAAATCAATGTGTCTTGCATTTTTTGTTATTTTTGGTCAACATTAACATGTGCAGTATCTCGGTGAACCCAGGGGGGGGGGCGCGCAAGCCAGGCGCTGGAGAAGTCACAACAGTCCGTGTGAGGCATGCAGTCGGCACAGCCATGAGTCCACAAACGTAGTAATGGTGTGTCCCATCACCGAAGGTATTAGGCCGGGAGACGCCCGGGAAATATCGTGGGAGTACGAGCAATCCACAGACATTATAGAAATGGGGGGGGGGGGGGAGACAATAAATACATCATTCCAGACCGCATAAGGTCAGCCCGGGACCTTCAACTCAGGACCAAAAAACAATACTGTAACGTTTCATCATCTTAACCTCAAGCGCTGTCACCCTCCAGGGGGTCAGTTATCAAATAACATTGCAATGGGGCCCAAATGTCAGTAGGCCTAGAAGTAGGTGGCAGCAGTTCGGAATAAGTATGCAATTGTTCTTGACAGTACACCATATCACTCATCTAATCTTTAAACGTGGGTGCCCTTCCCCTCCCCCACCTACAGGCCATCCTGCGTTTAGCCAGAAGCATAGCCAGTGCCACATATTTGCGGTGAGCCGCCTGGAGAGGCTCAACATACCCCAGCAGAGCCACCAATGGGGACGGGTCCACCGTCATGTGTATCATTTTGGACAGTGCTTGAAATACCTGGATCCAGTAGTGGCTCACCTCGGCACACCCCCACGCAAGGTGAAGGAAGTCAGCCCCAGGAGCCCCACACTTGTCGCATGTGTCTGTTGGCCTCAGCTGGAATCTGTGTAGGCGCGCCGGTGTGTGGTATAGTCTGTGTAGGAATTTATAGTGAATTATCCTATAACGGCTGTTAGAGGAAATGCGCTCGGTCTGTTGTAAGCAGAATTCCCATTGTTTGTCCGTAAGGGTCATGGCCAGATCTTGTTCCCATTTGTCCCTAGCAGGTAGAGCAGCGTAAGTCATGTTGGCACGGACAGATTTATAGAGTGTGGACACCAGTTTATTGGGATTGTTGTGAAGTAGTAGGTTCTGTAGGGGAAAAAGCACTGGGGGCTCGTGTGGGAAGGCAGGTGTGATGGCCTGCAGCCCGTGCCTGAGCCTGATATAGTAAAACAGGTCTAGAGGTGTCGGTTGTATGCCCTCATATAGCTGGTCCTTGGTACGAAAGGTGCCATTACGATACAGGTCCCCCCATGTAGTGACATGGATTTTTTTCAGCAATTTTTGAAAGCCAGCCTCCTGTAGGAGTGGGAGCTGTGGGTGGTAGGTCAGTGGTAACAGTGGAGCATACAGGAAGTGTAGGTCGAGACGCAAAGTGATGGAGTTCCACGCCGTCACAGTACTAGACACCGTGTTAGGAGTCTTGTCTCTGCCTTCAATCCGGGAATAGAACGCGCCTTCAATGGGGGTCGGTGGGCCAACCAGTGTTCAGCCGCCAGTTGAGGCATATATCTCTGCTGACGCACCCAGAAGTATGCATAGTGGGCCTGAGCAGTCCGATAATAAAGTTCGAAATCCGGAACACCAAAGCCCCCTTGTGAGTATGGTCGAACCATGACCTCCCACTTGAGCCTGGGTGTCTTCCCACCCCACACCAGTCGGAGCAATTCCGAGCGTAGCAGCGGAAAGAAATAGGGTCCGGGATGAAACTGTATGTTCAGGAAGAGATACAAAAGCTGAGGGAGTATTACCATTTTAACTAATGAGGCCCTCCCGGCCATGGAAAGGGGGAGTGTGATCCACCTGGAGATATTGTCACTTATCTTATCCATCACTGTGCCATAATTGGCACGAATCAACGCCTCTCTATCTTTCTCCACATGTATACCCAAGTACTTAAAATCACCTTCACACCAAGCAAGCGGGAACTCAAGCGGAAACTGGTGTGTCGAGGCAGTAAGCAGGAAGATGCACGACTTATTCCAGTTAATTTGGACTCCCGAAAGGGCACCAAACCGTATAAATTCCCTGAGTATTGGATGCAGGTTGTCGCCTGGGTGGCGAACATAAAGAGTGATGTCATCAGCATACATAGAGATAAGTATCTGTCTCTGAAAACAGCGTAGTGCACTATCTCGATGATGCTGACGTAGTTTAGCAGCTAGGTGTTCAGTGGCTATAGCAAACAGGAGTGGGGAAAGGGGGCAGCCCTGCCTAGTCCCCCTGGAGATCGGGAATTCCGGAGACAGTTTTCCATTGATGAGGACCCTGGCCACTGGATGTGTGTATAATAATCGAATCCAGGAGATAAATATAAGCGGAAAGCCCATTCGCTCAAGAACTTTGAACACATAATCCCACTCGAGCGAGTCAAACGCCTTGGTGGCGTCTAAAAAAATGGCTCCCATTGGGAGGTCTTCGTGGACTGAGTCATAGACCGAGAAAAAGGTACGGAGATTGTGCGACGTCGCCCTTCCAGGGACAAATCCGGCCTGGTCTGGAAGTATCAGATCAGGAAGTAGGAGGCTGATGCGCGCTGCAATCAATTTGGCAAGAATTTTCACGTCGCAATTTAACAAGGATAAAGTTCTATAGGAGTCGCAGCTTGTAGCGGATTTACCTGGCTTGAGTAGGGACGTGATAAGTGCAATTCTCATGGAGGCAGGGAGGTGGCCCACCTCCAGCGCGTCTTCATAGACTTCCCGCAGCACTGGCGCCATGAAGTCAATATACGTTTTGTAAAATAAAATAGGGATGCCATCCAGCCCGGTGGCCTTACCCGACTTCATATGCATGATAGCCTCTCTGACCTCATCTAGTTCAAACGGGGCGCTCAAAAAGGCTTTCTGTGCGTCGCTCAGCCACCCCAAGGACACATCCGCCAGATAATCGTCCAGTGTAAGTTCACTAGTCCTGCTAGAGGAGTACAGCGCACCATAGTGTCGCACAAACTCATTCAGGATTTGCGTGGTGTCTCTGAGTACTAGCCCTTCAGCAATCTCCAGTTCCAGTATAACGGTTGGCGAGCGCATGAGCTTAACCGTTGCCGCCAGGGCCTTCCCAGGTCTCTCACCCTCCCCATATCGTCTGGCCACCCAGTACTTGTTCCTAAACTTCACCTCTCGAGCAGCCTCCTCTGAGTATTCCGACAGCTTTTCCCGTATGGCAGCGAGGGTTGAATTTTCAGGCTTTGCTCTGAGGCTTTCCTCTGCACTCTGCAGGTCAGACTCCAGAGTGCGTAATCTATTCAGTATGCTCTTGAGTACCCCGGAGCCTTTCGAAATACAGAGACCTTGGAGCGTGGCCTTAAAGGCGTCCCATATGGTCTCAACGTCCTGGACAGAGTCCTTATTATGTTTAAAGAAATCCCAACATTCCTCCCGGAGCCCCTCCTGGAATTCCGAGTCTAACAACATAGAGGGTTGCATACGCCACGCCGTCACTGGGGGCCCCAGTTCAGAGCCGGTCAATGTAATAAAGACGGGGGAGTGGTCGGAATATGTTCTGGGGAGGTGTGACACGTGAACCAGTGTCGTGTAAAGGTGTGAGGTCAGGAGGAAATAGTCGAGCCGTGCCCATGACTTAGCCTGCGCTGTGAAATGTGTACCCTAGTCCCGCAGTGTGAACGCCAGGCGTCTATAAGATTATTACTGGCAACAGTTGCTTTAAGGACCTCTCGCCCGTTAGTGTAATGGTGGGGGGCGGGGTGTGACCTATCCAGGGGGGGGTGCAAGGTTGTATTGAAATCTCCTCCCCATATGAGGTGTTGCGGTCCCGTCTCCACTATCGCAGCCCATAAAGCAGTAAAGTACTGTGGGTCATCTATGTTAGGCCCATAACAACATGCTAGCGTCACTGCCATACGCCCCAGCCTACCCCACAGTAAGCAATACCTCCCCTGAGGGTCAGCCCTGGAGGCAGCCAGCTGAAAAGGTGTAGTCTTCTTAATCAGAATGGCCGTACCCCGCGCATATGAGGAGTAATTAGCGAAGACCGTGTATGAAGCCAATCTACGTCCAAAGGCGTTCGATCTGTGGGGCGCAAAATGCGTTTCCTGTAGGAAAGCAATGTGAATTTTGTGGCGATCAAGGTAGCTCAATACTTGTCTCCTTTTCCTATGATCCCCCAACCCTCTCACATTCCAAGTAATCACATTTAAGCGTGTGTCACCCATGTATAGTCTTGAATAAATGTGTGCAGGATTAAAGTGTGTATAACGGCCCCGTCATCATCAGCGATAAACAGGCCATCGCCAAATCGCACCCGCCCGGTGACACCTAGAGGGAGCAGGAGTCTAAACACTGAGGGAGCACCCTCACTACATGTGTCACGTCCCAGCCACGGACACTGCACACCACACACATCCCGCCCCCTCATCTCCCGGCCATAACCAAGTTGCCCCCCACAAGGCGGAGCAGTGAGTTCAAGATACCTAATGCACATGTTATAAACTGAACCCCAACAGTACCCCCAACTCGACCCCTCACCCGCCTCCCCCCAGAGAGTCCCAACAAAAGGACAGGACCTGTAGAAAGAAAAACATTCCCCAGCAACCAACCATGTAGGACAAACCTTCCCGGCTCTGCTAAAGGGAGCCATATCCTGCCCATTGCATTCTCGTCTCGCCAGGCCACAAGTCCACCACCCCCACCCACTGAAGCTTCCCCATCTCGCCAGTACCCCAGGCCCACCCCCCACCCATATACCAAAACAAAGCAAAGAAACAACCAACAAAAGTAAACAAGAGTCAATGTTATTGGGGAACACCCAGTAGGGGCCATCCGAGGTGCACATTCTACCACCCCCAGTCCTCCCACTCCGTGCAAGTCCACCCTCAGTGTCTCCATCCCGAGTAGAGAGGGAGTAAGGGGGTGGGGGCCTGGCATACATTACCACCTGCAGTCCAGCACCCGTCCATGGCATCCCAGGGGCAGTCGTAGCCACTGCAGAGAAGGATGGGACCCCCTGTGCAGTGAGGGATTGAGGACGATCCAGTCGAGTGCGGGATCAAGAATAACACAAAGCCATCCGTCGATTATTCGGGACCAGATGCATGTAAGTCTTCAGCTTCCGCAGGTCGTCTATGTCGTTTAGGCAAAGTCTTAAGGTAGTCCTCAACCTGTTGGGGGTTGAGAAAGAAGTGTTGCGTGCCCTGGTGGGTGACTCGCAGTTTGGCCGGGTACAAAAGGGCATAATCAATGTTCAGGTCCCGAAGCTTCCTCTTGACCACAAGGAACTTACGCCGTTGTTCTTGAACCACCGGGGTAAAGTCAGGGTATATGGAGAAAGGTACTCCATCATACGTAAGGTTTTGGTTCGCCCGGGCTGCTCGCAGCGCCGCATCGCGGTCTTGATAGTTGAGTAGGCGCGCAATTATGGGTCGTGGCGGGGCTCCAGGTTTGGGCTGAGGTCCAACGGAGCGATGAGCGCGCTCCACAATAAATTGGTTCGAAAGAGCCTCTGCCCCCACTGCTGCAGTAAGTAGCTTCTCTATGTACAACTCCATCTTCCCCGTGTTGGTCGATTCTGGAATGCCCGTGACGCGAATGTTGTTCCGCCGACTCCTCGCTTCCAACTCCTCATTTTTGGCGGCAATCACCCTTAACACATTGTCCATTCTAGCAAGTCGGGAGTTATGCGCCGCCGTGGTGTCGTCGTTTTCTGATATCCGGCGCTCCACCTCAGTTATGCGCTCTTCGTGTATATCCATCTTCTGGACTATACCATCCATTCTAGAGGAAAGTCTATCCACTTTGTCAACCACCGTTGCAAAGCCCTGGCGCATCTCTTGCAGCATGGTGGCTATATCTGGGGCCGGAGGGGTTGACGTTGAGGCCTCCGTTACCGGGCTCCGGGGTTGTGTTGCGTCCCCCGTGTGTCGTGTCGCCTTTTTCTGCGACGTGGGTTCAAACTGTAGCCTGGGTTGGCGACTGTCCGGCTTCCCCATGTCGGCAATGGGAAGTACAGAGCTGCCGCGTCTCGGCGCTATCCCCACTTCAGCTGGAGAGGAGTGAGTTGAGGGATAACACCTCCCCTCGACTCAGCGTAGTGCAGTGGTGCCCCTGCCCCAAACGTGTCGCTAGGCAGAGGGGGAAGCGTGGCGGGTGTCTTCAGGGCGGCCCACTGTGAGGTGGAGCGCAGCTCGGGCGTGTGATGGTATCGCGGTCAAAGGCGCAAGAGCACCAGCCAAAATGTAGCGCCTCGAGATTACATCTAGGAGCACCAAGCTGTTGGAGCGTTCAGCCAATTTGGAGTTGCGGCAAAAATAGGTTATTCAGTCTGTGCGCAGCAAGGGTAGGATCGAGCCGTTGTAAGTCCCGGCCACACTGCAGGTACGCGCCGGCAGTCTAATATGGCGTTGGAAGAGCGCGCCTATTGCAACAGCAGAGGTGCGGTTAACAGGGCGAACCAGCGGGAGCACCGCACCACCTCTATCCCCGCGTCTTATGCAGCACTTGCCTTGCGGGTCTCCTCCGCGGATTCTCGGACGGTGTGCCAATGTCGCTCCCTCTACCAGTACTGGCTGCGCCGCCCGTCCAGCTCGGCCGGCCTGCTGGCCTCGTGGCGAGCCTCGGGCTCGCGTAGTCCCAGGAGCCGAGTGCAGGCTCCGACGCGTCAGGACACACGTCGGCCGGGGGGCTCCGCTGGCTGTAACTTCTGAGCCCAAGGGGGTAGAGCCCTCAAAGTCGCACCGAGTGTGCAGTGGCACTTGTTGCCCCTCCGTGGGGATTTTCGGGCGGGTGGGAGCAGGGGAAAGAGGATCAATGTCGGATTTTTATGCCAGGCTGCTGGAGCCTCACGAAGGTGCGGCCATTCAGCTTGTGCGCCCTCTAGCGCCCCTCTAGGTCCAGGGACACTTGTATGGATTTATGGATGGCTGAATGAATGGCTGAATGAATGAATGAATGAATGAATTGCTGGCTGGATGGATGGATGGATGGATGGATGGATGGATCATTACTTAGGATAGGCGGTGGGCTGATAGATGCTTAGGATAGGTGCTGGGACAGATGTATGTATGTAGGTAGGAATGTATGGATGGATTGAAAGATGGTTGGATGGCGCAGTGCTTAGGATGGATGGATGGATGCAGGGCTTTAAGTGGGTCGGTCTGAGCACCAGCAGTTATTTTCAGGGGTCTCTATCGGGCTCTGTTTTCGGGCCTCGCAAAGGTAGCCCGTTTTCAGTTTTTTTTTTTAACTGCAGTGATAGCATGCACATCGATGTGCGCATGCTCATTTTGCTCACTACTGAGAAGTGGAGACTTCATGCAAGGTGAGCCGTGTTGTAGGAGGAAGAAAAATCCTTTAAAGAGAGTGTTTTCCGAAGGTAGGATAATTGGAGGGGATTTTCTTAAGCACACAATGCTAATTATCTTGAGTTAGACCATCAGCCAGATTCATGAAGCTACCATTTTGCGATTAGCAAATAGCGAAAAATAGTGATTTGCTTTTTGAGAGTCGCAGAATGACATTCATGATAAAATGCGAGGAAAAATAGCGATTCGCAAATCGATCGCAATTGGCGATTGCGATCTAGCCGCAATTGCTAAATAATCGCATTTTCGGCATTTTCCCATGCCGAAATTGCGATATCGCAAATTGCGATATCGCAAATTGCGATCTCGCTAACTGCGAGATCGCAAAAACGGGAAGTCGCATATCGAGCCCACTGACGACATCACAATCAGGAAGTAGGCTCACCACACCCACAAACGGAACACAGAGCCAGGGAGTGGCAGCAGGAAAGTGAGGAGTTCCAAAAGCAAGACCCTGCAGCACCCCAGCCTGAAGGAAAGTTTACAAACATGTCCCAGGATGCAGCAGGGAGCAGTGGGCAGGAGAGGAAGAGGAAAATGAAATTTTCTGAAGCTGAATTGGAGCACGTAATTGAGGGGGTGTGCAAGGACTATGGCAAGCTGTTTGGGAAAGACTCTCGGAGGGTGCCAGAGCCCGAGAAGCGCAGGATCTGCTAGCGCATCCGCGCCAAGGTCAATTCTGTCGGTGTCACCCAGCGCTCCATTGACGACATCAAAAAGCGCTGGTACGACCTGAGAGGACGTTCCAAGGAGCGGATTGCTGTGAGGCTTGGGGACCAATTGGGCACCGGTGGAGGGGAAGCTTTAGCCACACCTAACACCCCATTGGAGAACCTGATCGAGGACACCATAGCGCCAGCAGCCTGCGTGGGGGTCGTTCAGCTGGACTCCTCTCGACCCAGCCAACAACGAAGTGAAGGTAAGTGCCATGCGACTGCGACCCAGTCCCCTAACAATGCCCTTAAGTCCTGAACTAGCAACATGACATCCCCAAAAATGCAGACGAAGCTCACCAAAAAAGCCCAATTGCATTGTGGTACTTGTAGTGTAATCATGAGCCCGCAGTCAGCCCAACAGTGCCAGAGCACTCATTGCTAAGTCTAACCAAAACCCAGTCAGGGAAAGCAAGGCTGCGTGCATGTGTCAACATTGCCTGCGCTAGACACATCACATTAATCATTTACCCTTTCACATTACAGGTGCAGGTGATCAAGCCAGCACGGACAGCGATGCGCTACACATCGCTGAGAGCCAGGAGGACACTGAGGGTGAGGGACAGTCCTCCCAACAACCTGGCACATCACAGCAACCAGCAGTGCAGCCAGCACCACCTACAGCACCACCACCCCGTGCCGACAGGGCCACCCCTGCAGCCACTGCAGTACCGCCACCACCACCAACACAACCACCACCCCGTGCCGACAGGGCCACCCCTGCAGCCACTGCAGTGCAGCCACCACCACCAACACAACCACCACCCCGTGCCGCCACAGCAGTGGTACAGGCTCCACCACCAGCGCCTCGGAGGCAGACGAGGCACACACCTGGTGCCAGGTCACAGACCAGCGCACTGAGGCGCCAGCAGCGCCAGGGCCCAGCAGGCACCGGCAGGGCACTAGAAACACCAGACCCAGGCCTGGTCATTGAACGCCGCATGCTGGCGGTGCATCGCACGCAGGCACGCCACATGGCAGCAATGCTTGCACAGATGCAGGCAAACGGACAACATATTGCCCAGATGACAGCAGCTGTGAGACAAAACAACCAGCTGCTTGTAACCCAGCAGGACATGACCCGTCGACGCCACCGCCAACTACTGGCCCGCCTATTGGCCTACACTAGATCAAATCATGTTGTTGGCCACGCCACATCTCAGCTGGCACGACGGTCACTTGCCATGCAGGGCCAAATGGTGCAGTGTTGCCAGGATGTGGCCAGGCCACTCGACCTACTCACTGCAGCTGTGCTTGGCAGACAGGCCACTGGCCAGGAAGAAGCAGAGGGGGGTGACGACGCAAGTGAGGCTGCGTCGACCAACAGCAGTGCCTCCTTACCACCGTTGCCTGCACCTCGCCGCAGCAGCAGGCCAACTTCAGGAAGTAGGGCCAACACCGTCCCTCAGGATGCGGAGAGACGACTTGGGGCGTCTCGTCGTCAACATCGCTGAGGACTGTAAAACTATGAGGGAGGCCATGCAGTCGACCCCTACAAACCCCCTACCCCAGCATGGGGAGGTATGGAGCAATACACTCCCCATCAGACAATTTGATACTTGAAGGCCAATTTATTGTGATGTAACATTAAAGAAGAAAGGTCAAACTTCATACACACTCATGTCATTATTTCATTCGTCATGCATGGGTGCAGTGTTGTGATAGTTGTATGTGTGCACTAGAAACAGTTTGTAGCAATGTTGTTGCGGCGCCTGTGTCCTTCCGCAGGATCTTGTCCGCGGGCATGACGTACATGTGGAGGTGGCCGGTCGTCCCCTTCAGATTCACTGCCAGAGATGTCGACAGGTATCCGGCGCTTGGTTGCCATGTTATGTAGTATTGCGCAGACAGCCACAATGCGGCAGCACACTGCTGGACTGTAATACATGGACCCACCTGTCTTGTGCAGTATGCGGAACCTGCTCTTGAGCAGGCCAAATGTCCTTTCTATGCAATTCCTTGTCCGTATGTGTGCAACATTGTAGCGCCGTTGCTGGGGTGTGGCAGGGTTGAGGTAAGGGGTCAGGAGGTATTCATGGAGGGTGTAGCCACTGTCACCTGAATGAGAGGAGCAGATGGTGATTGGCTGTGCTGCGCAGTTACTTAATAGCAATGTGACATTGTCGACAAAGTGTACTTACCAAGTAGGTGTCCTTCCCCAAACTCTCCCCTGACCAGTCGTGAGTGGAGGCCGCTGTGCCGGAATATGAAGGAGTCATGGGTACTCCCTGGGTACTGGGCAACAATGTCAGTGATGTATGACTTAGCATTGCAGACCATCTGTATGTTCAGGGAGTGGTAAGACTTTCTATTGCGGAACATATACTCTGTGGCAGCTGGTGGGCAGATGGCGACGTGGGTACAGTCTATGCATCCGAGTACATGGGGAAAATGGGCTACATTGTAGAATTGTAGCTTGGTCAAGTCCAATTCCTGTTGGCTCGTGGGAAATGTGATGTGACGGTGTAGCTGGGTGAGCATGGCGTCAACGAAAGTGTGGAGGCAGCGTGACATGGTGGGCTGGGATATCCCCCCAGCAGCCGCTACTATCCCCTGGAAACTCCCGGAGGCCAGGAGGTGCAGGCTACACAATACCTGCACATGTGTAGGCACCGCATTGGTACGGCTTGTTGGGTGCTGCATCAGGGGGTCAAGGTCCTGTATTAGCTGCATTATCATTTCCCCATTCAGCCTGTATTTTGCATATATCTGCTCTCTGGTTTGGCCCAGCAAGGTGACCCGCTGGCGGAAAATCCTGTCCTGGATCCTGCGTCTCCTCCGTGCTGCTCGCTGTAGCCTTCGATGCCTCACCACCATGTACATTCCTGGCATTGTGGCACTCCAAATGCTGCTGCTGATAGTCCTTATGTGTGATTGGTCAGGCCTGAACCTGTTGGTGATTGGCCAACGGTTTTTCAAATGTAATTTTTTCATGGCTTTTATGGTTACCACCTGCTTTGAGTTGTCCTTAATTTGCGCGGCGCAAACAGCGATTCTTGGGTTTTTCGCTATTAGCGATTTTTTATGAATGCCGATTGCGATTATATAGCGATTTCGCTATTTATTTCGCAGAATCCGTGGTTTGTCGCATTTTCCGATTCGCTAATGCTCGCCTACCGGGATTCTGCGATTTTTATTGCGAATTCTCTATTATTTGTTAGCGAATTCGCTATTTTGATGTTGAATGCCGATTACGTAAATTGCGCCCGCAATAGCATTTTCGCAGCGATTGCGGGCGCAATTTTACTTCATGAATCAGGCTGCATGTCCTTACTTGGACAGGCCACACCCCTTTAAGAGGTTTGCCCTGCCCCTTTTAAAGCACCCTCCCAGTTTTTTGCCCCCACTTAAAGCCTTGCTGGAGGTAATGTATGGAAGAGCTTGCTTGGGCGCATAACAATAATGCCTATAATCAACAACAGCCAAAGACCCTATATTAAACAGTAACTTTGGGTTCTGAATTAGCGTGCTACCGGCGTAATGCACGTCCTCGACGTCTCGTCCGAAGTAGTAAGAGCTAATAAATGCAATTTTAATTCAATGTAAATCTACTGTCAGCAGTGATAATGTATCAATATGGATAAAAGTCATAGCAGTACCTGTGTAATGCTAAAACGTCATTCATTTACTAACCAATTCTAGCTGGTCTGCGACCGCTACTGATCTTTAATTTTCACTAAAAGCTAGGGCGATCTCAGTAGCATCCCCGTTGACAGCTACTGGCCTCGAGAGTCAAATGGACTGCACCGAGGCCGACATGTTAGGGTCAGGCAAAGATTACCCAACATGAGATACCGTCTAAATGAGAAACCAAGCACTTCTACAAGACTCTCAACACAGCAATAACAAGCTCGTACTCACAGAAAAACCTCTGATACACGCTGTCAATGAGAAGGAACATGTCTTTAAAACTGTCCGAGCCAGGAAAAGACCAACGAGCCACGGGACGGATATGACTTAACCGATCGAGGGCAATAACAAACGAAAAAATCTTTTCAACGACATCAAAAAAGGACGAGAATAAAATAGCCACTTTCCGCTCTGAAATGTTTGTTTTGCAAGAGCAAAAGTTACAGCAAAATCTTAATAATATTGAATTCATTCATTTCTTTTTTGGATTGTTCTAATATGAAAAGTGTATATTAATATAGAGCGCTAACAAGTTTGCTTCGCTTCTACATAGACTTTTATTTAGAATAATAATTAACTAATGCCCTTTTTTGTTGCATTTGAACAATGACTCAGCGTTTCTAGGATTCCGGTGGACGGTACATCGAAACTTCCCAGTTTGATATGGCCGCATTAGCACGCAACACTCACGTTAGCTTCTAGTACATCCATGGCCTAGCCCTCTTTCCATGTTCATTGCTTGAGTTTTGGCGGGTGCTTTGGTTGTGTGCACTCGCGCAGGCATGAGCTGTGCGCGTGCGCAGTAAGCGCCGTGACAGCGGCTCTCACCCAGCCATGGATGATTATGATCTGTACGGAGTGGAGGACGATGACTTCGAGAGCCAGTTCGCTTCGGAGCTGGAGGCTCTGGCAGAGTTGGAGGGTGAGCAGAGGAGGGTCTCGTGCTGGAAGCATGGTGACTTCGCAATGTCGTCATCAAAGTGGCATACAGTGACATAAGCAGCCCCGATGCATCAGAGTAGGCAGAATGACAACACATCATTAATCTATTGCCCTCACTGCTGCAAATTGGGCAAATGTCATTATGCCACCTTCTACTACGATTACCATAGCATAATGCTGAATGACATCGCCATAGGACATGCTGTCTTTTGCATGGCACACATTTGATACCATTCCAAACAACATGAGCATGTCTAAGATGCCTGGTTCTGACACTGCTAGCGCACTAAAAAGAACATAAATACAAATGTATAATCTTATAGTAGGTGGACATTAACGCAGGCCATGTTGACATTCTTATCCTGACTTTGTTTCCTAGCTACCTTAAAAAGGAAGCATATCCATATATTTTTTTGGGGCAGGGGGGCGGGCAAAAGTCATCACCTACTATAACACTCAATAGGTTATACGTGCTGCATTCGTAATTTACATGCTTTACAAAAAATTAGTAATCGAATCTTGCATCCATAATTTAGATGTTATTCTACTATGTTGATTTCAATGTTGTGGTCACTGCACCATCTGGGATGTCGTCATGCCCTTTCTAATGCATGACTACATCATTGTTTCGTATGAAGTGAATTCAATGTCCTTAACTCTGTGCTGATGTCATCATGTATTAAGGTAATGCTAGCCCGAAGCTGCTGTACTTGGAAAGACTATGCAAATAGAGTAAGGCCTTGTGCTGACAAGATTTTGTGAGCCAAGTTTTGCAGATGTAGTTCCATATTAAGAACTGCTTCCAGCAAGGATTTGCAGTATTTTTCATTTGGTAGATGTCTGCTATGTTAAAGCACTTGTTTGACTTAGACTCTCCCTCAGACAAAACACTTGATTTCTATGTTGTTGCCTGGATGCCTATGCTTACCATCTCAATATATACAAACGCCACCATGTCTCCTCCAAGTCGTCGGTGCACCAACATTCTGTTGGGCCTGTAACAAGGCATCCGTTGTTGGTAATGGGATCACTGGCGTCCAGGTTTTCCTTGTGAGCCAGTTCCTTGATGAATTGGCAAATTTTGATGAAAGTGTTATCTTTTCTAGGTATCGCTTGACTGCGTAGCTATCGTGTGACCTTATGTGATAACAGAACATGAACTTTCAGAAGTTCTACTGAGAGGCACTTAGGCTCCACCCACATGTTGAGTACCTTGGTATCATTAGATTGAGAAGAAGTTGTATGCTTCCAGTGAAAAAGAGTGCTTGTATTGCACTTTTTGCCTTGTGGTTAAGTTTATGCTCAGGACAGCAGTACGAAGGTCATTATGGTTGCAAGCAAATGATGAAACTCTAGGCTTGACATGTTTCTTATGAAAAGTTTGGACAAAGGTAATAGGCATTATTTATTATACAACACCTATGATAAAGACAGTAGGCCGTTAATGGTGGATTGTCATGCACCATGTTTAAGCCTGCAGACATGTATTTTGCTACAATGAAATCTCATAGATTTTTTTCTGTAGGCAAGGATTTTGGTGTTGATTATCCCTTTGCCAATCTCTAGCGGTTGATGATTTGCACTGTAATAATTCTTGGTGGAATCTATTTGGAAGGCCTGACCAGTTTAGCTGTCTCACATGATCTAATAATAAAAAAAACACATATACACTAGGTTGCAGACAGTGGGGTCATTTATTGACAATTCATGGTGACGGCAACATAGCGTGTAACCCGAAGTGCTTCAGCCAAAAGCCTTGTTCACGGGTACCAATCAACATACCAGCTGTGTACAAAGAATACACAATGACAAACATTAACATAGTACAAGCATGGTGTCTGCTTGCTATACAGAAGCTTACTGTTATTTCGTTGCCATGTTGATTGCGTAATGGCAGTCACTTCAATAATGCTGGTCTGTAAGAATGGTGTGTTTGTAACAATTAATACAAAACAGATGTGTCTGTTGACATGTAAATTGAAAATGTATACATAAGTGTATGTTGAGAAAGAAAAAAGAAAAACCATGTCAGCAAGCATAGGTTGAATAGCATGAAAGTCTTGGCAAAAGTGGGCACCATCTTGAAAAGGCAAAATCCTTGTATTATACTATCCAAGTAGCACATCATGGACAAACTATCTCTTCCATATTATCTGGTTACAACAATTAGATGTGATAATTATTATACAAGGGTCCAATTGGCTTAGTCGTTACAACCCCTCTCAGAGGCAAACAGATTTATGAATTTCAATTGTGGATATAAAATTAGTATCTCTGTAAGTAAAGTAGTGAATGCCATCTTGAAAAGGAGAGAGCCCATATTACACAGGACAAGTACCACATGCTTGTTATTAACATGTTATCAGCCCCATAATGTTCAGATAACAATGACAACAAATGGACATGTGGCGATCACTGTCATACAATAGTCCATTTGGCTTCCTAATTATAACCCCCTAGAGGGTAGCAAAATGATGATGTTTCAATCATAGCCATACAATTACCCTATTGGGTAGAAGATTGAGTACAAAGATTTGTCCAATTAATTAGACATTTTGAATCCCGGGAAGTGTAGAAATTGCACAGTACATATAATATTGTTGTCATTTGAGTGGTATGAGACAGAGGGCATGTCAATCACATTCAAGTACTACTAGGCTTGAAGTAGTAACTGCAGGGACTTCCCCATTCCAAGATGGTTCCCAGTATTTGCAGAGAGTTTTACTTTTTCCAGCCTATGTTCTCTGACTTGGCTTGTTTCTTTTTTCTTTCTCAGCATACATTATGTATACATTTTCAATTTGCACATGATATTAAATATATCTGTTTTTTATTGCTTGATACAAATACACAATTATTACAGACCAGTATTATTCAGGCGATTACAGTTATGCAATCAACATGGTGATCAAATAACACCAACCTTCTGTATATTGAGCTGACACTCTGCTTGTAGTTTGGATATAACTATCAGTGAGCACTATTTTTACGCTGTTGGTATGTTGATTGGTAACTGTGAGCAAGGCTTTCTGCCGAAATGCGTTGTTATATACTACATTGTCTCCACAATCAGTTGTCAACAAATGACACCACTGTCTGCAACTTCTGAGAGCACATGGCATCCTCTTTGTCTGTAAGGATTTATTGGAAGGCTGTTGTTTGGAGAGAGATGCACACGTACACACTCACTCGGCGTCTCTTTTGTACACTTTGAGTCGGCCCTCTTCTGCCACTTGTCTGTATAAGTGTAATGTACATTCTGCTTTCATCACTGACAGCATACGGCACTGGGTTAGCCCACCTCATCAATTGGCTCTCTTGACTAAGTAACCTAATTCGTCCGATCATAAGTGGACATTCATAATAAAATGAGGGTGCTTCAGTTCCAAGGCTGTGGGCAAGTTCACTAGTTTTCAATGTTCTCCCTTAATATGCCTCCTTTCATTTCTTTGTTTCCTCTTTTATTCTAATCTTAAGAGCATACTGTTACTCCTCAGACAGTGCTAACAGTTTGCTTGTTTGCAATTCATTTAATTTACAATGCACCACATCCTGCATTGCCACTGCATCTAAACTAAGTGACCATGATGGAATGGTATTGTTCATAGTGTATCATTGTTTCACCTTTCCAAGAATGCAAATGCTTTGGTTTTAAACATGGTGGCTACGCTGGAACTTTAAAACAAATAAATGATATGTAAAATGCCATTGCAAGAAGGCCTCCAGCTGCTTAGTTTTATTTCGTTACTGCAAGTATATTCCCGCAATGGTTTGGTGGCAGCATGTTTCATTTTCTAATTTTATTCTTTTATTTTTGCATTCAACAGTTGTTGAGTTTGTTTGTGTGTGTTTTATTGTGGTTGTGTAAGTGGGTGGATGCAAGAATGAAGCAGTGGCTGGAAAAGTGGATGCATAAGTGCAGGGATGAGTGACAGATACTGATTTGAATGCCTCAACCCATCAATGACTTAAGAGCCACTTCCATTTATAAGCCAGGCTAATTGCTTTGCAAGTGCTTGTTTATGGTGCATATGTTTTTTGCTGCTTAATAGCCTCGCTTTAGTGCTGAAAGTTTCTGTGTCTTAGTGATAAAAGTAATTTGATGTAAAGGTATGTTATTATTTGTGTTGTGCTGCCCTCTGTTTTATTCCCATTTTTATGATCTGGCATGACACCACAAATGTTGCCAGTCAATTATGTGAGACTCGCCAGTAGAGGGGTTTGGCTCAACCCACACATTGGGAGTAAGGGGTTCATGATTTGATTGGGCAGATGTTTTGTGCTTCCACTACAAAGTGCTTGTTCTCCACAAAGCTGTGATCATTTTGTTTATTTATCCAGCTGCCCGAGTTTGAACTTTCAGGGGCACATACGACATTTTAATTCTGTTAAAGTGTCTTAGATAACTAGATAACTTATGGTGTTTTCTTCTGGCAGTAGCACAGACGGGAGGAGGGCAGTCTACATGAAGTTTTAGGCCTGACTTGACAGTGCAAGTGTCACTTGACCTTTTAACCTACACTAATATTATTCTACAGTTCTTTGCTTCCACACAAATATATATATATATATATATATATATATATATATATATATATCCATTTCTATGCTATCTACTGTCAGTGATTCACATTACCATATAACATCCTTTAAAACAAGACCCATTTCCATTGCCAGTGCTTGTTTGCTATTGCACTGCTATGTTCTGGATGACCTCTGTGTGGCATTCGTTTTCTGACAAATGCTTTTTGTGGGAATGGAGATTGCGTCTGTGTACTCTGCGTTAGCCGAAGTTGTTAATTTGACATTATAACATTCTTTTCTGAGTAGTCTTCCATCTAGGTTAAATCTTGTGATAAATTCAGCTTCTTTTAAGTTCTCCATAGATGTTGCCCACCTTTCAAGTGTTAACTCTGGACCGCTTATTTGTAGGGGTTGGAGGATCTGCTGTACGTGACTGATGTACGTCTGAAGTGGTGCTCTCTGCATTACTTTTTTTCCTCTAACATGACTTGGTCATGTGGCTTTCTCCCTCTATGCAGCCAGGGCCCGGAGCGATATCCCAGGTCCCTCACAACTGTCCCATCCCTGCTTTGATTTAGGGAAGATCTGACAACTCAGCTCTTAAGGATTCTGCATCACAATGTATTAATGTTACACTTCCACTCTCCAAAACCAGCTACCCCTCCTATCACTTGTTTACTATAACTTTGTATTTGACCCTATGCACTCTTCTGCTGCCTTTCGGCTGTGTTTCCCCTACATAAGTAGTGCATAGGCACAGAATACAAAAATGTCTTTGTTTACTTTGAAATTGTTTGTTGGTTCGACAATTTATTCTTTTTTTCTTCTCCACTCGTTTTTGTAGATTTCTATATATCTCATTGAAGTCTTTTAGGCCTTTTTTTGTGAACCCGAGTCATTGGTTCTGTAATGTTTATTTTCTCATGCTGCTGTCATCTATATAAATGAGCTATCACATATTTGTTTTGACAGTTGACTTAGGATCCTTATCCATCAAACCTACATCTTTTTCGTATCTCTGCTGTTTACCTTATTCCAAGGGGTTTAGCTAAAGATTTCTTCTCAAACTATAGAGTCTGATGTGAAATACAAACAGCCCTTCAGTGTTCTACATGTCCTAGTAGTATGATAGATGCCAATGGGAAAGTCTTCAGAGGCTCTTTTCAATACAGCATATTTTACTTTTTTTCATTTTTTTAAACGAATAATTTTATGACCCTTGACTTTGCAGAAATAACTTTGGGTGGCATCTCCTGTTCTATCTTGGTGTGTGTCTTCTACTCTCTCTTGGGGATGTTGTGAAGCTGTTGTGTGAGATATTAAGTGCTTTATTTCATTTCCTTAGTTGATTATGGGGAGGGTTTGGCCTTGTGTATGTGAATATTGTGTATGGCACTTATTGTTTATCCTTTGTTATGATTTCTGTTTATTAATGATTATTGAACGCTTGTGTACTTATGGGAGTTAGTTCACCTGGCCTTTGAACTTGTATAATTTTCCATAATGAACTATTTATATCTGGCTCCTACAGCCCTCCTTTTGCACCACATTTTGAGTTCCTTTTGACTTGGATAACTGTGGTAATTGTAGAGCAAACACTTCCCAATGAGTGCTTGCCTCTCGGGATACCTGCATTTATAAGATCAAGACCAATCTGGGCTTGCCTGGCTGTTTTGGTGATTCTAGGTAACCTCTGGCTTACTGCACACCCCTATAATGCTTTTTGAAAGTATCACACTTGGAGAATAAAGAAACGTTTTAAAATAGTTCAGAACATTTGAAGCAAGGTAATTTTGGTAAGGAATGGCTAGAAACTGATTATGTAAAAATATGTGAACTAGCAATCTAGTGCGAAAAGATGGTGTGGCTTTTACTAGTCCTGCCAATTGCAAGAATAAATTGTTGTATCAAATAGAAAGTATTGACCTCCTTATCCATTTTGACCATGCAGCTTTTTACAAAGTTATGCCTGCTTGAAAGTACCACGATGCAGTTATTTCATTCCTACTAGCACATTTCCAGACTTTATTTCCATTGGAGATAATTTCATGTAACAAAGCCTAATTGATAGAACCGTGTAATAAACAAACATTGGCAAAGCCAATAGGTCTCACTTCTTTGAACATATTGGCTTTACTGGTGCTGTTTTCAGATGCTGTGAAGCTACCAATGCTGTACAGCATTGTCAAATAAGAAGTATGTTATGAAGGACCACTGTTGATGCAGCCACCCTTTTTATGTTTGCCAATCAAAGATGGAAGACTACTCCACTTGAGTCTGTGATTTTTTTTTTTTTTTAGTGTGATAGAGGAAAATATAGATGATTGCAGTGGTTTTGGCAAACGTCGGAGAGGAGCAGGTGGAGGGAGGAGGGTAAAAGCAGTACATAAGGGTGAGAGCAGCAGAGGGTGAGGGAGGAGAACACAATGGCGAGAACAACATGGAGTGTTCGGGAGTTGAGTGAGAAGAGGGAGGAGAAAAAGAGGGGTCAGAACTGCACCAACACATAGCACAGGGGAGCAGCACATGAGAGCTGCAAAACAAGTGCACTCTCATAGCCCAAACAAAAAAGTGGTTCCCTAAAAGTAAGCAGTGGAAGAAAATAATATAAAGCATGGTACAGAGGCTATGCTCCAGGGAAGGGAAAAACACATGCAGAGGACGGCAAGCCATTGACCAAGAAGCAAGCAAACAAGTGATAATAAAGTTATCCTTTGGAATGCAACGGGTGGGCTGAAAGCTCACTGTAAGTTCTTATTATCCCCAAAAGAGGTCTTTTGCAACCAGACAGCTTGTGCTGTCTGGTAAATGAGAACTATGAAAGGACCCTATGTAGAGGAGCTAATTTCTTTAGGGTTGGAAACTCCTCTAATACAAGCTCCCACCTTGTTGTGACAGCTGCTGATCCAGTCATTCCTCTTAGTTAATGCGGGTCGTAGTATTGATGACGGTTTTGTGCACCCATACTGCTTTCTTGGCTGGCCTTGCAGAATAATCCAGATAAGCCCAAACTATACCAGCCATTAGTTTATTGAAATCTATCACGTCATTCTGAGTCAAATTGTGAGTATCTCAAGCAGGTCAAACATTCACCAAGCAGGATAGCTCATTTGGGCAAAGTAGAGATTAAAAACCATTGTTGGGTTATTCGTGTAACATTGAATTTGCTGCATCTTGTTTCAAGATTTCTCACAAATATATCCTGCACAAAATGTTATTGCACCTGAACTGCTCAACATTACAGTCAAATGTAACAGCGACCCATACTTACCCTGGGACACATAGACATGGCCCTTAGTTCACACCTGTGGAACCCCCCACAGTTTGCGCACATGTTAATATTTCATATACTTCTGAACCTGGGTCACACAGCAGGGCGTCATGAACCCCACACTTCAGCAGCCTGAGTGGGGGTGGAGCCACTGGGCAGTGTGTATTACTTAAAATCTTTGAAACGCTGTTTATGTTTCCATTGAGTTTGATGATAGACACTGGTCTTGAAATATAAATACCACTTCAAGAAAGTAACATAATGTGGATTTATGGTAGCAGAACAAAAGAAACAAGAGAGCATAGAAGGAAAGAAGGAAGAGAGAAAGGTAAGGAGAGATGAATAGATGAGGAAATTGGATGGTGCAAAAGATGAATAGATGGAAAGGAGGATGTCGCAAAAGATAGGTGTGGGAGTAAATGGACAGAAAGATGGATAAAGTGGGAGGAGCAAGGATGGATGATGTAAAAAAAGGAAGAAGGGTAAATGGACAGAAAGATGGATGAATAGATAGAGAGAGGAGCATGAGAAGAAAAGGGTGGATGATTTAGAAAAGGAAGGATGGATGGCAATGGAAGAAAAGATGTAGAGAAAGGTAGATGAAATGATGCAAGGATGGAGTCCAGTATGGATGGATGACAAAATTCATTGACATTTGAGGTGTGAAAGGCATCATTCAGCCACATTTCTTTCAGGATTCACCCTGGGAAGTAACTGAACGACTGTCGAGCTCACATTTCGGGATATGATTGAAAGTGGATATTATTCAATTCAGCTGGCTACTGCCACTCTCACACACTGGAACCACAGCATTAATGTGCGACTCACATTTTAATGAGCCTCTATAGTGGGTCTTTCAACTGAAGCCGGCCAATAAGTACTGGTGTGGCTGTTTGTCGATGAAATCATGCTTGGGATTAAGATTGTTCAATAGTCCAAATGTGCTTAACGTTATTGAAATCGCCAGGACAAGGCAAGAACATGGGATTCCACCTGGGTCGAGTGGTCCCCCCATATTTGAAGAGGTTTGTTTGTCAACATTCACCTTGTGAAGCTACGCACCATCCTTCAGGTGTACCGCTAGGTGACAATAAAGTGTCAGCCAATTATTCTCAAAATTAATCGCTGTCCATCTGCTGATTAGGAGCCTTTTTCCTCTATCCTGAGTTTAGAAGCCATGTTTTATGTTTATCAACAGGGAGAACTTAATAATATGTTTTACAAATCAACCTGCTTCTGACTTCTGCTATGAATCAAACAAGTCAGCGCCTCCAATATTTGTTTCGGGCGAAAATTAGAGAAACCATGTCTGTATTCAGTTTCTATAATAAGTTAAGTCAGGTAGCCAAGATGAGGTAACCTCTGGTTCTTAATGGTGTAAAAATAGACATGGTCTGAAGAATCCCGGTCTTTACTTAAAGGAGCACGTGACATATTATTGTACATTTTCACAGCTGCATTAAACACGTCACACTGAAAGTTCTGTTGATTGTAGTACTTCTGGGAGCCTTCATACATCTGGGCCTCGTTAAAGCAAGTCCAAATTGGTTCATGGACAGTATAGTCCAGTTTTCCACTTTGTTTTTGTCAGCACAACATTCGTTTGACAATCACTCCATCTGCCCCCTGGGGAGCTGGTACCCCAACGAACGAATCCTAATTTTAGCTAAGCCTGTAAAGTTTTACACTGCCCTTGATTTACAGGCCTTGCCATTCATTTGGTACATCTTTAATACCACTCACCATAGCAGCACTTCCAGGCACGTGACCTCACAAACACAGTGATGTCACAAAGTAAATGCATCGAGTATAAGCAGTGGTAACTCGGGCAACATTTTCATTCTTGTGTCTTGGGCCAAAGCTTAGCCCTGGTCCTGTCTGGTGCTCTACATTATGGTACGTTTCACCGTTACTTTTCATTGTAAAAAAATGTTTGCTTTATGTACATATTTCGTCTTTAACCCTTCTGGCGTTGTTTAATTTTTTGTCAGTTTTATTTCCTGAGTCATTGCATTTTCTTTTTTTACTTTTACTACGTATTTTTTTTTTAAGTATACCTCGTTCGTTCTACTTTAAACTGATTAAAAATATAAATATATTTTTAAAAAAAGTTTCTCCCTAATCTCCAGGCCTATTTATATTTCCCAGCGATACTGCGCTCTTCCAATTTGTTTCTCCACCAAAGAGCGATGGTACTGTCTGTCTTGCTGTGCACCCCTTCACTTCGTCCTTTTCTTTATTTACCTTGTTTACTTAACCCACTTTAGGATGTGCTAATGCTTGAGTTACCAACCTCTAATTACATGTAATTGGTTCAGATTTAGTCTGTTTAATATTTTCGGTTTTTTAAACATAACGAGTCCGTATTACTAACTGCCAGTCCACTTTATCCTCTGAGCATGAACTAAACATTTTTGTCTTTTTTGATAAAGCCAAACTCTCAGACGCTGTACCTATTGAGTGAGTACCTTGGGCAAATCGCTGATTCAGTTTTTTTACTGAATCAAATTCAGCTGGTGGAGCACATGGCTCCGGGAAAAAAAAAAATTCTTCAAGTCATTCAAGTGCTTCCCTCCTACACTGCCCAAGGCCCTACCCGTAACTCCCTACCCCACCCAAGGCCCTTCCTGTAACCTCCTACCCCGCCCTAGGACATTTCTGTAACCTCCTACCCCACCCAAGGGCCTTCCCGTAACTTCCTCCCCACTTAAGGCCCTCCCTGTAACCTCCTACCCCATTTAAGGCCCTCCCCGTAAGCACCTACCCAACGCAAGATCCACTCTGCAAGGTTCAGCCTTGTACTTCAGTGAGCAGGTCGACGTGAGGCGGTGTGGCAGGGGGTCCACTAAGATGTAATTTTGGTGACAAGGGTTTTTTACCTTTAGAGTTCTGATCCTTCGTTTTAGGGCATGGCCGCTCCATTTCTGGACACCATGGTGTGGTCCATTGGTATCACTGTTAATGCTTGCATACAAAAGCCCCTTTGCAATATGGTCTGCAGTGAGTCCTTCTGGTTGCAGGGGTTTACACCCCACTTGCTCTTCTGGTCTCGATTCTGCGATTGTTTCTTAACTGAAAGAAGACACAATTTAAGGGGCTTCAGACACCTCAGTGATGCGTCCTAGAGGATACTTGGTCTTCCTTTTTTTACCCCACTTTCCCAGCACTCCCTTGTTGTACATTACCACCTGTCCTCTGAGTGCTTCCTTTCCCTTATGTAGCTGAATATATAGAACACTGGCTGTGCAAGTCTGTCTCTAAAGTTCACACGTTCAAGCAATTGGATTGGTCCATCTCTTTTTTGGAACCTAAAAGTCTACCCTCTTGAGCTAGATCACATGGTGATCACTTTCATTGAGTAATTAGCAGATCAATCCTCATGATTGGTTAAAGGCCTGAAGTCCTTTCAGATCTGTTTTTTTTGGTGTCAAGGATACCCTTTGTCAGTGGTAGTAAACCTTGTCTGGAGGTTACATTTGGATGACTTCAACATGAAGTCTATTTATTTCACAATGCCAGCACTATTTGCACAGAATGATTTATTCTAGAATAAATCGACCCAAAGCTCATTGTGTAAGCAGATAGTGGCGTAGATGTTAACTAAATATATATGTCTATGAAAAGCATGTCACAGGTTGAAAGGTTGCTCAGTGGGACTAGACCATCCTATTACACTGCCTTGCTGTTCTCAATTTATTTTAGGCTACAGCAGCTACTTCTTAGTGCATCTCTCATCAATGGATATTCCTTAGTGCACAGTCAGTCTTTAGACTTGACCCTTTCTCACTCATTCTTAGTGCAGCGTGTTCAAATTTGAAGCATTGCTCATTCATCTTTAATGTGTTCAGATTTCCACAGATGTGCATCATCACTTACAAGCTTTGGTCTCATGACCTCGTTTGTAGGGTTGTTTATTAATCCTTAGTTTATGTTCAGGTTTGTCCCATCCCTCACGTTACCCTAGTGCACAGTTAAATGTGCACTTCAAAAACTGATCACGACTCTGCAATAAAGAGCGCATGCTGATATTCGCCCCAGAAGCCAGCAGAGTGCTCATTCGTGTGCTGTACTTGGAGGTGAGTGCCCTGGAAGTGCACAACCGTTGGAGGCACAGTGGTTGAGTGATCACTATGCTGTCTTTGTAGCAGATATCTGCTTGTTTGTCATTGTGGCATTGTCCCACCCTCAAATGCAAAAACCACAGTTGATGGACAGAATGCAGAACAATGTCATACATTCACCCCAGTACAGAGATCTGGGCCTAAATCCATCGTTTTTTTGCACTACACACCACCGCAGTTCAGACATAGCCCATATGCAAAGCAGTCTGACCCTGTGCCTCATGGGAACAGTCCAGCCCGAACTGCCAAACCATGCCTTCCCTGGACCGGAAACAAGCTTCCGAGGACTGGTTTCTGGCACCTGGGTGCCGGAGAGGTGCTGTGGGAATGCGGGCCCCCAGTATCAGGGGGGTCTCCAGTATAGTCCTGTGGGTACGACCTCCACCAGGGCCCGCAACATCCAGGTCGTTTTACAGAGTGTACAGTAGGCGGAGGAGCCCCAATTTGTGTGTTCTGGTGATGAGGTGACACTGCTCGATCCACAGGTGCCTCAGGATTCGTAGTTGTGGTGCATCAGGGTGAATTTGGCAAGCACAACACTCACCTGAAGAAGGTGCGGTTCACCCCTCCATCATGCTTGTCGGGGCCAATGCTTAGTCTCCACTTTTCCTGCATGTTGCTTTGGCTTGCCCCCTCTGCCCAACGCCCTCTGTTCGGAGTCCAAACACATTGTCCGCTAGGGCAGCTGCCCCGATAATTAGTTTTAGGGTGTGCTACTGCAGAGCGGCCTCAATTTTGGGCCTTTGCAGGGTCGAGGCCAAGCTTCACGTTCGTCACTGCTCCCCACCAGTCCCAGAAGGGACCGCATTGGCCCTTAGTGTGCTGTTCACTCCTTTGGTGGGGGGATTGATGACCCCCAGTGCCACAGACCACTAGTACTAAGGTAGATATTGGCCGTGCGGGGGCTTGGAGCAGTGCGACTTCACACCATGTTGTCTTGACTACGTCCCACTGGATAGCAATCCTTAAAGTAATTTACACACCACCCTTCTTGTGCGTATTGTGTTCTAAAATTGTGTGAGAGGTCTGCTATAGCAATGTATACGTCATCTTCGCTGTTGGAAATCTTTATTTAAAAACAGTGCCTCTGCTTGTAAGAATACATAGTTGGTGACTTCATTAGGGAACGAGATAACTTTCTCAGATGTTTATCATAAAATTGCCCCACCTTGAATTTAAATGCTTGTGTTATCCTGTTCTTGCAGAGTTAAACATCTGCAGTGTTTCAAAGTTCTTGTTTTTTGTATTCACAGATGACAGGCCCATTGCACCAATACCCAAGACTTCCCAGTTTCGCGAGAAGCGCAGCTTTGAAGACTCAATCGCCTCCGGGGATGCTGTCCTCAGTTCTACAGTTCTTAATCACAAGGTCCAATCCAGAACCAATGGGAAAGCAGGATCAAAGCATGCAGCGGAAGTCGATGGTGCCCTTGGTAAAAAGAGGGGGGCTGATGAAATGTTGCCGGACTCTGAGGAGGACATTAACCTGGACCTCTCGGAGAGTTTGATAGATCTTCAACCTTCCTTTAGTAAGTCTAATTTCAGAGGAATGTCTGCAACGTTTTTCCAAAGAGAATTTTTTATACAACAGGCGCTCTTTCACACCCTCTTACACCTTCTCTCTCTGCCCCAAACTTACCTTTGGAAATAGAGAACCCGCCTTTCATTCTCTCATGCTTCGTATCTCCATCTATCCTCATGAGGAATGTGAACAATTCCTATCTGTATTTTGTAAGTGGACGGTTTGAGCGAAGCTCATCTTTTTTTCTTCTGCCTTTGATTAAAAATATGAGTACCAAGATTTTTCAATTATAAAAGCTTTTTGTACGTGTTTGAAAGGACTTAAATACTCCAGAAATGTATGCGTCCACATTCAGACTATATGCATTTTTTCAGATTACACAGTTTTGAAGATGTCCCAAAAAGCCAAAGGAAAGAAGCGATTGTCTAATATCTATCACAAGCATTAGAACATAGGAATATTGAGAGCTCATTTGAAGGCGACCATATGGTGTCTTAAGGCCAGTAATAGCTGCAAAAGGCCTACTGCTTCAACATTCAATTGTTTCTTTCTGTTTCTTTCATTTCAATATAGAACATTCTACCCTCAGTGGATGGAATATTCTAATAGCTTTATAGCCCTTCTATTTCTGGCTAGAGTGCTTGTTAAAGGCCATCTCCCTCTTTATAGGCCAGACACTGCCTTTGGCAGTGAGCTATGAAGCTATAATCAATATATTTTAGAAATAAAGATATTTTTCAAAGCTTTCAAAATGGTAAAGTAAACAACCAGGAAAGATCATTGGGCTGCTGCAACATGACCCATTTTCTAAGATATTTTCTCTGGTGTCATTGGTGCACTTGCCAAGAGATATATTTTTCTTGAAGTTTATACCAGTAATGAAATTCATTCAAGCCCCATCGTCTTTGAGTTAGGCTATTTTGAAGAGTGCCGCCCTTCTAGTCCCTATTTATCACACAGGCACCTCACTGCTGACATCAGCAGTCGGAATTATTCCAGTCATGTGCCTGATACAGTTTATGGCTGTTGTGTCCTTTTTGCCTAATTGAACAAATTCACCAATTTTAACACAAAATCTTCATATGGCTGTCCTTTAAAGCTTGGAAACTGCTGCTTGCTTCAATGATGAGACTACTGGCCCAGGAGTGAGTTCCATCTTGGTCACTGTTTCCTTAATTTATTTACTTCTAGAATGATTGTCTGTGCTCCTTGAGATGAATCTGTTGCATGTCCAGCTTTAGTGAGTGAAGTGAGATTTGTAGGGTTTGAGGATGTTCATGGCCCAGGATATGGTTGGAAAGGGAGACCTACTATTAAATCTCCAACATCATCCCTCGGGCCATTACCTCAACACCGGGGCCTCAAAAACACCATTATGTTGTCTGCAATTATATTGTGCACCATTACGGCATAAAATAAATGTATACAATTAGTGTTCTTACCATTTATATACTTTAATTAAAAGTAATATACTAAAACATTTATCACTTGATGGGTTTATGGTTGAGGTTAGTATTCGGGTCAGAGGACTATATTATGTAATAAACAAGCAATGTATCGAACAAACACCTATTTGGAAATACTTTAATTGGGTCCGGGACAATCTACCATTGATGGAGTATTTTTTAGGGCGTGGGTTAGCGTTAACATTTGAGTTACGGTAAAGGTTCTTAGATTTTACTAATTTAATTTATTGTAATGTCACACAAGTAAATACTATTGAGGGGTTAGCTTTAGAGATAAAATTAGTGTTAGACGAGGGGGCGTGGCTAGCAGCCGATGATGGCGGCAGCAACCTAGAGAGGCTCCCGTAGCGCGGCGGCTTCCCGCATCAATCCGCATGCCTATCCGCTCAATAATCAACCCAGAAGGGGTGTCCTGGGTTCGGTGACCGAATGACGGCTGCAGGAGAAATTTGGGAGCGTTTACGCCCCGGGAAGAGGAAGAAGGAACTACTTCGACTTATACAGAAGTGCGGCCTGGTGGCACGAGTGCAGCCGCGGTGGTTGAGTCGAGTTCTATCCGGGCGGAAGTAGACCTTCATCGGCGCGGCCGACAGGAAGTGCCCGCTGCGACCATAGATCGACACCAGAGGACCTCCGGACTGGCGGGTCACTCTTGAACACTCAACTTCTAGCTCTACCTCTCCGGCGACAAGGCGGAGCAGTGGATTACGGCGGCGAACTGCCACAACTGAAGTTCGAAAATCACTGCGTAGTCGCCGCCATCTTGCACCTCGTCTGCCAGTGCTGATGCAGACTCACTGCCGAAGGGTCTAAAACGCCAGTAGTGGTTTACAAACTGTGCCTGGCGTGACTATCCGTCAAGACGCCTTGGCGCCACTGGACGAAGGCGGCCTGCTTACCCTTCTACCGAAAGTGCCCTGACGTCGAGCCAAGATGACGGGGAAGGGACTCCGACAAACCGCCGCTCAGGCGAAGCTCGACAAATTCGCCTACGACAAACAGGCACTTTCCCAGTCGGAGCAGCGCAAATCTCTGGGCAAAGGTGCAGACAGTGACGGGGCTAAAAAGGCTACCCTGGATGATGTCCTACACGCCCTGGAGCAGGTTCAGGCAACGGTGGGCGCGACTGCTACCGAGGTGACCCTGATACGAGCTGACCTCCAAAAGATGAGCGAAAGAGTAAAACAGGTGGAGGTGGTAGCCAAATCGCTGGTGGAAGATGTTTCGGATCTACAGGTAGCGATGGAAAAGTTGCAGGCTGATAATAAACTCCTGAAAGACAAGCTGGACGATCATGAGGGGCGCTCCAGGCGGAACAACGTCCGCATTTTGGGGGTCCCAGAATCTGAAACTAAAGGGGCCATGGACTTGTACGTGGAGGATTTGATCAAGAATCAGCTAGCCCCTAAGGGGCTCTCCAACTTTTTTACTGTAGAACGAGCCCATAGGGTACCCGGTGGAACACCTAAGCCGGGGGCTCTCCCCCGTCCTATCCTGGCGAGACTTTTCAACTTCAGGGATCGAGACACGATCCTCCAAGCGGCCAGGGTGGCACCACCTATCCAGATCCAAAACTCGCGCGCTTCCTTTTTTCCGGATTACACAGCGGAGGTCACGAGAAGGAGGAGAACATTTCTGGAGGTGAAGAAAACACTCCGCGAACAGGAATTGCCGTACTCCATGCTGTACCCGGCTCGGCTACGAGTAGTGGCCGACAAGAAGGTCTGTTTTTTTGACTCTCCTGAGACGGCAAGGGACTGGCTGGAGGGATGGCGCACAGTGGACCGCACGTCTGGCCGACAACGCAACAGGCCCCAGAACGACAGCCGGCCCGGCTCACAGACATCGGCTAGAAGGAGTGCGAGTGCATCGCCAACGCAAGACCTATCCGGGGCTGCCGGGGGCAACTGAGATTCACAGGCCGCGAAATGGTTAGACTCTGACTTCCTCACACAATGGTTGCTCAACCACGTCGTTACTGGACACCGGTCTGGACGTCCCGAGGGCAGCAAGGGGGCCGTCTGCTCTGGGGGACACTCTCCCCCGACGCGCAAGTACTCTGTCTGTGGGATGGATTAAGCGCTCTGCTAAGTTGGGGTGGCGGGCAGTTGAAGGTCCGTTAAGCAGGGAGGCAGGGTGGGAAGGGGGTGGGGAGGGGTTGGTTCTTTTTCATGGGAAATTCACTAAGTCGATCAAGAACTGTAAAGTGTGTTACTATTAAAATTGTGTTATTGCAGGTGCGAATGATTCCTTCTGGACGTTTTGTGTGTTGGGTGATTGAAGATGGCGGATGAACGACTCAATGCCATGGGGCGCGGACTAGTGGCTCCGCCCTCCGAATCCTTTCCTGGAATGTGCGGGGCCTAGGAGATAAGGTGAAACGTGGCCTAGTTCTGTCTGAGCTAAAGCGCCATAAACCAGACATAGCACTCTTGCAAGAAACTCATTTGGTGGGAGGGGCTACCAAGGCCTTGGACAGGAGAGGGTATAGGATGATTATACATTCCGAATTTTCATCTGGTTCGCGGGGCACGGGTGTCCTGATTAAAAAATCCTCACACTTCATCACACTGAGCACTAAAGCCGATAATCAGGGGTGTTTTGCGGCGGTGGTGGGGCAGTGGGACGGCCGTCCGTTGACGGTGGTCTCGGTGTATGTTCCGCCGTCCCTACACTCAGTGATGCTACCAGCCCTGGGTGACTTCTTGTTGTCTCTCCCGGACAGTGATGTGATCTTGGGAGGGGACTTTAATGCAGCTGCGGACCCGCAGCTTGACAGGTTTCCGGTAGCTGCTTTGCCGGGGGGACCCTCCCGGTTTCAGCGATTCCTAGAGGCACTGGGACTGATAGATATTTGGCGTCATGTTCACCCTCTGGTCAGACAATACACGTTCCACTCCACAGTCCATAACAGTCTCTCCCGCATTGATTATTTCTTGGCATTGGGGGAGGGGATACAGCGAGTAGACACAGTAGACATACACCCTCAAGGCATTTCAGATCACTCTCCGTTAACCCTCACCATTTCCACCCAGACAAAGTCTCGTCGCCGCATATACCCTATTCAGGCCTCTTACCTTAAAGTCCCGAAAATCAGGAGGGCTCTTCAAAGGGCCACGGAGCAATACTTTGTTGAGAACGAATCGACTGTGGCGTCCGCCGAGGTTCTCTGGGAGGCCTATAAAACAGTGTTGAGGGGACAGGCTATAAGCTCCATATCGGCGCATAGGAAGGAACAGGCAGCTGAGCACTCTGCTCTCGAGCTCCAACTGCGCGCAGCCACAACCACGCACGAAGCTGACCCCACAGAGGACACAGCACACAACCTTGCACTCCAACAGCGACCATACACGGACCATGCACGACTCACAGTACAGGGACATATCACTGAGACGCAGAATCGGGTGTATGATGTAGGTGACAAGGCGGGGAAGATGTTAGCCTGGCTTGATAAGAGAGGGGGTAGCTCCAAGGGGATCCAGCAGGTGAAGGATGGGAATGGTACGATGCTGAGTGACCCCGAACAGGTAGTGGAGGCGCTGGCGACCCACTTCGAAAAGGTGTATACTCCCGAAAGGGAGGTGACCGCGATTACGGCCCAGTGTGCGCTGAGCGACATAGATATCCCAACACTGCAACCGGAGGCTATGGCTGGCCTGGATACGGCACTGACCACCGACGAACTACGGATAGCCATAGGGGCGCTCAAACCCGGAAAAGCACTTGGTCCGAACGGCATTCCGGTCGAATGGTACCTGGCGCGCTCTGAGGACCTTTGTCCCTATCTACTTAAGATGTATGAAGAATGTCGCGAGAGGGGGCAGATCCCACTGGACCAGCGAACAGCCACGATCGTGGCTATACCAAAGCCCGGCAAGCCTCAGGAGGAATGCTCATCCTACCGCCCCATCTCCCTGCTGAATGCAGAAAGTAAAATCTTGGCGAAGCTCTTGGCCAACCGTTTGCTGACTCACCTGCCTGATCTTATCCACCCAGATCAATCGGGGTTCATGCCTCATAGAAACACTGCGCTTAATCTTCGTAGGGTTCATGGGGTGTTGGCGAGGGTAGACCAACTTAGTGATAGTGCAGTTATATTGGCCCTAGACTCGAAGATGGCTATCGATTTGGTGGAGTGGGTCTACCTTTTCGAAGTACTGTCTCACATGGGCTTTGGCCCGAACTTCATATCTTGGATAAAGCTACTCTACGCGGCACCAGTGGCACACGTAGTCGCGAATGGCCACATTTCACGCACGTTTCCGCTTGGAAGGGGCACCCGGCAGGGGTGCCCTCTGTCTCCCCTGCTCTTTGCACTCACCCTGGAACCTCTGGCTATTCGCATCAGACAAACTCCCTTGCTCAAGGGAATTCAATGGAAGGAGGGATGGGAGGACCGCTTGTCCCTCTATGCGGATGACATGCTGGTGTATCTGACGGATCCCGAGCATGGAGTTCCGGCCCTTCTGCACTTATGCGACGAGCATGGCAAGGTTTCTGGTTACACCATAAATTGGAACAAGTCGGAGATGTACGTGTTGGCGGGTCAAACCCCGACACTCGGGCCAGACTGCCCTCTGAGACTGGCTGGTTCCTCCTTTAAATACTTGGGCATCCATGTCACGAGGGACCCATCTGAATACAAGAGACTAAACTTGATACCACCGCTGGAGCGTCTCAAGCAGGACGCCAACTTCTGGGCAGGGTTGCCATTAACAATGCTGGGGAAAGCAGCGTTGTACAAAATGAAATCGCTGCCCCGCTTTCTGTACATCCTAGATAACACACCATTCCCGGTGGCAGCGGGATACTTCAGGAAGGTTGCAGCGGTGGTTTCCGGGCTGTTGTGGGGCAATCGGCCGGCGCGCATAGCCCAAGCTAAACTTTGCAGAGGCTGGTATGGTGGGGGCATTGCACTTCCGAACTTGCACTTGTACTACTGGGCAGCACAACTCAGGCCCATTAATCAGTGGCTACACACCCCACAGTCTGACCCGGCATTCCAAGCAGACAGGGCGCAGTTGGGCACCAATAACATACTTGCCCCACTTTATGATCGGAGAAAGTTGAGACTGCTCATAGGACCCACTAAACTCACTGTGGACACCTGGCACGCGGCGACAGCTGCACTAGGATGGAAGGGTAAACTCACCAAACTCACCCCGCTCTGGGACGCACGCGCTTTGGGCAATTTGAGAACCAGCAAGGGGTTTTCCCACTGGGACTCCATCGGCATCTCCACAGTGGGGGACATGTGGGAGCGGGGGGATGTTATTTCATTCACCCGCCTGAGAGAAATATATGACCTTGGGCCGCACGAATCATATCAGTACGTGCAGATTCGCCATGCACTGCTCTCGGCCATCCCCTCCGGATCGACTCTCCCTGAGTCCTCCCCGCTGGAGGATCGCCTTCTGACCGACTTCATGGTGGAGAGAGCACCTTCCTTGATGTACCGTAAGCTCCTAAACAATTCGCCAGATCCTCTGGCTCCCCTCAAGGAAAGGTGGGAACAGGAGGTGGGCGCCCTAGATGAGTACGAATGGAATGAGGCTCTGGCTTCCCCAAAAGAGGCGGGCATATCGGCTAGGATGAGGCTAGTCCAGCTAAAAGTCCTTCACAGGGTATACTACACGAGGACACTGCTACACCGCATCCACAGAACTCCACACCCATTTTGCTTGCGTGGCTGCGGGGATGAGGGCACCTTCTTTCACACGTTTTGGGAATGCCCACGCATACAAAATTATTGGCGACAAATACTGCGTACCGTATCCCAGGTGCTAGAGGTCTCGGTTCTTCCGTGTCTCCTCAACATATGGGAACCGACAGATCTGTCCCGGCATGGTCGACTCTGGGTAACACTGGGAATGATGGTAGCGAAGCGGGACAATGCGCAGCGTTGGGGGGCGGCAGACCTTCCAACAACGTCACAGTGGTGCATGAATATGGACAGAACAATGGTAACTGAAAGGGCGGTGTACCTGAGTCGGGCTTGTCCAGGCAAGTGGAATAAGGTGTGGCCCCCATGGAATGTGTACCGAGGCGACATTTGCGATCCACTGCCAGAAGATGATTCGCTAGACTCAGATGATGAGGGAGGGTTGGAGTGAGGGGGAGCGGTTGAGGTAGAGGGACCTTCGGGGGGGGTAGTGGGGGGGTGGTCGTTTTTACACATTCCACATTGGTTCCTAGATAATACATGGCACCTTATCCTGTCCTGGGGATCTTCCTATAGCCATCCTGCAATGTTATTTATCAATGATCGCACTGTGATTTCCTGCTGTTCTTTTGTTTCCTTTGTTATTTCTCTTCAAAAAATGGAAAACGAAAACCTCATTTACTTTGTATGAAACGTGTGCTAGTGGCCTTCATTTATTTCTGTGGCGAGCCTTTCATTACAGTGGCTTTTTTACCACATGGACTTTAATTCCACAAGGCTGTCATTGCTATCTCTTTCCATTTAGCGGCCGGCCCCTCGGGGTTGTAGGCGACGTGCTGTGTAACTGTAAGAAGGTACAATAAAGGTTTTCAAAAAAAATAAAAAATTAGTGTTTAGACCTAGGCACTTGGGTTAAGGCAGCATAATACATAGATATATTTTTATTTCATTTAATGCACATAAATAATAAACATCGATTTGGGTCAGCATTTGGCTAAGCGTAAGAATTTGCTGATTTGTTTTAATTTAAATAAATTAAAATATGAGTAAATGTTCTTATAGGTAAAATACAGTGTTTGAAAAACATTTGTTAGAAATGGGGGTCTCTAGTTGGCAAGGGTTTGCACCTTTTGTCCAAGTAGGGACCCTTCCTTCTAGTCAGGATAAGGGAATTACACTTCTAAAGTAACCCCTGCGCACCCCCTTGGTAGCTTGGCACGAGCAGTCAGGCTTATCTTAGAGGCAGTGTGTAAAGCATTTACACATAACCAACATTAACACAGTGTAAATGTGCTGGACTTGTAAAGCGCACAGCTGCCCGTAAGCGTCCCGGCGCTTGCTTAGGGAACCCGTCCTGGTATTCCCCTGTGAGAAACCACGGCAGGGTGTCCACAAGGTGAAAGCCAGGCATCCCGCCGCGAGGGGCCGTAGTGGAGATTAAGCAAGCTATTGCCCAGAGTCGCAGAGTGTGACCCCTTGAGTTGAGTAGGCACCAGAGCGAGAATTGTCGAGTCCGTGGAATTTTGAGCCCGAGACCCGCCGAGGCGGGGAATCGAACCCTGGTCCACGGTCGATCTCAGCTTCCGGGTCTGCCACCTCTAACCACTGAGCCACGCTTCTCCACTGTAAGCACCACAAAAGGACACCACACCAGTTTAGGAAATATCCAATATGTTTATATAATCCAAACAACCAAAATGATGATAATCCACAGTATTGTACTTGGAAATCTTCAGTCATCAAAACAGACTTGAAATATAGTTCCTTGAAGTCGATAGCTCCGTCTGGGGCTATCACTGTATCATGAACAACAAATCCAAACAGTTCCGACTGACCGCGGCGTCGTAGGCCAGCTACGGTGTCTGGAAAACCTGTAAAACATATCTTTAGAAATGCAGGGAGTTGGCGACCTATCGATGAACCCCGCAAGGCCCCCACCCACAGGCATCAGTTCTGGAGGTCAGTGCAGGAGTCATCGGGCCCTTGAAGTCACACACGTTGCAGATCGAACTCCTCGCAGTTGAAGTCGGGAATGCCGGAGTCAGCAGGCGTCAGGGCTGCTGTGCGAAGTGCAGCGGTGCCCTCAGGTCGCAGTGCAGGCAGCGGCTCTGTGAAGGTCGTCCAGCTGCGTCCATGAGACCAGGGCTGTGGTGCAAAGTGATGCGATGCTCGTCGGTGTGTTGGCAGGTCACGGTGCAATCAGCTGCATCGTCGTTGCTGAAGCGCTGTCGTTGGCTGATGAACTGGAGTCAATGGCTCTGGCGTCGGTAGGCCAAGGCTGCGGTGCGGGATGAGGACGGTGCGTCGTGTAACTTACGAGCAGTGCCCTCGAACCACAGTGCAAGGAATGGCATTGATGGTGTGGAGCGGCGTTGTTGGATACCAGGGCAACGGCGTGAGGCGAGGCAGTGCAAAGTGCGGTACCAACAGGTCACAGTGCAAGTTGCGGCTCGGTGGCGGTGTCAGGCGTCGCCGTTGGTTGAAATCAGGGTTTACGTGGAGCGTTGCGGCGGTGCCCTTAGGACAGGAAGTGGGCAGCAGAAACGTAGGGTTTTCTTCTGTTGCAGCACAAAAGACACAGTCCCTAGTGCTGATGGCAGAAGAACTTGAAGTCTTTGCTGTTCCTGAGACTTCTTGTCCCGGGGCAGTCAATCAAAGTACTTGTAAAGCGCGCTACTTACCTGTGAGGGTCCCAAGGTGCTGAGGGGATGGGGGGGGGGTGTGTGCTGCTACTGCTCGAAGAGCCAGGTCTTGAGGAATCTTCTGAAGGTGAGTAGGTCTTGAGTCTGCCGTATGTGGGTAGGGAGGGTGTTCCAGGTCTTGGCGGCGAGGTAGGAGAAGGATCTGCCGTTGGAGGTCGTTCGTTGGATGCGGGGGACAGCGGCGAGGGCGGCGGAGCGGAGCTGGTGGGTGGGGGTGTGGAAGCTGAGTCTGCTGTTCAGGTAGGCTGGTCCGGCCTTGTGGAGTGCTTTGTGTGCGTGGGTGAGAAGCTTGAAGGTGATCCTCTTGTCAACGGTGAGCCAGTGTAGGTCTCTCAGGTGGGGGGTGATGTGGCTGCGGTGGGGGACGTTGACAATCAGTTGGGCGGAGGCGTTTTGGATGCGTTGTAGTCGTCGAAGGTGTTTGGCTGGGATTCCTGCGTAGAGTGCGTTGCCGTAGTTCAGTCTGCTGCTGACGAGGGCCTGTGTCACCGTCCTTCTTGTTTCGGTCGGGATCCACTTGTAGATCCTGCAGAGCATGCGGAGGGTGTTGTAGCAGGAGGAGGAGACGGTGTTGACCTACTTAGACATGGAGAGGGAGGAGTCGAGGATGAATCCTAGATTGCGTGCATAGTCGGTGGGTGTTGGTGCTGTTCCCAGTGTGGTTGGCCACCAGGAGTCGTCCCAGGCTGAGGGGATTGGTCCGAGGATGAGGACCTCCGTCTTGTCCGAGTTCAGCTTCAGATGGCTGCTCCTCATCCAATCGGCGGCGGCCTTCTTTCCCTCGTGGAGGTTGGTTTTGGCGGTGTGTGGGTCCTTGGTGAGGGAGAGGATGAGCTGGGTGTCGTCAGCGTAGGAGATGATGTTGAGGTCATGAAGGCGGGCCACTTGTGCGAGGGGGGCCATGTAGACGTTGAACAGCGTTGGGGCTGAGGGATGAGCCCTGGGGGACGCCGCAGATGATGTTGGTGGCTTCAGATCGAAAGGGTGGGAGGCGGACGCTCTGGGTTCTGCCGGAGAGGAAGGAGGTGGTCCAGTCAAGAGCCTTCTCTACCACAAGCCCTTCGGAGAAACTCACATAAAGTAAGTTGCAGAAAGTTCAGGCCTTTCACTGCCCAAGACAGAAACAGCCACTACAGGTCCACACAGCAAAGCACACAGCAGAGTGGTATTCCCTCCTCACAGATTCTCCAACTCTTCTTCTTTGCAGTCTTCTTGGTTCCGAAAGAGTTCTCTGAAGTCTTTTATATCCCTGAGACTTCCAGCAGGAGGCACGCTCTACTTCAAGCCCTTGGAGAAAATAACAGCAGGAGGATTAAAGTACAATCCAGTCCTTTCCCTGCTCAAGACAGGAGCAGCAAGCAGCAGGCCAACACAGCAGGCCAACAACGTAGAGCACGCAGCCAAGTTGCAGATCCTCCTGACAGCTTTTCTAGTCCTCCTTCCTGGCAGGTTCTTTAGTTAATCTAAAATACTGGGGTCTGGGCCCCAATATTTATACTCCAAAAGCCTTTGTTCTCTGGCAGCAGAGAGTGTCTGTGCTCAGCCTAAACCAGTTCTGCCCTCTCCGGTCCAGCTTCCCGGCAGGAGGTGGAGACCGTATTGGCCAAGGCAGACAGGGCCTATTCAAATGCAAGGGAAATCTTCTCCCACCACTCTAAATACAGACCGGCCCTATTCAGGTGCTAGTGAAAACTCCTCGCACTACTCAGAATGCAACCCAGGTCTAATCAGCCAGCCCTGACTCATTCAGGGAAGGCAGGACACACATCACCCCCCAAAACACGGTGGCTGTCTGAGAGAATGCACCACCCCTGCACCTGTCACTCCAAAGCCAGACTACTCAATAGACAAGCCATCAGAGGCACATAGACCGGCTAAGCAAGAAAATACCTACTTTCTAAAAGTGGTATTTTCAAATACAGGATATACAAATCATCTTTGCTAAAAGATGCATCTTTATATTCTGAGTTCAGGCATACTAAGCTTTACTTTCCTATCTGGTCCCAATGGGAAGTTATATTTATAAGATGTTATAAATTCACTCCCATGCTTTCTTATGGGCCAGATAGCCTTTCCATAGTGAAAAACGAAATTGGCAGTATTTCACTATCAGGACATGCCACACATTTCAGGGTATGTCCTACCTTTCACTTACATTTTAACCTGCTCACAGGGGTACCCTGAGCCTTCCTTAGGGGTGACTCACTTGTAAGAAAAGGGAAGGGCCTTGCAAGTGGTGCACTTGCCAAGTCGACATACATGGCAGTACCAGACTGCACACCGATACTGCAGTGACAGATCTGAGTTACCTTTGCAGGCTGCTTATGTGGGTGGCACAATCCGTGCTGCTGCCCACTAGCAGCATTTGATTTACATGCCCTGGGCACACACAGTGCACTGTACTAGGGACTGAATAGTAAAACAAATATGCCAATCATGGAAACACCAATCCAGAATACAAATTTCACAGAGAGCATATGCACTTTAGCACCGAATAGCATTGCTAAAGTGCCCAGAGTCCTTAAACCAACAATAGCAGGTCAGGAAAAAAAAGGAAGCAGCAGCAAAAAGTTTGGGGACAACCCTGCATAAAGGGCCATTTTCAACATCATTAAATTAAATTAAATTAAATTAAATATAAATATATATATATATTTTTTAGAGTACATTGACCTAGCTTGTTAGATGTGTACAGATTGCTTCTTCCTCCTGGAACCAGGCAGGGGTCTTCTTTTCGAGGCTTAATGTTATGATAAGTCTGTTGTATGCATTACTGTAATATTTTTTTTGTAGCTCCTAAACACAAGAGGCCAAGATTGGAAGCAGTCAAAAAACTGGACTTTGGCGCAAAGGAGGACTTGCCATTACCTGACCTTTCCAGTGATGACATAACTCCACCATCTTCTCCAGGAATTACTACTACACCAAGCAGCAGGTAAATGATATGTTCAGTTTAACATTACAGGTGCTGTAAGTTGTATCTAGTCGCGAATGGTACTGAATACCCGTAGGCTTAGAGCAGTAATCCTTTCAGTAAATAATGTATTTCAAAGTCTTGTGTACGACCTACAGAGATTTTCACAATGTAAGCCAATACTTCCTTTCTGAGCACACATAGTTTTTTTGCAAACCTCCTCAAACATCATCAGTTTGTAAGAGCTTAGAAAGATGACAGAGTACCACCTGACCATGCCCTTGGCCTCTGGCAGGCAATTCCATCACTCATAAGAGCTTATTTCTACTCCTGCAAACAGTTTGTTAAAACAGACTTTCAAAGTACTGGTGGTTAGTCAGCGTTAAGAGACCAAGTGGAAAATTACCAAAAATTACCAAAATTACCACATTGTATAATATTTTATCATAACCAGACCTTCATTTGCCTTCCGCCTAGCTATTAGTTTGCCACTTTCTCAGCTCCTGCAGACTGTATAAAATATTTCCATTACGTTTGATGAGTCCATGTGACTTCCAAGGCCTTGGGGTTTGCTAATGCAAATAATCCTGAGTACACATTTCTCTTAAATACAGTCATACTCTTTAATATGCTTTCTTGAGTGAAAGTTATGCAACATTTCATTTAAAATTTACTTTAACCCTGCCTTTATTGCACTGCCTGAGTAATCAATGAAGCCATCTATTCTCTGGAAATCAGATCTCCCTCTGTATCCGGGAATTCATTGAGTGGGTGAGTAATTGATGGCATCTTGCCCAAATGCTTCAGTTGCTCCTTTACATGTGAAGCACTTGTTTCCCTAGAATCGTAAAGTTTCAGTGACTTGTCCATGCCCCGGCCCACCTCTATGAGAGAGTCACTATTCACGTAGAAATGCTCTAAGCCTGGCTTAAACATATATGCAATTGTTCCCCTCTACTTCACAACACTGCCAGTATAATACACTCTCTAGTCAGAGTTTTTGTTTTCCATCGCCAGCAGCCACTGCTTCCATTGATTCAAAGCCTTTTCCCTGCCTTTGTCACACTGTTTGTCACTAGAAATACAAAGTTCTTGGCTGCTGAACCTCTGGAGATAAGTGACATGGCTCCACTGCACATGACCCCCATGACGAGAGAACGTAAGCGGGTTCAGAAGCGGCCACCTGTCTTTGAAGAGTATATACATGTCACCTCTGCTGATGGGAAGAGAGTCTATATGACTTTAAAAGAAGATACCCAGGGCTCGGAATCAGAGGTGAGTCTGGATGGGGTGTCAGGTAAGCACTGGCACAGAGGCCCTATGAGCATGGTAAGGTCTCCTCTGGTAGGGATAGAATGTGGAAGTATGAAGACAAGGTACAATACATCAACAAAGGTAGGTTACTGGGCTATGAAACACAGGAGCCACCTTCACAGGAGACTTCATAATATAGAGGGATAAAGACACAAGAAATGTGGGATGTAGAATTTGGCGAAATACTGAGTAAAACTGATTTGTGATGCTGCACACAGTAATAGGTAACTGGACAAGGGAAATAATGTGGAGCTTTTTGACACTGAAATAGTTATTGAGATTTGGCACATAGTATATTATATGGTATATTGCAAAACTTTGCAGCCAAACTCCTATGTAATAAAGGCAAGTTCGATTCTGCCTCGGACTGCCTAAGAAAACTTCACTGGCTGCCCATGCGCCAAAGGTCTGTTTCTAAGCTGCTCTGCCATGCCCATAGGGCCCTCTATAAAACTGGCCCCATCATCCTTCAGGGAAAGATTGAACTCTATGTCCCCACTAGGAACTTGCGCTCCCTGCAGTCCGCCCTAGCAAGAACTAAGCGCGTATACAAAGTTAGGACTGGTGGACGCTCATTTTCCTATCTGGCTGCAAAGAAATTGAATGAGCTCCCCCTTGACTTAAGGCTTACCACAAATTACCTCCTGTTCCGAAAGAAATTAAAAACCCACCTATTCCCCAAATGTTAATGTTCATCTCAGTACAGTTCGCAGTAGTCTCAGTACTGGTATAAGCGCCTTGATATCCCTCGGGATGAGTGTTGCGCTCTACAAATACCACAAATAAATAAATAAATATTGGACCAACAAAAGGGAGTCAGCAATGTATTTTGGACATGGGGAAGAGTATGTGGTTTGTGGAATGAAGAATTAAGAATATGGAACATTGGCATAAATACTGGGTGTAGGATGCAGAAAAGAGTATATGGGTCTTTACACAGGTAAGAATATGTTGTGTAGAACATAGGGAAGAATGTGTTGTTGAACAAACAGACAAAGGGGTGTGAGTCACAAGCATGAATTTGTAGTGTAAGCCAAAGAGAATAATATACAGTGTAGTACATGGAAGAATAAGTTGAGTAAGACAGAAGTAAGAACATGGGATATGGGACATAAGCAAGAATATATGGCGCAGAACATAGGTAATGTGTGGTGTGAGGCACAGGGAAGAATAGAAATTGGGAGCCCCAGGGAAGAATATTTGGTGTAACATGTCGAAGAATGAGGTATAGCACACAAAGCATATGGAGCGTAGGCCTCCAGAAATAAACGGTGTTGGATTCAGGGAAGACTCTGTTACATTATTTGTTTTAGTACATATAGATGTATATGAACAATATATTGCAAGCTGGAGAACTGTATTACCCGTCCTATTTCCACATACCATGAGGATATGAATATGTTCTACCTTAACCGCTCCCCTTTGCTGACTTAAATACTGCAACTTCTTGAACTTTTTTCATTTTCTACTCTGCAGCTCTCCAAAGCTGGTGGCTTTGACTGGAACGGCGAGCGCCAATTGCACTTACTGGGCGTGCCTTTCTCTTACCTGAAAGAGCAGGTTGCTGATGAGGTGAGTGTGATGCTGTTATCAAAATGGCCATTTCATTGGCCCCTTTTATCACCCCAGTGACACAAGATTTCTGTCAAGTAGCTGAATGTTAATTTAAAAAAATGTATACATATCCTTTCCCAAATTACACTTAGGATTGGAAAACTGGAATACGGAATTTGCAAGAAGATGTAACAGGATGATGTGCAATTTATGGCAGAGTCATAGGGGCGCTAGAAGAGGTCCAGCTTTTAAGTGCTTTGAGGTTCTAGACCCAGCGGGCCAGTGCAGGATTGGAAACAGGTCTGTTCAGATTCTGAAGCAAAATAAGTAGTTGATCAGAGGAGCTATGCTTAAGATGACTGGTCTAATATGAGTCTTTGCTGAAACACTTAAAAGCGAATAACAAATGAGAGTCTGGGATGGACTGTATGGGGTCTGCATCGGTTTGGCCTACAATATATAGCATGGCTCCATCTGGTGAAAAATGCAGACCAGAGATCGGAAGGTCTTCGATGCTCGGAATGTGTGTTTTCATGCTTTGGGTGTCTAAGCACTATTTGCCCCATCTATTCACTAGACAAGAAGACTTGCATTGTTTTGGTAAACAGGAAGGAAATCAGCAACCTGAATTATTGTGTTAAAAAATACATATCCTAGTATCAAAGTAACTGAATATCATGATAAACCTTTGCTTCGTTCACACACGGGTATATAAGGAACATCCTGGTGACTAACTTTCACATACATAAACACATAACTATTGACTGAATCTTCTTTTGCTTCCACAGTGCCTATATAGTCACATGTGGGAAAAGAGGAAGAAAAGCGCAGTAGAAAGCATCGGTCATCCCAACAGGGCCAGGCGTTTTACCCTTTGGTAGAGCCCTTAGATCCCGCTGCAGTTCAGCAAGAGTAATAGGGGCCTCTAAACGTTCCGCGTGGGTCGGGTCAATAGGGTCCCACGCACAAGAGTACAGATAGGAATCTATAGGCCTGCAGTGAGCATTGTCCTCCGAATAGAGGGTTTGGTAAAAACCATGAAAGGCCTGCAGCCTCACCTGTTCAGCAGTAACCCATCTACCATCATTGGTCTTAATGTTAGCTATATGGGTATGAGAATGCTGCTGGCGTAATGTACAGGCTAGGAGTGCTCCCATTTTGTTCCCCCCTGCATAATAACACTGGTTTAAAGCAAGCAAAGAACTTTCTGCTATATTCGTTCTTTGGGTGCTTAACTGACCTTGCAGCAAGACCAGCTTATGCGAGAGCCACGTAGAATGGTGAGTTTCACATAGCGGCCATTGACGTCATGCACCGTCTTCATTACGTTAGTCCCAAAACCCGTCTTACACAGGATGATCACTCCTGCTGTCTTAATAGGGGCGTGTGCGCTGAAATAGTGAGGGTATTTTGGGTGACGCTGCAAGAAGCGTTCTCCTTCAGGAGATGAGTCCCTGCAAAAACCCAACCTCCCTGTCTTGTTTTCTCGAATTTAGGGACATTTGCCAGGCTAGCCGATGAGGAGCGTAAACCCCTTCCTGGGATGTATCTTTGAAAACAATTTTGCGGAAGGATTTGTCCAAGTCCATGAAGAGCTTTGAAAACAATGCATAGAGATTTAATCGCAATTCTCTGCATGACTGGTAACAGTCCGCTCCTTAAGGGCACCCGAGGTGGGCGACCTCCTAGAACGATTCAGAGACCGTTTTGCAACAGCAGCCTGAACTCTATACAATCTATTTATTCAAAAATCAGAGACACCTAGGAGGAGAGAGTTACAATATTCAAGCTTACACAGGATCACTCTACGAATGATCAACGTTTTGGTATGAGGTGGCAGCATGGGAATACGTTTCTGCAGGCCCAGAAGGAGCGAGAAACCGGTCCCAGCTATTTGTGTAGTATGAACTTCAAGGGTCAGGACCGTTTATTATCAAAATAAGACTCCTAGTTTCAAACTGAAATGGAGGAGGTGGGTTTATCCTTTACTAGAAGGGACGTAAAGTTTGTGGGAAGATTCAAAGGAACTTTATTTGCCCAGAAGCATATTAACTCTGTCTTGTCTCCATTATATTTAAGGGTATTGGAGTTCAACTACAAGGCAATATCCTTCATGCAATATGGACGGCGTTGCCTGCTGTGTGATGGTCACTGACTAAACACAGGATCAGCTGGGTGTCGCCTGCATAATTAACTAGTCTGATGTTGTGGGATTTGATAAGAGTCACAAGAGGTCTCAAATACAGGTTGAACAAAATGGGACTACGGGCAGATCCTTGGGGAACTCCATGTTTTACTTCCCTGAAAGCAGATCTAAAAGGTGAAAGGGCAACAGCCTGGCTGCGTTCAGATAGATACGAACACATCCATTTCAAAGCTGTCCCTCCTACTCTGGCCAGGGCAAGTCTATTTAGAAGGATGCTATGATTTACGTTTCGAAAGCGGCAGAAGAATCGGAATTGCAGATTGGCCATGATCAAATAGCATCCAAAGCTCATCCATGGCAGTGAGTAGAGCAGACTCTGTCCCATGTTCTGGTCTAAAACCAAACTGCTCCTGTTCTAGTAGATTGTGTTGATCAAAATAACACTAGAGTTTTTTTTGCCGATATACCGTTCCAGAAGTTTTATGGGGAAAAACAGCAATGATATTGGTCTGAAGTTCCCGAGGGCTGACTGATCCAGGGAGGATTTGTTGAAGATGGGGTAACTACTTGTCATTGAAAGGAAAGGAAGGATTTCAGCCATGCTAGCGCTGAGTGGACAATACCATAAGTTTTTATTCGGTCCCCTCGAATATCATGGGATTCTGTGAAATGCATGCGCATAAAACATTATTGGCTTGGATGCAGGAGTTTCGCCATTACAATGAAGGAAGTCAATTACCAATAACTAGTTTCTCAGTGATTTTACTGAGACAGGGTAAAAGATTGAAGGGACCAAGGTTAGAAAGGATCTCGGTGTCAAAGAATTTTTGGAGGGGTTTGACTGCTGCGATTTTCTAAGTTGAAGGTACTTCTGCTTGTGCGAGTGAAGAATTTATTATCTTATTAATAATCGGGTTAATGGTGTCAATGATCGCATGCGATACCTCTTGGGGACATGGGTCAAATGGAGATCCTGACTTACAGGAGAGAGTGGCATGATGTGACTTCCATACTGATGTTTTGAAAAGACGAGAGTGTCGGTCGGTCATCCAGATCCTCTGTATGTACTTCGATGCCAGAGGGAGGGGTCATAAAGTGCTGACTCACACCCTCTCCTCACCATCCACCAAATGGAAGTGCTTATGTAAATCGAACCAGCAATACCTTTCCAATAAGGTCTTCAAGGACGTTGTAAAGGTAGCTCTGCCACCATTCTTCCTCACTTCAATGTCTGGGTCTCTCACTCTGGCTTCAGTAATGAAGTCAACATACTTTCACTGTCTGGGGATCCTGTATCCACCCTCCCTCTTTTGCTATGCTAAACAAGTGCCATCCAGAATGGATCCAGCTGGCCCTGGCACTCAGACTTGCTGCTACCATACATGTATCACTCATCTAACATGCACATTATGCACCCTACAGAGACACAGAATGTCAGCACAAGGGCCTGGTTTACATCTAAGCGGAACTATATATGTGAGACCCACCTAGAATTTAAGCAATACCTGCTCAGGGGTATCCATCCTTTAAAGTCGGTACGCTGCCATCACCATTTTTATGTCCGTTGCCTAGGACATGGACAGTGGACCCATTTCCTAAAACAAGGCATGCTTGGAACAAAACCTCAGGTAACAGAACAGGTTCTAGACCTTGGCTTTAGCTTGGACAAACGTAGGCTTCAGCATACGCCAGATTAGCATGCTATAATAGAATTTGAAAAAACATATACCAGGTTGTCATGGAGTTGGATTACTCATGGTAAGTATACATGCTCGTTTACCATGCAGTGAACATTCCCAACCTCGGCATTGTTCAATCGAGTTTTTAGTCTGAGATTCTTTTTTAATCTTGCACAAAATCTCAAATGGCATTTTCATACATGTAGTGGAAGAGGAAAAAGCTTGTTTGTGTTTTTTAGTTTATTACCATGATCTCTTGGATGCTTGTGACTTGTTGAGTAAGGGCAGCCAATCAGCATCCCCAATCCTACAGTATTCCAGGAAATGCTCCTCACTGGTCCTTCTCTAATTGACTAGTCCTGTCACTGATGGTATTACTCATGTCAGCCCAGCAGTCCTGCTGATACACGTTCTCTTATTGGTGGTAATGGTTTGGCACTGCCTGGTGCATTGCAAAGTACACTCAATCCTTGATCGATCTGCTGCCCTTCTATGTCTCTCCCATGCTTCATTCCCACCACAGCCCTACTTAGAATCTATTACTACAGAGATAAAACAGTGTAGCTTAAAAAAATTATTTAGACCTGTCATTCAGTCCCTGTTAAAAAGGACCCTCAGCCAAGGTGGGATAATGGAATATAGTCTGTGATGTAAAGGGAACCAATAGACAATCTGCTTGAAAAGCACTTTGCTTCCAGACCCATGTTTTCTAAGTAAATACAATGCTTTGTTTTTTTCTTATCTGTTTTTTTAATTCTGGGATGAGGGGATGGGACAATGCCCCAAAATGGGTTATGTGTTTTTTAATTGCCCTTGCAAGTTACTCGTTATCTACCCCTCTGGTGTTTTTACTGTCACAGTTTTTGATTGTCTAACAATATGTTATATTGTTGTACATGGGTGAAATCCCCACAATATTTTCTTCCTTTTCCCGAGGGATTAACTAATGCCTATTTAAAAATAGATTTAAAATCATGCTGTAATATCTAGGGTTTGCCAAGTAAAGCATTGATATTTACATGCTTGAATTAGACACAGTTTCCTTACACCTTTTTAAGGGTACCAGTTTATTTTGGCAGCAATCTACATTTCTAAAATTGTGCTTGCAAGATCCAAGTTTGCCCCACTGATATCAACAGTTGTGTTTCACATCACTTTAATTACAACCATTTATATTTCCTGTCCCACAAATGTAGATGGGCTCTAAAAATAACTTTGGCCTTAGTTTTTCTGTATTTTGTCACAGCTTATTCTTTCATACAAATGATTGTATACATAATCAGCCACTTACTACTACAGGTGATGTGTTTAAAGACCTAATCACTTCTGTGAAAGGATCACAGGCTATTTAGGACTTGGCTTCATCCTACCCATTTACCTGCTCAGCACCCCTGAAGCACAATGTCTGTAAAGGCTCTTCTGGTCGTTCCAGCATAACTTGGTTCCCTCTTTATCAAGCAGTAAGTTCCTATGCATGAATCTAGGGCCTTATAAATGTCATTTGTAGTGTTAGTGATAATATTTAACTTTTTGCCTAGAAAGTGCAGTTTGTCGCTCAGAAGACTTCCTGTTTCAAATGTATTTTTTGTCTTCCAGCGCCGAAGACAGATTTTGGAAGAATCGCAGCGCTTAACAGAATTACTGAACAGGTGAGACTAGACATGTTTTCTGCTGCCACATAAGCATGCACCTGTGGCTCTAAAAGAAGATTTAGAATTTGCAGTGAACACATCTAGAATCATGTGTGTGCAACGGTATCACTGAGCCACATCCCCTCTGTGGAGTTGATGATTTTCAAGGCCCCTATCACGATGATATATCACAGAACCTGGATTGTACAAACTCACCTGAAACCAGAACAAACACAACATTGGCTGCCATTATTGGTAATTGCCTATCAGGGCAATATGTGCAGGGTGTAATCTAAATCATCTCATATTATGGAATTCTATTTCCTCCTTTGAACAGTAAGTAAGAGCAATATAAAGTACTTGACCTCCTGCTTGCTTTGTCTGACAATCATGGTGTATACTTTGTTCAGGCGATAGAGCTTCACTTTAAAAAAATACACAGTTGCCTTTTTGTTTCTGTTTCTTGAAGGCCAAATCCAAATAATTAGAAAAACCAAAAGGTGACGAGTGAAATGCTATATTATAGCTACTAGTAACTACTTGAGTACATTCCAGTCCATCATTTTTTGCCCACAGTTCCGTTCCAGATAGAGACCAGCCATATGCAAATTTGTCTTAGGAACAGTAGAACCAGAAACATCAGACTGGCTCCCTTGTAGATGGGATCACAAGCGACCCCTGAGCAGTTTGGCGTTGTCTGTTCCTGTTCAGAATGGTTGTGGCCTGGCAGGTCAGGCTCAACTTACCCCATTGGGCCAGAACCAAGATTAAGTTGCATATGGGCGCAAAACGTGGCCTCTGTAGTGGTTCAGTGGGTAAAAAACAAGTGGCTTGAATGCAGCCACAAGTGACTTCTAGGGGCTGAGACTTTTGCAGGCATACTCCCATCAACTTCTGTTGTTGTAATGTTTTGGCTTTCCCATAGGATTTAAGCTGCACATCACTGATAAAACCCAATGACATTGCAGCTGGTATGGTGTTCCCCTTCAGAGGGGATGTGGCCTGCCAGTCTAGGTTGGGTTGTTCTTAATGAAGTTGGTCTAAGACTGATTTGCATATGATTTGGGGTTTCTAAGTGGGACAAGAAAGCATGTACTGTAATCCAGCCTTGAGAGACTGCCAGTGGCAGAGGATTTAACTAACATTCCATCTCTCATCTTTTACACCGAGCCATTTCATTGTTTTAGGGCAGAATTTACAAACTGCTGACAGCTCACCCAAAAACCTGTTTGGATTTGCTAAGCATGCATAACGTGCTTTGCGTATGCATTGCCCGGAAGTGTTTATTTACATAGGTGACCAACTTACGACTATTTCTGAAAACTTACACTTTTACTATTTCTGTTCGTTGTCCTATACTACATTGAACACAGTTATCACAGGAATGCTGCCTCTTCCTAGAAGTATTCATGAATTTCAAACAGATGATCTTCACCTCACCAATTTTGCTTCCCTTAGGTGGAAGTTGGGTGTTTTTCAGTAAGACTACAAAAGGGATCTGAAAGCTTTTGCGAATGTCCAAGCCCTAGAGCGCTATTCTGACGCTCGCTTCCCTTCATGGATGCACTCATTGAAATTCGCACCCCTCTACATTTAATTTGTACCCATGATTATGTGTCCATACTTAGATTTGTTTTGTGACAATATCAATATAAAGTCGAGCTGCATTGACCAAGTTGTCTAATCCATCTTGGTGGATCTCTCTAATCCTAGCTTTTTTGGAAGTTTTTTCTCTCTAGGTTCTTAAGCACACATTTAGAGAGGAACTCGACTCAGGCCACACCTACCTGAGCAGTTGCATCTCCTTCCACTAATCACCCAGACAAGAGCGTAGCTATACTAGCTTGAGCGGGGTTTACTGGGGTAGATTAAGTTGTTTTATGCTCTTCGTACCTTTGATATATGGCTTGCAGGGCACAGGAAGACAGATGTGAAAGCTTATAAACACTGCAAGATCAATTTACTATTACATTGGTGTGGGGTGAAAAGGGTGCCAAAGAAGCCATAAATGGCTACAGACAGCAAGATAAATTATTAAAATGGCGAAAAAATAATTAGAAAATCAGGAAGTAAGGAAAGTAGACTACAAATAACAATAGAAAAAAATAAGTGAGATGGAAAAGAGATAAGGAAAGAGATGTAAAGGAAGAAAGAGGAAAAATAACAAATAAATGAATGATAGAAAGAAGGGCATCAAGTAGAGAAGGAAGGGGGCAAAGAAAAATGGAAGGAAGGAAACAAAGCATGAAAATAGAATGAGATAATGGAAAAAATACATTAGAGACATGGATACAAAAAGAAAGAAGGGGCAAAAGAAGGACGGAGGTGTTAAGTAAAAAAGAGACAATAATAGAATGAAAGAACATGGGAAGTAATAATGGAAATACAATAAAATATAGGTATAAAAGACTGCTAGAATGATGGACAGATGCAATAAAATAATGGACAGAGGAATGAAAGATGGAATCAAGGAATTAAATGGTGGAAATGGGTAAAGAGAATAACAAAGTATGAAAGTGATGTGTAAAGAAAAAAGGAAAGAAGATGGAAACAAGCATTTACAATGCAATGGTTTTGCCTTTGTTAAAGTTAGAGCTATTGGCATTGCTCATGACATTATTTTGATTTATGTTTTTTAACATAAATAAATGGCATTGTCATTTACAATGCCACTAGCTTTATCTCTCGCAAATTACACACACACAAACACCCACACAGAGCCCCCCCACACACACACACACACACAAAGCCCCCCCCCCACACACACACCCACACAGAGCCCCCCACACACTGCGAGCCCCACCCCACACACTGTGGGCTCGCTGCGAGCCCCCCCCGCAGGCAACAGAGGCACGAAAACAGGGTCACAAGCAAGCAACAGGGTCACAAGCAAGCAACAGGGTCCCAAGCAAGCAACAGGGTCACAAGCAGGCAACAGAGGCACGTAAAGAGGGCCACAAGCAGGCAACAGAGGCACGAAAACAGGGTCCCAAGCAGGCAACAGTGGCACGAAAACAGGGTCCCAAGCAGGCAACAGAGGCACGAAAACAGGGTCACAAGCAAGCAACAGGGTCACAAGCAAGCAACAGGGTCCCAAGCAGGCAACAGTGGCACAAAAACAGGGTCCCAAGCAGGCAACAGTGGCACAAAAACAGGGTCCCAAGCAGGCAACAGAGGCACGAAAACAGGGTCCCAAGCAGGCAACAGAGGCACGTAAAGAGGGCCACAAGCAGGCAACAGAGGCACGTAAACAGGGTCACAAGCAGGCAACAGAGGCACGAAAACAGGGTCACAAGCAGGCAACAGAGGCACAAAAACAGGGTCACAAGCAGGCAACAGAGGCACGAAAACAGGGTCACAAGCAAGCAACAGGGTCACAAGCAAGCAACAGGGTCACAAGCAAGCAACAGGGTCACAAGCAGGCAACAGAGGTACGTAAAGAGGGCCACAAGCAGGCAACAAAGGCACGAAAACAGGGTCCCAAGCAGGCAACAGTGGCACGAAAACAGGGTCCCAAGCAGGCAACAGAGGCACAAGCAGGCAACAGAGGCACAAGCAGGCAACAGAGGCACGAACACAGGGTCACAAGCAGGCAACAGAGGCACGAAAACAGGGTCCCAAGCAGGCAACAGAGGCACAAGCAGGCAACAGAGGCACGAAAACAGGGTCACAAGCAGGCAACAGGCACGAAAACAGGGTCACAAGCAGGCAACAGAGGCACGTAAAGAGGGCCACAAGCAGGCAACAGAGGCACGAAAACAGGGTCACAAGCAGGCAACAGGCGGATCACTTATAACAAACCAACTCTCCCCTTTTTTCCCGAACTATCCACCACTTCTTGCTATACGCTATTTCAGGCCCCTCATTCTCACGGTCTCTGAACCCCACACTTTTCCCAGTGTTGAGTTGAACATTTCTTCCTCCCATGTACTGCAGAGAGAGATAGCGACACAGGGAGGGGGAGCAGATTAGGGGAGATAGTGACACAAGGAGGAAGAGTAGCACAGGGGGAGATAATGGCAAAGGGAGGGAGAGTAGTGCAGCAGGAGATTGCGACACAGGGAGGAATAGCAGCGCAGGAGGAGATAGTGACACAGGGAGGGAGAGCAGCGCAAGGGGAGATAGCGACAGGGAGGGAGCCGAGAGTAGCACAGGGGGAGATCGTAGACGTGGCCTGGTGATGGCAGACATACCACTTCGGACTCCACCAGCCAGGTGCCAACCAGTGCCTCAGTGCCACACCCTGCGAATCACTTACTGCCTCCCCGTGCATTAAAGCAATGCGCAGTACAATGCTCTAATATAAATGTCCAAATAAAACATAAAATAAAAAAGGCATCATATTTTAAAGAGTAAAACACCCACAACTCACGTGAACAGACGAGTCTCTCAGACAACCCACGCACAGCACAAGCAGGGCACAGGCATACACAACACACAACAGCACTTACAGGCCCACACGACTCTCAAACACACAGACAGTGCAACACTCGCAGAACATAGACAGACACCACAAAGAACAGCACACCCCACAGACCCACATACAGGACCATCAATATATACACGTAGGAAACAGGACATAGACAAAAAACAGCACAAAACACACACAGACAACCCATCCGATTTAGAGGTAGCATATACAGACACAACACAACGAGATGCACACTAGACACACAAATCAGCAACATGATGCAGACCCCTGGTGTACAATTCAGATTTACACAAAACAGAACACACGTAATGCAAAACGCTGGGTGGCACAAAGCTTGTTTCCACAGACACCACTGATGCTGAGACCCCGCCCCCACCCCTTCCCCACCTGGCAGCCTCCATGGTAGGTTCCAGCAGTGCTGGGTGGCACGTGGCTTGTTCCCACAGTCACCGTTGGTGCTCACAGAAGCCCCCTGCCCGCCTCATGTGGTAGGTTCCACCAGTGCTTGGTGGCACAAGGCTTGTTACCACAGACACCGCTGCTGCTCAGAGAAGCCCCCCCCCCCCCAACCTACCTCATGTGGTAGGTTCCAACAGTATTGTGTGGCACCAGGCTTGCTACAACAGACACGCTGCTGCTCAGAAAGCACCCCCCCCCCCCAACGCGCAGCCTCGGTGGTAGGTTTCAGCAGTGATGGGTGTCACAAGGCTGGCTACTACAGACACTAACAAGTGGCTGTATCACAGTGTCAGACATCGCTGCCCCATGCACAGGTGATGGTGGCTATAGACGCGCCCTGCGCTGTCATAACAAGAAGCGGAATCTACGTCAGTCACTCGGCTGTGGTACCACGATGCCCAAGGTCACGCGGTGGATCGTCGTAAGTGGCAGCTCACTGGGACTGCTACAGTGAGGGGTGGGCCAAACCGACCCCACCACCGCGGCTAGTGAAGGGGCGAACTGGGCCGGATTTTACCCCTTCTCATAACCACCCCCGGGACGAGAGTTCCGCACATGGTAATCCCGCTTTTATGGGGTTGTGGACGATTTGACGGAAATGGTCCGTGGTCGCTCCTCATCTGCATGGCAGCGGAAGCAGTCACAGCGCAGTGAACTTCCCTAATGGTTGAGGTGAAAGTGCTGTGTCCACTTCCTGTTAGAATGTTCCAGACACTCTTTACCGTAATGTTGCTACACCCCAAGGCTCGAACATTGGCCGAAGATGGGCCGAATCTATTTTGCGGCTAATTCAGCGTTTACGGGTTCCCCGGCAGGCGCAGCATGCACCCCCCTCTTGAATTGCCACCCCCTACCCGACTCGGGGATGCGCTCTCGAAACGTAGTACTTAACACCATCTTTACAATAGCTCGCTCATTGAAAAAGCTTCCCGGTGCCTCCCACGCATCTCCCCAAATGCCCAGAAGGTGGCAGCAGAGGCTTGTCTGGTTTCTTCTTTCCGGCTGAAGCGGGGGCTCCCATCCCCCCAAACAGTTCCAATAATGCACAAAAAGGAATAACACGCGGTTAAGGACTTGTCTTTTCCCACAGCAGATCAGCCGCAGCAGATTCTAATAAGTACAGATGAAGAGGGACCCGCGCCGGCAGCCACCTGGAAGGGACCCCGTCATGGCCGCCGAGGGCATCGCGCTTTCTGGCCGTAAAACTCGAAGCGGAGGCGGCGGGTACAAAGTTACACAAACACCTCCCTACCTGAGCCCGCCGCTCAACACCTGCAAGAGACAACAGGTCAACTAGGATTATAACAGTTGAACTTGTATAGCGCGCTATATTCCTCCCGCGAGTCGAGGCACTACAGAGCTCCATAATGGACCCAGCGAGAACCAAATACATCCTAGCCTTTGTCCTAAAGATTGTATACAGGCCCCTGCAACAGGTGCATTAACTCAATGAGCTGTCACACAGACGATGAGCTCATGGCTAATGTCACTAAAAAGTTAGAAGGTGAATAGGTTTTAGTCAAGGGCTCTCGTTCTGGCCGTAAAACTCGAAGCGGAGGCGGCGGGTACAAAGTTACACAAACACCTCCCTACCTGAGCCCGCCGCTCAACACCTGCAAGAGACAACAGGTCAACTAGGATTATAACAGTTGAACTTGTATAGCGCGCTATATTCCTCCCGCGAGTTGAGGCACTACAGAGCTCCATAATGGACCCAGCGAGAACCAAATACATCCTAGCCTTTGTCCTAAAGATTGTATACAGGCCCCTGCAACAGGTGCATTAACTCAATGAGCTGTCACACAGACGATGAGCTCATGGCTAATGTCACTAAAAAGTTAGAAGGTGAATAGGTTTTAGTCAAGGGCTCTCGTATTAGCCAGCATAAAATAGTAATTTGTTTTTTTTCTGTATAGCGCCTGCTAGAACAGCCGTACATCATTGCAACGCGGCACATCAGTGCGTTGAATGAAGAGGTACTGTTCGGTACTGAGGACCTGCATTTCTTTCATTTAAAAAGAACAGTTCCTGCACTTCTCAGCAATGCATGAACTCGCAGACTTTACCCTTCAGACCTGCCTCGGGTCTGTCACTCAGCAATGCATGAACTCGCAGACTTTACCCTTCAGACCTGCCTCGGGTCTGTCACTTGAGGTATACCACAGTTCACATTCCATTGAGATATTCGTCCAAATTTCAACTAAAATTCCAGCGCTCAGTTGTACACTTTTACAATTGCCCTATCTACACGAACTCCCACCTTGCTACCGTCACATGCCCCTCCCCCAATTTCAATCGGCGTTTAAAAATGCAAATTATTTTTTATTTAATGATCGTTTGAGTTCTTCGAAAACAGGAGGGGAAAGAACAAAGCCACGCATTTTAGGGAGAGATAGTCACTGGCTCGGTACAGGGGGAGGAGAGACGCAGAAGTGCCGGCAATGCCGGAACAGATTCGGGGGCGTTCCCGGCTTTCGCCTGACGTCGCGTGACGTCGGCAAAAGCCAAAGAATGTCGGGAACGCCCCCGTGTCTGGTCCGGCATTGACGGGCAGGCCCCTCATCCAATGGCTAGGCTCCATTTATGGAGCCAGCCAATGAATGACGAGGGCCGACCCAAAGCCACACTACAGTTCTCATTAGGTTTTTGCTGCGCAAAAAAGATGCGCAGAGCGCATCTTTTTGGCGAGGCAAAACCTAACAAGCATTTACAATGCAACGGTTTCGCTTTTGCCAAAGTTAGAGCTATTGGCATTGTAAATAACAACATTTTTATTTATGTGTTGGTTTTGAAAACAGATAAATAAATGGCATTGTCATTTACAATGCCAATAGCTTAATCTCTTGCAAATGCGAGACCTATTGCATTTGCACCCACACACACACACAGACTCACACACACATAGACTCACACACACACAGAGCCCCCCTACAGAGAGCCACACACACACACGCACAGAGAGCCCCCCACACACATGCACAGAGAGCCCCCCACACACACAGAGCCCCACGCACGCACACTGAGACTACTCCATCACACCAGCTATGTGAACTACTAATGTTAAGAATGAAATAGTACAGTGACATCATATAGCATTTGAAAGACGTGCTCCCGAATTGTGGGAGCCATCAGCCCAGCTGTGCTCATGCTCAGTCATGTGCAGTCTTTTCTCCTGGACTGGATGTGATGAGATTGAACATTTTAGTTCATGCAATATTTATTACAGGCTTGTAAATTTTGCTTCAGTGCCTGCTTGGCTGCCCTTTGCTTTCTTTAAATTGTCTGCAGTGTGCAACACAGCCTTTTTTGTAGTTTTGTACACTGTATGAAAAGGAGGTTTTTGATGTCTTGTTGGCATTCTTTGATCACACAGAGAACAGTCTCAGAACTGCACCATCCCTGCAGCTCTGAGTGTGAATGACTGGCGCAGAAACCTGAGTCTTCAACAAACGGCAGGTTCTTGTTTTTGTAATATCAGAGTCCCAACTAGTAGGATTAATCCTGGCGCGTCTGCAGGTAGCATGCTTGTTATTACCCTAGCATTTTGAATTTGCTTTATTGCATCTCAGTGCAGCTTCCTCGCACTCACTTCAAGCAATTGTGAGTTAAGCAGAAGCTAATCAAATCTAAAACAAGGGCAAAGGGCTATTTTAGCAAAGGATAATTGGTTTAGAGGTGACATTTCATCCAAGCAGAGTGAAAAATGAGATAACAAGATTTATTAAAGGGGGAGGGAAGAGGCAGCCAGAGACTGCCACAGAGCAGCGAATCCTCAAAGCAAGAATGGAAGGAACCGGGATTTAAACGTGTTGAAATCAGCTAGCTGGCAGTTGAAGGGGTCAGACAAGAGACAAAACAGATTAACAGTGTTGAATGCCAGTGAAGGTTCAACAGCCAGGAAACGGGGTTATGTAATCACGGGGTGAATGCCCAGGCAACCTCGAAGCACAATATACGTCAACAGAAGTAATTATATGGCCGTGGGGTGCCGGTAGGAGAGGGGGGGGGCAGAGGATCGGGTGCAAGCGAGCTCCGCCCTGCTGCACTCACCACAGAAGTCCCCAGTCACCGCCGTGCCGTGGGGTGCCGGTAGGAGAGGGGGGTTGGGGAGGGCAGAGGATCGGGTGCAAGCGAGCACCGCACTGCTGCACTCACCACAGAAGTCCCCGGTCATCGCCGTGCTGTGGGGTGCCGGTAGGAGAGGTGGGGTGGGGGGGCAGAGGATCGGGTTCAAGTGAGCTCCGCACTGCTGCACACACCACAGAAGTCCCCCGTCACCGCCGTGCCGTGGAGTGCCGGTAGGAGAGGCGGGGTGGGGGGAGGGGGCAGAGGATCGGGTGCAAGCGAGCTCCGCACTGCTGCACTCACCACAGAAGTCCCCGGTCACTGCTGTGCTCTGCCAACGCTCTGATGCGGCAACTCCTCTCTGAAGCGACCTCCCGCCACTCCGGCCCAGAGGCCCGCACAGCCGCCGGAGGAGCTGCATGACCCCCCTTCCCCTCAGGCGGACACCAGCCCAAATACGGCCGTGGGGTGCCAGTAGGAGAGGGGGGGGGTGCAGACTTACCGCAAAAGCAGCTCCGGCCAGCAATGTCCCGACGGCCGATTTTGATGCTGTGGAGACTCTGGTGTTCCGTGGCTGTGTGGTTTGTGCCTCTCAGCAGGAAGAAGGGAGCTGTAAGGATGCCGCTGAAGACAGTTTCCTAGGGAGAACGGAACATCTCGAGCATCCGCTCAGCCCCATGAAAAAATGGCAGCCACAAACATGAGGCAAAAAAAAAAAAAGGTAAACACCCACCGCCGCAATGACGTTCTACAAGGGGCGGAGAGGGATAAAAAAAAATCGCCGGAACGCCCACGAACCGCCTCGCACAATGACGGACGCCTCTCTCTTCCAATGGCTAGCCTCCATTTATGGAGCTAGCCAATGGAAGACAGAGGCGGGACAAAGCCCACATACTATTCTCATAAGATTTCGCCTGCGCGAAACGCTGCTGTGCAGCTTTCCATTATCAAAAATGGGGTATCCCAAACTGGTCTGGGACCTGGGTACAGAACGTTAACAAAAACAATGGTCCTTGACCTAATTTAATGCACTGATTATATCACAAAACTTTTTAATTTTCTAAATTGGAGCCCAAATAAATTTTGCTCTTTGGAACAGATCCAGATTAATTCATACAGTCACACGGCCCAACAACTGTATCATATTTATAGAAAAATATTTTTATTTATACTTTTGTTAAATCATGCTTGTAACCTCTTAGAATTCAAAGGTTTCAAAAATGCAATTATATCAGGTAATTTCAAATATTTACAATGTTTTTAAGGTACGTATAAAAGGTGCTCAGAGAGAACGTGCATAGAGTTAGTGCTCGAAACAATGGCGCGAGTGATTATAGAGAAAGAGAAAGAGAAGTAGGTGACAATTTATACAAGTGAATATACTGATTCAATAAAACAAAATATCCTGTCCACTTTCAAAAAGTTCACAATCCAGTGTATCAAAATATTATTCTTTTTTGCACGTTTTTACACTAGAAGTATTGTGATCCAGGAAGTCTTAATAGGGGTGTCGACGTTTCGACCCGACTTAAATGCCTTGGGGAAATTAATAACCTCTGCTTGCGGGTCTTCTTCAGGACTAGAGAGCACCCTCCGTACCTGACTTGAACCAGTTCCCTAATGGTAATTCAAGTGGTCGTCATCAAAAATCGACCTGGGACCACTCAATTTGGGATCCGTAGGAGTTAATCTAATCTCAATGGTAGTGAGCTCACTCAGTCTAAGTATCCGACTTGCCAAATTGCTTAGGTAGTGCCGTCACGGTGAATCCAGTTCACCATTTAGGTGAGTTCCAATGTTGGGGACTCCCTCACATTTCGAGATATCCGATGTAGTCTCCCACTTCAATGGGGGATATTATGTATAAGTGCCGGTGTGGTCACTCTTGTTAGGTTTCTTGTGCACCAAGTTTTACCGCAGGAATAGTGGTCCGTTAGGCGTAGGATAACGGACCACTATTCCTGCGGTAAAACTTGGTGCACAAGAAACCTAACAAGAGTGACCACACCGGCACTTATACATAATATCCCCCATTGAAGTGGGAGACTACATCGGATATCTCGAAATGTGAGGGAGTCCCCAACATTGGAACTCACCTAAATGGTGAACTGGATTCACCGTGACGGCACTACCTAAGCAATTTGGCAAGTCGGATACTTAGACTGAGTGAGCTCACTACCATTGAGATTAGATTAACTCCTACGGATCCCAAATTGAGTGGTCCCAGGTCGATTTTTGATGACGACCACTTGAATTACCATTAGGGAACTGGTTCAAGTCAGGTACGGAGGGTGCTCTCTAGTCCTGAAGAAGACCCGCAAGCAGAGGTTATTAATTTCCCCAAGGCATTTAAGTCGGGTCGAAACGTCGACACCCCTATTAAGACTTCCTGGATCACAATACTTCTAGTGTAAAAACGTGCAAAAAAGAATAATATTTTGATACACTGGATTGTGAACTTTTTGAAAGTGGACAGGATATTTTGTTTTATTGAATCAGTATATTCACTTGTATAAATTGTCACCTACTTCTCTTTCTCTTTCTCTATAATCACTCGCGCCATTGTTTCGAGCACTAACTCTATGCACGTTCTCTCTGAGCACCTTTTATACGTACCTTAAAAACATTGTAAATATTTGAAATTACCTGATATAATTGCATTTTTGAAACCTTTGAATTCTAAGAGGTTACAAGCATGATTTAACAAAAGTATAAATAAAAATATTTTTCTATAAATATGATACAGTTGTTGGGCCGTGTGACTGTATGAATTAATCTGGATCTGTTCCAAAGAGCAAAATTTATTTGGGCTCCAATTTAGAAAATTAAAAAGTTTTGTGATATAAGCTGTGCAGCTTTCGACAGGCGAAACCTCAAAATGAGAAGTAAAATTAAGAAACACTTGATTAGTCCGTGTGGCATAATATTATGTATTTTAATATGTTCATGTGTTTCATTAGCGTGTGTAAATTGGGTTGTTTATACTATGCAGCCATCACCTGTTCCAACTTCTGTCTCTTTATCTCCCTTTACTACTGCCTGTCCACATCAGTTTCATACACTCCCAGAACACGAACAGATTAGGAGGACAGAATATTTCAATAATTCATTTATTCAGTTATTGCATCAGCATCAACTGGTAATGAACACTACCGATTGTTGGGTCTGTGGGCTCATGCCTCATAATACAGAGAGAGGGATGCCATATTTGGTCCTTCCGTTTTCCTATGAAGGCTCCGCTTGGGCCTATTTGGCTATGTTCTCTAATGACTATCAGAATCAACTACGGTATCCTCCTGGTAGTCCATATGGTGGTGGAGCAGATTTCAGTCATAGTTCTTTGATAAAGGGAATAGTGGCTATGGCTAGACTTGCTGAAATTAGTAAGATTCCCGTGGATGAGAAAAGAGCATATGATGGCTGGAATATAACTTGTTATGTTACTAGCCTCACAGATAAGGCTAGACGAAGGAGATCCCCACCAATTTGGACTGTGCCTCATCGAGGTAATTTCTGTCAACAAAATATTGGTCAGAATGTTAAGAATCAACAGGAAAAAAGTGTTTGTTCCCATACTTATGTCTATACACCTCAGATTCCCTCACCATTAGTGCCATCGCAAGGCACATATTTTATCTGCATGATAGAGGTTATACATGGCTTCCTACTTACTTTTCAGGAACTTGCTATGTGGCTTTCCTTTTTCCTCCAACATATACTGCTCCTTCAGGTCATCATAGGTAAAGGTATGGCAGAGGAGTTATTGATTCGAAAGACACAGCAGGACAAGAAGGAGGTGACTTTATTAAAGGGTTGCTTCCTTTCTGGGGCCCAATGGCCAATAGCAGAGACATTAGACAACTAGTTTGTGTTGTTGAGGCTACCATAAATGTAACTTCTGGAGCCTTGAGTAATCTGACAGCCGAACTTCAGGCGGATCGCTTTATGACTTTGCAGAATCGAATGGTTCTAGACATTGTCCTTGCAGATCGTGGAGGAGTCTGTAAATTGATCGGGTCTAGTTGCTGTGTTTACATCCTGATAATGCTCCTACGGTATACCAAGCTATCTCCAAGTTACATATCATCTCCGAGTCTATACATCAGGACACACGAGATTAGTCTGTGATGGGATGGTTTTGGGGACTACTGTCCACATGGGGATGGAAGATATTAACTTTCCTTGGAATGGTTTTGGCCATCATTTTCTCTTGTTGTCTCTGTGTACAGTGTGGCCCTGCTATCTGTGGTCTTTGTGCTACTATGTGTGTCCCAAAGCCTGTGTCACAGAAAACAGAGAATATTAGAATGATGTTACAGCAACAGCACGATGACCTCATGGCCATTGCCATCGACTCAGACTAACTTGAGTCCTTTGTGTTTTGCCTGAGGAATGGCAAAAGGAGGTTCTGAGGTTCTTTGATTTCTGACTTCGTTCCGTATCTAGACGCCATTTTGTGTCTCGTCGCCATTTTGTGTTGCCGTCACTCGGGCCGCACGGCGAACAGAGTGTTTTTGCTTTTTCCAGCTGCTGCGTGTCCTTTCAGTTAAAGAGTAACTCCATTGCCCTTGTTTATGAAACCGATGTCAGGGTCTGCCCGAGTTCGTTAATCCATGTCTGGGTTGACTGATCCCCGTCTCAACTGACTATTTGCCTTCTCCTATTCTTTCTTTACATTATCTTATCCGACTGGCCTTCACTATTCTTTCCTTGTATTCTCTTGTTACACAGCTATCCTTTGAGGCAAACAAATACGTCCTGCCACCTGCAAATTGGATTGTTGCAACCATCACTGATTAATATGTTGGGAGGGGTAACACACGGGGTCTGAGAAAGGGGCGTATTTGAGATACTTGATAGCTTGTTTTCCAACTTTTCTCATTGGTCCGTTTTTTATGTGTCAGGAGTGAATTTCGTAAATGTATTTCCTATAAAAGATTGTGCGCCACGGATTGAAGTGGCAGTCTCCTCAGAACCCACCTTGTGTGTAACTTCTGGGATAACTGTGCTTGGCTGCAGCTAATAAACCTGGTTTCCACGCTCAACAGAGTGTCTCGTGTCTCTGTTCGACAAGGCAGGTGAACTCGGGGATTTAAGGCGTGCCCTGCGCAGCAGGCCCATATGGCCCGGTTCTCCAGAGGGTGTTCCATTAAACAAATATATACAGAAGACAATGGCAAAAGTCCAGTGTGCAGGGTTAAAGAATTTAACCTTCCTGATTCTGAAATAGAAAACAATGGGCCAATGATCAATAAAATAACAAAACATTAAAAAAAGAAAGAAAAGACAAAGTTCTTAAAGGGAGGTGAATACAAGTGGGCTCAAATAAGTCAACCACCACCTGGAAAACCACAACAGACAACAAACATTTAGTAATACTTTAAATCTTTGTAAAACACAATGGCAGAGAACAGACTCAGAATCCCACAGAGATATGGCCTGAGAAGTGTGGGTTTGCCATACTCGAGCAAGCTAATGAACTAAACTTGCTAAGAGCTGCGAAATGCTCTCACCCCGCCTCAAGAAGAGAACTGGAAAAACGAGTAAAGAATATAGGACATAACATTTCAGCAAGATTCTAAAGATTTGCTCAAATAACAGAAAAACCTGAACTTTTACTGATTGTATATCAGTATTTTGAATGCGGAGGTTAGAGTCTGTGTAGAGAGTGGTCCATATGGCTTGTGGATTTTTAAACTGGAAACTCTGTATTTCTTAACACTGCCAGCGAGGAACATATACTTCTTTGAATTCTACCTGACAAAGTAACTGAAATTTGTTTCCAGTGTCTAATTGGCGATAGGAGCATCCTGGAATCATAGTTTATCAACTTACTAGACAGGCGCTTTAATTGGAGCATAAGAAATTATGACATTTACAACCTACACCTGCAAGAACAATGATGTGAGCGAGGTAGAGAAAGGGGAGTCAAATCAAGGAGAATATCTGTCAATCTAAGCGTATGACAGTTGCCTGCTGACACCCTGTGGTCTGGTAAAACGTCACCCACTAATTTCCATGCAAACCACAAGTTGGTAACTGTTTCAAGTCGCAAGTAGGTTTTATTACGCAATCTAAATTGATGGTACAGAGGAATGAGTTTCCTTACAGAAACAAGCAACTATGAAATTGTTTTTATGAATGTTCTGTGAAATATTGTGCGCTCCGTCTGGAGCTTGACCCAGAATGAATGCAGTATTAGTCTTGATATATGCAGTGAAATCCGCCAAAGTGAAAACCACCAAAAGAGATTTCACCTTGTGAAAGTCATATGTGATTACAAACAGAAAATAGTTTATGCTTTCAAACACTTACAAACAAGACAAACAACTTTTTACAGCTGTCTACATACACGGACACCCATGCACAATCCAGGAAAGACGAAAGTTCAGCCATGCGAGTCATATGAACGTTGGGAGAGCTGCAACCCACGGGGCTACGGCAGAATGGTTTTCCTGCTCTTCCATGCCTTATCTTTAAACAGACCACCATCGAAATAGATCCATGGCAACCAATGCCGGAATTACAACCAAAAACAAGCATTTACAATGCAACGGTTTCGCCTTCGGAAAAGTTAGAGCTATTGGCATTGTAAATGACAAACTTTTTATTTATGTGTTGGTTTTGAAAACAGATAAATATATGGCATTGTCATTTACAATGCCAATAGCTTACTCTGTCGCAAATGCGAGACGTATTGCATTTGCACACACACACACCCACACAAGAGCCCCACACACACACAAGAGCCCCCCACACACACACGAGGCCCACACACACACCACACAAGAGCCCCCTACACAGACCACACAAGAGCCCCCCCACACACACACGCAAGAGCCCCCCCACACACACACGCAAGAGCCCCCCCACACACACGCAAGAGCCCCCCCACACACACACGCAAGAGCCCCCCACACACACGCAAGAGCCCCCCACACATGCAATAGACCCCCACACACGCAAAAGCCCCCACACACGCAAGAGCCCCCCACAGACACAAGAGCCCCCCACGCACACGCAAGATTCCCCCACACGCAAGAGCCCCCCACACACGCGCAAGAGCCCCCCACACACACAAGAGCCCCCCACACACAAGAGCCCCCCACACACAAGAGCCCCCCACACACAAGAGCCCCCCACACACAAGAGCCCCCCACACACACGCAAAGAGCTCCCCAAACACACGCACAGAGCCCTCCGCTCCATTTGCATCAGGTGTGAGGCTCCTGACTGCTGACAGCCAGGAGACTCCAACAAAAGGAGGCTTATGACCCCTAAGACTCGGCCTTTGTTATGGCCAGTATAGAAATAAGAGAGCCCTGTCCCCTCCTGCACTTTGTTGTGATCGGAAGCAGACAACAACGTGCAGGCGCTGCTGAGAGTGTCCCGGTGTTTGGAAATTACACCGGGACGAATTCAGTATCTTTTTCTGTGGGGACCAACTTCTTGGCAGGGTGGACGGCAGCCACCCTGTGAAAATAAATGGGGGGAATCCGTCCACCCGCGTGGACCCCTGACTCGTGCCCTGGTTGCAGCCACCCCTTCTGCACATTGCACCCACACAAAATCTGTGTTGCTCCTTCCGCGCCCCCCCCCCAAATGTTTAACTAGCGCTATGAGGTGGCCAGCGCCAACTGCATAATAGCACTTTTATCTCATTGCCTGTTAACTCCCACCCCCTTGTTGTTCCTTCCCTCCCATTGTCCCTGTTGACACAGCCACCCTCCTTTTAAAACAAACGATGTGTCCCATCATTGTGCCTTTTTACTACCTTTACTTTTAGCATGCTGCACAGTCCCACTGCTCTACAATTTAGCTTAAAGATATTGTCAAACAGGCAAAGTCAATATCTTTCGCAAAAGCGTGGCCAATTGCCTTTTCCAATGCTTGTTATCCCTCAAGTTTCTTTTTCCTGTAAATCACGGCTTTCCATGAAATGAAGGGGATCCCAGGGCAGGGCAGGCAGAAAGTGAAAGCCTCTTCGAAGCCGCCCCTTCTCTGATCGGATGAAGGGGCCTCATAACTGCCCCACTTTCATCCGCCAATCAGCGGAAGGCACAAACTTAGGTTTATTCCAAGTTTAGAGCTATAAAAAGAGGTGCTGCGGGCTTTTATCTGGGACACTCGAGAGAAACCCGAGGCAACAACGAAGAGGACAGAAAACGAGCGAAAGAGGAGATTCCGTAAGGTGCATGCCTTGTTTACTGCACTTGATATCGATGCGGTGACGTTTCATGACAAGACAGACTCACCTGTGCCAGTCCTGGGGTTTAATTAGCGGCTCGGTGCATTCTGGGAGCCGTAGTCCCAGTCCTCGAATGAACGTTAGTCTGAGGCTGTTGGTTACAGGAATGAAAGAGTGGTCAATGCGAAGCAAACTAAAGATTAATGGCAAGGCCGGGTGGGGGCTTGGAGGAGGGGGGAGGGCGAACAAAGACACGGACAGCGTTAGGGGGGACGGACGGACAGCGGGATACAACCATGCGGGACCAGGACGATCGAATACCCGTCCGTCCCCCCACACGTGCTGTTTCCCTGTCACTATTTCCGCCTCCCTAGCCGTCTTCCGCGACTGCAGTCTTTTTCTTCCCACTCCTCCACATGCCCCCCTTCTCATTTCACTCTACACTCTCTCACCCCTCGTATCCATCAACCCCTGATGCGTATTTTTTCATCCCTCAAACTTCACCCCTTTATCCCTGGCCCTACATTTTGTACTTTATCTCCTCGCTGCGACGGTCCTCGCATACTATGGCCCTCTCCCCCTCTCTCCATCTCTGTCCCTCGCGCGCGCGCGCCTCCCTCCCGCCCTCCTCGCCTGCCCGGGTTTGGAACGATGACGCCGCTTGGCTGCTGGATTCCCCTTTGAAACTGGAGCCCGGATTACAGCCACACTTACCACATCTCCTTTTATCAAAGGATAAAACACAGCCGCGCTCAGGGAGGGGCCGCCCCATACCTTGCCAATCACTTTGAACAGTTTAAGGGGGCAGATGAGAGCACCGAGTAAGGACAGATACATTGGATTAAAAAACATTTCCAAAAACGTATTTGGCAGGGGAGAACATCCCAAAGAACAGCTTAACGTGATCTTTAAAGCATAGGATTTATAAATGATAACTATACACCAGTTCTCAACGTACCGATTTACTCCTCAGCAGATACGAAGCCAGCTCTTCCGCGGCTGCTTCCACCAGCGGCTCAGGAGCCCAGGCAGAGCTTCGGCTCACTCCCGGGCAGGGGGCGTGAGGGGGGAGGGGGGCGGGAGAGAACACGAATGGCGGGAGGGAGGCCTACGAGGACAGGGGGGGGGCGGGAGAGGAACGGACGGCGGGAGGGGGCGGGAGAGGACACAGGGGGCGTGAGGGGGGCGGGAGAGAACACGAACGGCGGGAGGGAGGCGGGAAACGTGCCGGGGAAAAACATGCCCAGGACAGCAGCAATCACGGCCGGGCCGGACCAGACTCGGGGGCGTTCCCGGCGTCGCGTGACGTCGGCAAAAGCCAAAGAATCTCGGGAACGCCCCCGTGTCTGGTCCGGCATTGATGGACAGGCCCCTCGTCCAATGGCTAGGCTCCATTTATGGAGCTAGCCAATGGGACGGGGGGCGTGTTCCATAGTGCCTTACTGTACTCAATAGATTTCTCTGGAGGAGGAGCCTCTCCTGCCCCCTCGTTGCTTGTGCTTGCTGTCCTGCCCCCTCGTGGTTGTGCTTGCTGTCCTGCCCCATTGTTCGTTGTGCTTGCTCTCCTGCCCTGCTATAGGCATTGTAAATGACAATGCCATTTATTTATGTTTTAAAAACAAAAGCATAAATAAAAATAATGTCATGAGCAATGCCAATAGCTCTAACTTTAAGAATGCCGAGACCATTGCATTGTAAATGCTTGTTCCCTTTTGGCGGCATCTATGTAATTGGTACACAAGCTCCTCCCGCTGCCAGTATTAGAATAAACCCTGTGGATTGAATGGGCATGAAGTCTCATCTCTCCTTTCACCTACCTGACCTTGTGTGATTTGAGTGTAGGGGCGCTGTATTGTACAACGCTTAAAACCCCAATATTCCTAATCTGGCGCTTTTCAAAACCACCAGACACAATGAACGCACCTGAACTCCTTGAAGTGAACCACTTTGCAGGATGAGCTATGAAGGAACTTGATCCCGTCACCGGGAGGAGGATGTATGGTCAGTCGGGATGCCCTATGGTCCAGGTTTGGCACGTTCCAGGAATGGAAGTCCATCACTACAGCGCTGTCATCAGGGACATTTTAAGGATTTTGGGGGCTCTGGGCCAAACGTATTTTTGGGGACCCTGTTTGGAACGTCTTGGATTTATGATCCAGTTTCAGGTATTTCGTGCCCTCTTTGGCCAGATCACTGACAGTGCACAGGGGCACTCGTCCAAATTCAAAATGTGTGTTTATATGTAATATTCGGAGACAGTGAGGTGTATTTAGAATATCGTAACATAGCAGCAGCTCACACATAAGAGGGTGCAGTGGGTTCGGTTTCACATCTCAGGGGGTTCAGTGGTACTGATCCCCCACGAGCTCCAGGGAATTGTGGGTCCCAGGCTTCCTTAAGTAGTCTTCAGGCTTATGGACCGATAGCATGAGGGAGTCTCCGAGACACAGAGGGTGAAAGCGAATGAGAGCAAAAGAGTGAGGAAGAGAGGTAGGGAGAGAGGGGGTACGGAGAGTGTGAGGGAAGAAGAGAGGAAGGGAGGGGGGCAGGGGAGAGAGGGAGGGGCGGAGGGAGAGAGGGAGAGATGGAAAGAGGGGGAGAGGGGGAGAGGGGGAGAGAGAGAGAGGGAGGGAGAGAGGGAGAGCGAGAGGGAGAGAGGGGGTACAGAGAGGGGGGTACGGAGAGTGTGAGGGAGGAAGAGAGGAAGGGAGGCAGGGGGGAGAGAGGCAGGGAGAGAGGGAGGGAGAGAGGCAGGGAGAGAGGGAGGGAGAGAGGGAGGGAGGGACGGAAGAGGGGAGGTAGAGGGAGAGATGGAGAGAGGGAGGGAGGGAGAGAGACGAGGGAGGGAGAGAGAGAGGGACGGGGGAGAGAGGAAGGCAGCGAGGGGGAGAGAGGGAGGCAGCGAGGGAGAGAGAGGGAGGGACAGAGAGGGAGGGGGCGGGACAGAGAGGGAGGGGGCGGGACAGAGAGGGAGGGAGAGAGGAAGGCAGGGAGGGAGAGAGGGATGGACGGAGGAAGGTAGAGAGACGAAGGGTGGTAGAGAGAGGGACGGACGGAGAGAGGGAGGGATGGAGAGAGGTAGTGAGGGAGAGAGGGAGTGAGGTGGGGTGGGAGGTGGAGAGGGAGGGAGGTGTTGAGAGAGGGGGACTGGAGAGAGGAATGGAAGAAAAGAGGGACGGAGGGAGGAAAGGAGGGAGGGAGGGGAGGGAGAGGGAGGGAGGAAGAAAGGGAGGGAGGAAGAAAGGGAGCGAGAGAGGAAAGGAGGGAGGGATGATGAGTAGGAGGGACAAAGAGAGGCAGGGAGGGAGGCTGGGAGGGAGAGAGGAAGGAGGGAGAGAGAGAGAGGGGGAGACGAAGGGAGGGAAGAAAAGAGTTAGGGAGGGAGAGGAAGGGATGGAGAGAGAGTAAGAAAAAGAAAGAAGGAGAAATAGCAATGAAGTGAGAGGGGAGATAAAGTGAGAACGAAAAAAAGAACAAGAGCTAAAGAGAAAGGAGAAAAAGCAGAATGGAAAGGGGTGAGAGTAAGAGAGAGAGAGACACACATCTAGAGCAGGAGCGAGACAATGTGAAAGAGAGACCGAAAGAGAGGGAGCACGAGAGCGAGCGAGCAGGAAACAGGCAGAATAAGAGAGATGAAGAGCTAGAGAGGGAGAGAAGAGACGCAGAGAGAGGGGAGTAGACTCTGTGTACCTTGTGAGAGAGAGGGGCAAGTAGACGTCACCAACAGCAGAGCTGACGCTCCCCCCTGGGTCGGTAGGTACTCACACGGGTCAGCGTGAGAGGCACAGCCTTGCAAGCGCTATGTTACACAGTCTAACTAACTACAAAACAAAGCGCTATGTTACAAAGTCCAACTAAATACAAAACAAAGCGCTATGTTACATGGTCTAACTAAATACAAAAGTAAGCGCTATGTTACACAATCTAATTAAATAGAAAACAAAGCGTTATGTTACACAGTCTAGCCAAATAAGAAACAAAGCGCTATGTTACAAAGTTCAACTACATACACAACAAAGCGCTATGTTACACACTCTAGCCAAAGTCAAAACAAATTGTTTAAGGAAAACGAATCTGACATTAAAATCACCCGTCAAAAAGAGAAAGGAATGCTAAGAAAGGGTCCGACCAGAAATGCAGTTTAAGCTAGACCCCCCACGAAGCACTGACATTTCACAATAGCACTGACTGTGTGCCGTGTTAGCATCCAAACAAACGGACGAGTTGAAGCATCGAGGGGGGGGGGGGGGGCAGGGGGCATGACTGGTGATGGAATGTGGGTGCCGCATGATTCACAAGGTCAACAACACACCCACTGAAGCCCACTGACCCAGCTGTGGAATGTAAAGTCTCTTTAATTTTAGGAAGAAGAACGATATCTCGAATGGAACGAAAAATAAATATTTGATTTAAAAAAAAAAAAATACTGACATGAAGTTATCAATACTACAATAGGGAGGCGAGTTATCAGAAGGGCAGCGGGGCAGTTGATGTTAAATCGACATGGCAGCGCAGCTAAAGAGAAAGGAAAAAAAGCAGAATGGAAAGGGGTGAGAGTAAGAGAGAGAGAGACACACATCTAGAGCAGGAGCGAGACAATGTGAAAGAGAGACCGAAAGAGAGGGAGCACGAGAGCGAGCGAGCAGGAAACAGGCAGAATAAGAGAGATGAAGAGCTAGAGAGGGAGAGAAGAGACGCAGAGAGAGGGGAGTAGACTCTGTGTACCTTGTGAGAGAGAGGGGCAAGTAGACGTCACCAACAGCAGAGCTGACGCTCCCCCCTGGGTCGGTAGGTACTCACACGGGTCAGCGTGAGAGGCACAGCCTTGCAAGCGCTATGTTACACAGTCTAACTAACTACAAAACAAAGCGCTATGTTACAAAGTCCAACTAAATACAAAACAAAGCGCTATGTTACATGGTCTAACTAAATACAAAAGTAAGCGCTATGTTACACAATCTAATTAAATAGAAAACAAAGCGTTATGTTACACAGTCTAGCCAAATAAGAAACAAAGCGCTATGTTACAAAGTTCAACTACATACACAACAAAGCGCTATGTTACACACTCTAGCCAAAGTCAAAACAAATTGTTTAAGGAAAACGAATCTGACATTAAAATCACCCGTCAAAAAGAGAAAGGAATGCTAAGAAAGGGTCCGACCAGAAATGCAGTTTAAGCTAGACCCCCCACGAAGCACTGACATTTCACAATAGCACTGACTGTGTGCCGTGTTAGCATCCAAACAAACGGACGAGTTGAAGCATCGAGGGGGGGGGGGCAGGGGGGCATGACTGGTGATGGAATGTGGGTGCCGCATGATTCACAAGGTCAACAACACACCCACTGAAGCCCACTGACCCAGCTGTGGAATGTAAAGTCTCTTTAATTTTAGGAAGAAGAACGATATCTCCAATGGAACGAAAAATAAACATTTGATTTAAAAAAAAAAAATACTGACATGAAGTTATCAATACTACAATAGGGAGGCGAGTTATCAGAAGGGCAGCGGGGCAGTTGATGTTAAATCGACATGGCAGCGCCTTTCTGTACCGCCGCATCTTCACTCACAGTCATAAACGTTAGATTAGTTGCCGGATGAAAGCCTGGCGGTGGTAACAGGGCACCTGGGTGGAGCGCACAGCACCGGTTCAAAAACACCCCTGCTGTTCCGGGCTCACCTCTGACACCACAGACCCGGGCGTCGACTTTAAAGACGCGTTTCAAGCTCTGCGCTTGGAGCGCGAGAAGAAAGCGCTCTCCGGCGGCACCAGCACTGGGCACTTTTTTGTTTAGAAGAAAAACATTAAAAAAATTCTCATCAATGGCATGGAGGAATAATTGGCAAAACAAGAGAGGGCAGGCTATCAGAAGCGGCCGGCGGGGTCCCTTCCACGTCCAATTGACAGTGGGTGCGTTTACTCACGAACGCGAACACGAACGGCGGGAGGGAGGCCTACGAGGACAGGGGGGGGCGGGAGAGGAACGGACGGCGGGAGGGGGCGGGAGAGGACACAGGGGGCGTGAGGGGGGAGGGGGGCGGGAGAGAACACGAACGGCGGGAGGGAGGCGGGAAACGTGCCGGGGAAAAACATGCCCAGGACAGCAGCAATCACGGCCGGGCCGGACCAGACTCGGGGGCGTTCCCGGCGTCGCGTGACGTCGGCAAAAGCCAAAGAATCTCGGGAACGCCCCCGTGTCTGGTCCGGCATTGATGGACAGGCCCCTCGTCCAATGGCTAGGCTCCATTTATGGAGCTAGCCAATGGGACGGGGGGCGTGTTCCATAGTGCCTTACTGTACTCATTAGATTTCTCTGGAGGAGGAGCCTAACGGCTCCGCCCCCCAGCGAAACCTAAAAAGGAGAGAAAATAGATGCAATAAAGAAGTCAAAAGTGAGGTATTTGACTAAATGCTTTTAAAATCATGTTATAGTATGCTTTATTTTGTCTCGTAGGAAGGGTCGGAACGCTCCCTTTGCTTGATCATTTAATGCCATATTGCTTAAAGTGGGGGGGAGGGTTATTTTGTTTTTCTGGCTACTCCCTTGCACCCAGACACCTCTGCTCTGCAGGATTCCTACTCGCACCCGTCTCACCTAGGTCAGAAGGACAGACATTCTTTTTTGCTGCTCCTAAAGCTTGGAACGTTATCCCTCTCCACATCAGAGCCTTCTTCTCTATTCAGTTCCACAAAAAGCTAAAGACCTGGCTTTTGAAATAACTAACCTACGTGGGTTGGGCTAGAGACACACACCCCTGCTCAGCGCCAGGATATCCTCGCAGTTGATAGTGCGCTTTACAAGTACACATCGGTACAAAAAGGGGGTGGTGATGGACGGAGCATCTGAACCAATCAAACACTCACACCCAGTCAACAGATCTGGGTTTAATCCATCACCGTTCTTTAGCCCACTTTGCCACCCCCGTTCAGATATGGCCATATGCAAATCAGTCTGACCCTGTGCCTCATGGGAACAGTCCAGCCTGTACCGCCTAGACATTCCTTCCCTGGACCGGAAACAAGCTTACTAGGACCGGTTTCTGGCATTCCAGCCGACTTCAGCCAGGCTTGCTTGAATCCAGGGGCAAAGTGAGCAAGGAACTCGCGTCTGAGCATACCCTGCCAACTTATGGCGAACAAAGCGGTACAAAAGGGTGTGGTAATGGACGGAGCAGCTGAACCAATCAAATACTCACACCCAGTCAACAGATCTGGGTTTAATCCATCACCGTTCTTTAGCCCACTCTGCCACCCCAGTTCAGACATGGCCATATGAAAATCAGTCTGACCCTGTGCCTCGTGGGAACAGTCCAGCCCGAACCGCCAAGCAGCGTGTGTGAATAATGAAGTGGTTTGGGCTGCAAAGATTAGATAGAGCCTCATTTTGCTGCTGCATCACAACACAGACCATCATGGACCATTACCCACTGCCTTTTCTTTTTCGGAATTGAAATAGCTTATTCTTCATCGCCAAGACATCCAGCTCTTTTTTCATTTTGCATGTGTCCATTGTACTCTCAGCACTGTGAGGCAATATGGGATATGCATTTAGCAGATGCATATCCCATATTGCCTCACCATTGTAGAGACTTTGCCTCACTCTCACGAGAGCTGATAATGTTTTTGACATCATGTTGTTTCTGTTGGCCCTTTGGCAGCAAAGTGACGTCGGCGGCTGGTGCTTGACAGACCCCCACCACCTAGCAGCTTCAGAGCATCCCTTGACAGCAGAGGTGTTGGGCAACGGTCAACGCTGCCACCACCGCTCAAAATTCAAAAACGATTGCTTACAGGTGCAGCTTCGAGCAGCGGGTTATATGACATTTCCAAGATGATAATGTTGTGCCCTTCATTATACCTCTGACAATTCCAAAAATATTGAATTGATTTAGTCGTTTTTATTACACACATTTTTGTATTTATCTAACTGTACCCTAATTACCTATATATACACCTCCCATCTCTAAACCCTTAAATCACTAAACTACCCTTTATTGCTAACCTTCCTTAAAGCCTAATACCTTCTGCTTCCCCCTTAATATTACCCTGAAGCCTAAAGGCCCTATCTACTCCTTAATGCTACCATTTCCATGCCCCTACTTTATTGTCTTGAGCCATCATTACAAACACTGCCTTTTTACAATGTTCATGAGCTTCATTGGATTGAGTCAGGCAGCCCCTATTAGGTGGAGTGTTGAGGACAAGAAACAGGCAGTGCTCTTGATTGTTACTCCTGCAACCTCCAAGCGCTCCTGTTTTGTGCTGACAGAATAGGCTGAATCATCTGCACACAGGAAGATGGTGATACTTCTGAACATGCCTTAAAAGGCTCAAGTTAGTGCGAGATGCAAGCAGGAAAGGTAGAACAATGGCAACAGTTTGTAGTTGTGATGATGTATGACCGTATGCACACAGTAAACTGTTTAGACTTCTGTTGCTGCCACCTTCTCTGTATGTTTTTCTGAATATGGCTGAGATAGAAATAGAAATAAAACTAGGACAACCATAAGCTACTGATTTACCCATCTATTTCCCTACTTGTACATTTGAACTGCACAAAATTAAATGTAATTTAATTTTAGCAGTTTTATAATTTTAGCCGTTTTATCAAAGTTATACATTTTAGGTTTTTTTTTATTATCGGGATTTGATAATGTGACTTTGTAGCTTTTTTTCTTTTTTATCGTTTAGATACTTAGAATGTTGTCACCAAATCTTGGACTACCAATCTCTAACCTGCCTATGGTTAACGAGCTCAAGTAATTTGTTGCAAAGTATGTGCATATAGATGAACACATAATAAACACAGAAGTAGTTGAGCAAAAATGCACACAATTAGGAAATCAATGTAATAGGTAAAAAAACAAACTTTCGTTATTTTTAATTTCCTTTTCCTTCAGTATGGCTATTGTCCATTCATAAGTTTTGTAGATGCTGAAACTTTGCGCACCCAGTTCCCTAAACCAGCTGCACATATAAATTCAGGTTACATGCAGAAATGCTTTGATTTATGAGTGCAATGAATTGAAAAATTAGAACTTGCACACCTAAATCCATTCATTACCTATGTATAATACTTAATTTGAATTGTGTTACACTTGGGGAAATCTTATTCCATGGATGGACAATGGAAATTCCCTGAAAGGTTTGTGTAGAATCACAACCTCAAGAGCTTATGGGTACTCCCTTTTCCAAACCAATCCTACCCTGAATGCCATCAGAGATTTACTCTTTTCAATGACAGTCATGGGCTAGGTACACTCCCAACATAGTTAGGGATGCAGGAAGATAGCTTTTGGCACAGGGGAGAAGGTTTCTTAGTGGAGAAAAAAAGAATCTATAATGCTACAGATGTGATTGCATTTCTCACTTCCACAAGTATGGGAACCAGTAACTATCGCAGGTTTTCTAGAGAAATCTTTGCAAGTATTTGTGCAATTCTGCATCCATTTAAGGGTGTAAACTAGAAAGTCCAGATGTACGAATATTTTTGTGGAACTGACCATGAAAATGTTTTTGTGCCAACCTGATCTGGTTATTCTATCCGTGATGTTCCTGGTAATTCATTTTTTGCAGTAACATCGACCGAGAATTTGGGGAAGATGAACGTGAAGCAATGGAACTTGCTGGTGGGGATGATAGCGACGATGATGATGATGAGGACTCTTCATCACACCGCCTTTGGGTCGACCGATTTACACCAAGACACTACACAGATCTACTAAGTGATGACGTAAGCAGTCCCTTAATTTCCCTCGCCAGTTGCACCTAATCGAAACTCATCAAATTTAAGATGTTCTCAAAGATCAGAATACTCTAGTTAATTGTGCATGACCTTATATAGATTTAAAATCCAACTTAAATAACTGCTTGTATGTAGATGATGAAACCCCTAACCTAGAAAAGTTGTATGCGTATGGGTACTGGTTTATGAGCACTGAGGATTTTATCCATGTGTGTGTTCAAGACTTTCTAAATTAAAGATTCATGAGATGTGTTTATGTACAGTGAGTCTAAGTAGTGATTAATTTGCATATTCATTGGTCATAATGAAAAATTGCCAGTATGCTGCCATTGAACCTCTCATGAGTATCTGTCTCCATGCTTGAAAGTCCACGCACCAGAGCCCACATGAGTTGAAAAGACATTTGACACATCCATGTACTTGGGCCTGCACATTTAGTAAATTTTTTATTATAATAAATGTAATGGAACAGTTTTAGGCAGAAGAATTTGCTGTATTCCGACCAATCCCTACACTCATTAGGCTTTTCACCTTTATGCTGCTACTGGAGAAAGACCTACTGCTGCTCAATCGCTTTGTAGCTTTCAACATCAGATTCTATGCCAGTCCTCCAGAGTGTCTTGTTTAACATGGGGAACTTGTCTTGTATACAGGTGTTCATCTGCAATGTGGTTAGGTGAAGGATTATGCCGTCTTCATCTGCTTTTTTTTTTTCTTCATAACCAGGTTTTTTTCGTTTATTTAGCAGCGCAATCTAACATTACAGGCAGAAAAAGTGGAGCATTCAGAGTTATAACAGTACAAAATCAATCTGTTCATGAGGACAAATTATAGTAGGACCACCACTTCACCCATCTTCGGGATTGTGCGCCCCCATACAGTTGAGCGCAGAGCCCCATAAACTCCATCAAGTTCAAAGCGGTAGGCAGGTTCCTCCCAGCCTCGAGTAAACCAGTTGTTTGCGGCCACCAATTGAGCTGCCAGATAGTACACATAGATATCCGACATCCCCATGACCTCTGTCAGGGTGATTTCCGTGCTAAGCTGAATGGCACTCTGTGGCGTTTCCCAGCCCAAATGAAGGTGTTGAGTTTGGAAGTCGGAGATCGGAACCATCCCATGATATGGGAAATGGGAAATTCGCAAGGACATATAGATACCGGGGAGGGCGCATCATCTTGAAGAGTGCAGTGCTCCCCATGGGATTGAGTGGGAGGCTGTTCTAGCGGTGCAGGTCTCTATCAAGGGTGTGATGAACCATGTTAATGTTAATGTTAAGCTAAACTTGTAAAGCGCACTGACACCATAAGTTTCCTGGCGCTAAATGATTGGAAGGAGGCGACCAAGAGACTAATTGGACTTAGAAAAGAGCCAGGTTTTCAAACTCTTTCTGAAACTCATCAGGGTGTCAGAGGTCTTAATTGCCAGGGGGAGGGAATTCCACAGCTTGGGTGCCAAGTAACTGAATCTGCGGCCTCCCAGCTTTTTAAGTTTAACCATAGGGGTGACCAGGAGGTGGAGATGGGCTGAACGGAGGTTGCGGGCTGGGCAGTGCGTGACAATGAGTGACTTCAGAAAATTGGGACAGTTGCAATGGAGGGCCTTAAATATTAAGCAGCCAATCTTGAAGGCGGCCTTTTGTTCAATTGGCAATCAGTGCAATTTGTGCAATAAGGGTCTCGCTGACTGCCATTTTGGGGTTTTATGGATGAGCCTTGCTGCCTGATTTTGCACAATCTGTAGGCGATGGAGCAAGGACTGCGAAAGGCCTATGTAAAGGGAGGTAGAGAAATCAAGACGGGAAAGAACAAGGGAGATTACGACTTGTACTAGTGCATCATGCGAGAGCAGATGAGAGATTTTACGTATTTTCCGTAGCTGAAACATACTGGACAAGATAACCGCCCCTACATGGGTTTTAAGAGAGAGGTCAGAGTTGATAGTAACGCCCAGGCTCTTGACCGAACCAGAGGGGCTGGGAGATGCGCCCAGCTCCGTTGGCCAGAACTGTGGGCCCCAGTGAGCCGCGCTGTTGCCAGGCAGGATTAGTTATGTTTTCTCCGGATTTAGTTTAAGTTGATTATGGATCATCCATTGCTGAATGTGGAGCATCACTGCTTGGAAATCTGATGCGGCATCAGGGGAGTCCAGGGGAAAGATGATCTGCATGTCGTCAGCATAATTGAGGACAGTGCATTTCAAGTTTCTTAATGAGTGGATCAATGGCCGGAGGTACAGGTTGAACAATAAAGGGAAAAGGGAGGATCCCTGCGGGACTCCGCATGTCGTAGATACCTGAGTTGCCGCAAAGGGGCCTAGATGGACCGGTTGCCCGCTACCCGAGAGGAAGGACTTAATCCACTCACAGGCAGAAACCCTGGATGCCAGCTTGTCCGACACGGTGGAGAAGGATGTCAAGATCCACCGTGTCGAACGCAGCCGACAAATCCAGGAGCACTAGTGCCTGTGGGGACCCCCTGTCTGCGTTCTCCTGTAGCACATCCAGGTCTTTCAGGACATGCTTGGCACGGTAATCACCATGGCATGCACTGCATACAGGGGATAGGCACAGGGAACACACGGAGAGCAAGAACAGATGGAAGAGAGAAGGAATGGTGGATGTTAACAGCATCGAATGATCACCTACAGAACACTGCATGGTCTCCTTCTTTTGAATGATATTAGATCCTAGAAACCGTGTTTGAACTTTGTTGGTGGTCCTACATTAACTTTACTTTAGGCCATCCTATATTCCATCCCTTAATCCTAGCACCCTTAGAGGAACTTTGTTGTAATTCTTGAAACCCTCTTTTAAGTATGCGCATTCACCAGACAAAATGTCACCAGAATCTCCCATGGGTCCACTGCCAGGCAACACCTACCCGCAATCCAGTCATATATAATGGTGTCTCTTTGCCTCAAATTGAATTTCATGGCACATGAACCATTTCATCATAAGCTAAAACCCCAATCCGGCAGCGGGTTTCACTGAAGTTCTGCTTGTTTTGAAACCAGGATGTTTAATCCTCTGCTATTAACCCAGTTCTCAAAGGCAGTTTTTCTACCAATTTAATATATTTTCATGGTCTACTCCTTTCGCTTGACTTTTTTAAACTTTGCACCCTTCTTCGCAAATACATTGTCATGCTCCCCCTTTTCTCACGGTTGAGCCCAGTAAGAACAATGCCTAGAAGTGGCCAGTCTTTCATTAAGTATCTCAAAAGGTGTTTTCCTTTTGGTATTGTTGAATGTCATATGGTAGGCCCACTAGTTGCCCGAGATACTTTTTTCATCTTGAACCTGCCTTCTTAAGCCAGTTGAATCGTCAGTTTTCTATAAACCTGTTGATGCACTTCGTATTCCCGTTACTCTTTGAGTGGTATAATGCTATCTTGATGTGTGCTATCCTATTGTCTTGTAAGAACTAAGTTGTTTCAGTCAATAAAATTGTAGCCCACTGACCATTTGGTTGCCGTAACCTCCTCTCACAAAGACTCGTCTAAAGAACCTCAATGATCTCTCCGGTGGCAGGTTTAGTTGCAAACTTAAAGCACATGCGCCTTCTCTCTTAGCTGCAGCTTTGCCCTTCATGAACATCTCAGCATGCAGTCCATGGTGGACCATCAAAAGGCCCTTCTTAACCTTTGTAGGTGCCAGCAAGCCACATGTGACCAGGGTTCCAGAATGATAGCAGCTTCTTCTGTGAAATGTGTGTCAGCTTGTTGTTAGTGTGCGGAGCTATGCTGTTTGAACAGGGCTACATTGTGCGCTGACTGTTGTGTTCATTTCGTCCCACAGCCTATCACTCGACCAAGCTTGTGATGGCATTGGACCTGCACACAGTACATTGCAGTTGAATCTCAGGTTGAGAGCAGGGCTGATAGGCACAGGAGCCAAGCAGCCGACTGCATGGTGTGCCTAAGAGGCTTTCTGATGCCATTGCAGCCATCATGGTCTCCAAAAGGGCAATGTGCTGTTTTTCTGTTATCCATGTTTGCGGTTCCACTCTTTTCTAATTCCATTTGGAATTAAATAGTGCTCAGACCCAGGAGGCACAAACTGAGACAGACTGCACAAAGACACAGTACAAATATTCTGTGTGCATTTGTGCATGTCTGTGTTCGAATACATTAGCACATTAAAGCCATACATATTTACCTTGCCAGTTTTTGTTTGAAAATCAAACAAGGTTTATTGATCAGAACCTTTCCTAAAACCATATTTCACAAAACACAAATTGCACCTTGCAAGGTTAGCCCAATTACGATACCTCCTGACCCAATAAACTTTACAGGAGTCTGTTCTTATCTGGTTGCTTAGGCATAAAACAAATCCTACGCGGTTGTGCCAGATTTCTTTTAATTAACACAGAATAATACAGAAAATCATAATACAAATGCATGCATTCATCTATCCCCACTTCACCCTTTTTTTTTTCTTCAAAATAATTTGCCAGTTTAAGTAATTTAGTAATAGAAAAACTGTGGGGGGGGGGGGGGGGGGGGAGGGGGGGGGGAGAGAAAAAAGTATTAGCAAAAACCATTATCAATTTCAAGACGTATACATCATTGAAGTATTTATGATTAACATCAGCCAGTGTAAGCTGTTGTTTATTAATAGTTGCGATAGAGGATTATAGATTGAGGCTATAGCGTTGGTATGTGCAGTGCAAGTTTTGCAGAGAGGTTATTCCCAAAATGTAGGATCTTCCGCAGTAGGGACGGATATGTTCACTGCATATATTTCTGTGGTGGGTGTTTGTAGTCGTGTGGTTAACCATCTACCATCTTGATCTGGTTCTGCTGAGATAATTGAAAGGCCAGAGGACTTGGAGATCAAGGTGAGGACCCCGTTTAAAAAAAAAAAAATAGCGGGAGACAAGGCAACTTCTGACTCTCATCCTATGTGGAAGCAAAGGACTTCTTTGTATCCAATTTTCGTCTCCTGTAAGAATACCAACCCACCCTTAAAAGATAGCCAATAATCAGAGTATTGTCTTTGCTTTATGGGGGTGGTTAAGTCCTTTGGCGTGAAGGGGAAAACCTGGTAGTGTTCGGATCAGCCATTAGAATACAGTGAGAGCATGGTATGCATGGTGTTATGGATGGCCATGGATTGTGAGACGGTCGGTGAGGAATCATGAGGATCATTTGACTCTGGATAGGGACAAGAAGACCGGGAGTAGCTAATGATAGGGTGATGGGCCATAACATGGAGAGAAGTCCCAGGACACGAGGTATAGAGTATGGGCGAGTGAATGTCGCTTGCAAGATACAGTCAGTAGGAACCGGAAAAGGGGCATAGCACAGGCCCCCCGCAACGCTTATAGATTGATATGGTTTAAACATTGAGGCCTTGTCGGGCGATTCATGTTCGTTTAGAGTACATAAAATACTTAGCATAGATTGAATACATAGATCTTAAGAAAACTCAGCACTGGTACATTAGCAATGTGGAGGCCCTATCAGCTAATAAATGTTTACTTAGAGTGCATAGATGTTAAGATAACTTGGTACGAGTAAATTGTCACAAGCTACTTGGTATGATCAACTTGGGATGAGTAACTTATTAGACAAGAGTTACTTATTGCAGTGTGACTTGTGTACATGAGTAACTTATTACACAGTGGCTTGTGTGTTAGCATGAGTATTGGCATACGTACTGTCATGCGTATTATCATACTTATGTATACAAAATCACAAAAAGACAGTTAAAATGAAAGAGAGACACAATATGAGACATACATTTGTCATTTAATCATGGTTAGTTTGAAGGAATCAATCAACTAATTGACATGATGTCATCGTTTTACATGCAACACCTTGTTCCTCAAATTTAACCCTAAAAAAGACCAGAGTCAACACATTTCGGTGGTAAAACCAGATGAAGCCACCTTCCTCAGGACAATAATATATCTGTACCTCTTAACGAATGGCCTATGATATTTACCTATGCTTTGAAGGTGAGACCAATATACAGGCTGATCTCAGCTTTTTTAGAGGAATCGTCAAACGTTCCTTGTTAAAAACTCTCTTGTGATCTCACCAGAGGAAAGTCACTTCTCATCCCACCTAAAAGGGTGCGGAAAATAATTTTAAAATCAGTATCCCCCGCTGATCAGTCCAAGTCTTCAATTGCCGGTCCTTGTCAGTGTAATATTAATGTAGGGGTTTCTTTAGAGGTACTCCTCTGTATAATATCCACGTAATATTAAAAAGTGGTAAAGGCTTATTGCCGATTCTTTTCCTCACTCGATTGGCCGTTAGAACTCGTTCAATCTGACCGGTATCAGACACACCCCTCCATTCACAGGAACATAAAAAAAATAATTATAATACGAGATTACATTTGGATTATATAAATTGGTTTTGGATTTCCCTTTAAAGACTGGTGGAGAGGTAACCTTGAGTGCTTCTGGGTATGCGAGTTGAAAGATTGAATACTAGCCTTCCAAGAGTAGTATAATTTTCAAACAGTTTATGGTGAGAATAGAGGGGTCGCTCTTGTGTTTTTATATGCATATTATCAGACAGGTACATGGATGTATGGAGTCCTAGGGAGGCCTAAGGATTTATATAGAGGCATTGTGAGAAGGGGGAAAGGGTTGCGGATAGGTGAGATTTGCATCTCACCAGGGAGTACATCGTGAGTTGAGGAAGTATGGTGCGCAGTGGTGAGTAATGATGCGCAGTGTGTTAAATTATGGAAGGATACTTGGTGGGTTTATAATGGTGTAATTATCAGTCCCTGATTTATAACCTGTGTTGTGTCCCTTCGAGCGTACGCAGAGAGTTGGGTTGTATCATAGAGTACAGGATGTAGTGGTGGGATAGCGGAATGGGTTGTAGGGGTTGTATCAAGACCACTGTCTTCACAAGGGGTTGTTTCGAGCGGAGTGAGTGGTGTTTGTTGCCTGGTGGGATATGGTAGTGCTTAAACCCTAAGGTAGTGTTTGAGTTCTGAAAGGTAAAACATTAGAAAACATTTTAAGCTTTATAAACATTAGACACCTAGAGTGGCATTAAAGAGCTTTGTAGAGGCATGCCACAAAACGTAGATATGAGGCATACAGGGCATTATGCAACTTTTGTAGAACAACGTAAAGCACTGTGACTAGCTACAAAGGTTATTGAGGCGCTCAGCCAGTTACACGTTGTGTGGCCAACAACATCAACTAGGACCACTTGTGGAGGCTTCCATATGATTTGCTTTAGTGTTGTCTAGGCAGACTCGTAAGTCGTCGGTTCAGAAAAAAAGCTGGTTTTGCCATGGAAGTTGATCTTAAATTTGGCTGGCCCAATAAAGGAGTGTTTGATGGCTCTGACAGTAATGAACATTTGAGGGCCAGGAAACCTAGTCCTTTGATGAGTGTCTCTCTGGTGGAGTCTTGGGAGATGTTGATCTTTGCGCTTTGCCAGAGGAGCAACCTCATTTTCTTCATGCTAGATAAGACGAGTTCAGTGTGCTGGTAGCGCAGAGGTCCAAAGATTAGACCCCGTCAGGTGGATGTGCTTTTAGGTTTGTAAGAGGGTACCTTATGGCTGCGTTCAATTTCAAACTCTTTGCTGAAGGTAATACCTAGAGTGTCTGGATTCCATATCTCAAGGAGTGTGATCACAAGGGGGCTTTATCTTCTGTTCTCCCCTTCTATTACGTCCTTCCAGTTCCGTTAATTCATGTTTGAGAGGGAGTTGTCATTCTTAAGTAGATGTTTGAAGTGCGCCTCAAGGAGGTCCTCTGTCATGCTTTTTCGTTTTTCGGCATTCGTTACACCCGGGTTTAGTTCCTTGAGGTCTCTTCTGATAGCAGCGACTTAAGTTTGCAGCATATCAGTGTTGGTCTTTGTGCTTTGAGCAATTTCGTGAACGTTTTATAGTTTTTTGAAAATCATTTCGAGTGTGGAGTGGCTCTCATGCTTTTTCTTGATCAGGGAATCGTGGTTTATGTCCTGATATTTCAACCTTTTCAGTTCAGGTTTAGGATTCTGGTCTTTCGGCGATTTGTGATCTCTCTCATCCGCCAAGACTGTAGGAGTCTGGTGAGTACTGGTGGAGGAGTGCTCCTGGAGAGAGAAAGAGAGACGGAGATTCCCTAGTCTTGCGTCTTTCTCAAAAAAATATAGGCAGATCTGTTTTGTTTTAAAGAATCCTTACACAAGGAGAAGTACATAGGTACTGTTATAATTTAAATGTTGCAATAGTTTTTCACAACATGTCATTTGATTTGGAACAGTGGTGCTGAAATGTACTGAGTGAATTTTCTTCTCAGTGCAGTAGTATGTTGAAATGCAACCTTATTCTGACCATTTACTCATCATGATTCTTACATACTCTTTTGAAGAGTTGTATGCGCTACGTGGCGCTCCTAATAATAACTGCTCTATCTACCCTTTTCCTCCTCACAAGTTCAGCTGTACTCGGTGCGGCTTCTCCTTACGAACTCCCACTAAATGTAGAACCCTTCAACACCAAGGTAGACGAAAGAGGCAAGCAAACTCTAGGACAGCTTCCACTCGCCCCCCTTTAAGATTCTGGAGTATCAATTGCAGATCCTTGCCACAACACAGATATAACATCCATGACTTTCTTGTTGAAAATCAACCTGATGCTATACTCCTGACTGAGACGTGGCTTTGGGATTGCTCAGGTCCGGATATTGCAAATGCAATTCCTTTCAATTATGCCATTCTTCGTCAGGATAGGGTCTCTGGCAGGGGTGGCGGAATTGCAATTGTCTACAGGAATGTATATACTTGTAAACTGGTAGATGCCACTCAAAAAGATTGTGAATCGGCCCTATTTAAACTGACCATCACCCCCCAATTGACGTTGTCAGGACTAATGGTATATCGTCCCCCTGGGACAGCGAGCTCATGGATAACATCATTACCAGATTTTTTAGCTCCAGTACTGCTCAAAGCATCGAATTTTACGATCTTAGGGGACCTAAATATACATCTGGAAGACCATGAGTGTCCTTATAGAAATCAGTTTCTCTCCATTCTGGAAGCTTTTAATCTTCAACTTCAAAACACAGGCCCCACACATTGCGCTGGCCATCTATTAGACCCGATTCTGTCCAATCTTCCCTTAGACTGTTCTCGAGAAGCCCTACAAATTGCCTGGTCCGACCATTTAGCCGTCCCTTTCTCTTTAGATATGGCTGAAACAGTAAAAAGACCTGAGATGGGAACTGCTAGACCAGCTCGGAATTGGGGTAAGATCAACATGCCAGAACTCAATAATCTGTTGATCAAAACACTTCCGTGCACTGAACTACCAGTTGCTGCACTCAGTTGCGCCACTGAACTTTGGCTATCTAATGCTGTCAATTTGGCGTTACCGATGACATCGAAGTCCGCTTCCTTACATCATCCCCCGGCTCCGTGGTACTCTGAACAACTTAAATGTCTGTAAGACCTTGGAGCGTAAATGGAGACAAGGTTATTCCCCCTCACATAAAATCATCTATAAAGAAGCCTTGAAAAAGTACCACAATAGCTGAAAAACTGCTAAAGCAGATTATGCTAAAAAAACTGTGACTGATGCACGAAATTGCCCTAAGGTGCTATTCTCCGTTGTTAAAAAATTGACCGGTGCCAACTCCACTCCTCCCTCTCCGGCACTTGATGCCGCTCAGTGTCAATCCTTGGCAGATTACTTTATAAAGAAAGTTGATCTTATCTACGACCATTTCACCTCACTCCCAGAGACTACCTCTATTGCCCCTGACATGGTCCAGGAACCGGTAAACAACGCCATTGATGCAGTAATTACTACTTGGCAGCCTTTAGATGCCATCTCCTTTGTCTCCTGCTTAAATAGTGTGCGATCGGGCTCCCCACGGGATGCTCTCCCAGCCAAAATATTAAAACAATTAGATCCCCTCACACACCCCATCATCATTAAACTACTAAACGCTTCTCTGAGCGAGGCCCATGTCCCCCAACCTTGAAAACACGCCATGGTCGTACCTTTATTGAAAAAATTGGGTGCAGATTCCTCCAACTCTGCCAATTTCCGCCCTATATCACTGTTGCCTATCTTTTCGAAGATATTGGAGAGACATATTAATTCCCAGCTTTCCAAACTAGTCGAAAACACTGCCTTTCTCCATCCCTCGCAGTCGGGCTTTCGGCCACGACACTCAACTGAGACAGCCCTCCTGGGGGTAACAGAGAGTCTTAGGCACGGTGTCGATCAGGGTAACACCATGGCGCTCATCCTGCTGGATTTGAGCGCAGCCTTCGACACCGTGTCGCATTCCATCCTTATTGACTCTCCGAAATCCCTAGGTGTGGCAGGCCAGGCCCTGGCCTGGGTATTGTCGTTCCTTAGCGACCGAACCTTTCAAGTGTTTTCCCCTAAAGCAGCTTCCACCATCTGTCCATCTACCCGCGGCGTTCCCCAAGGTTCAATCCTTAGCCCTTTATTATTTAATATTTATGTCAAACCCTTGGCGACCATAGTTGAACAGGCTGGGCTAACCTTGTTCTCCTATGCAGATGACACCCAGATTGTCTTCTCCCTATTAGGGAGAGACGAGAACAACACCTCCGCACTCAAGTCTGGCCTCATTCTTGTGGCCGACTGGATGCGGAGAAATTGTCTCAAGCTGAATGGGGAGAAGATCGAGGTGGTCATTCTGGGTCGGAACAAACATCTTTGGGGCCCCCGTCATTGGCCCATTGAACTGGGCAATGCGCCTACGCCATCCACTGCAGCTCGTAACCTGGGCGTCATTATTGACGACAGGCTAACTATGAAGCAACAGGCTACTAAGGTTGCAGCCATTTGCTTCTCAACGCTGCGGTGGCTTCACAAGATTTTGTGGATGCTCCCCCTCTCCTCTCGCAGAACCGTAGTCCAGGCACTTGTAACATCACGCCTGGACTATGGCAATATTCTCTACCTGGGCGCAGATAAAGCCACCATACATGTGCTTCAGGTTGTACAAAATGCGGCTGCGCGCCTGCTAAAGAACGTCCCTAGACGCACTTCAGCTGCTGCCGCGTTGCGTGACCTTCATTGGCTGAGCGTTCCCGAACGTGTTAAATTCAAGGCACTCTGTTACATGTTCAAGGCCAAGCAGGGCAGCGCTCCAACTTATATCCAAGGGTTGGTAACACCTTACACACCCTTGCGCTCACTAAGGTCATCGGACACTGGCAATTTCACAGTGCCAAGATGTAAGCTGGCAAGAATGGGAGGCCGCTCCTTTTCTATTTTGGGCCCGAAATATTGGAACTCCCTCCCACTAGCACTAAAGTCAGAGACCAACCTGCTCCGCTTCCGTAGGGCTCTGAAGACTCTTCTGTTCACCAAGCGCAGTCAATAGTTGGTTGTGGCCTCAAGTCAGGTGCTGCATTGTCCTTTCTTCTATAGTCTGTCCCTGGCGCCGGGAAACCACTGTTGGTAGCTGTGCGCGGTAAAAGCTTAAATAAATAAATAAATAAATAAATAAATAAATACACTCTGCCTTATTTGCTATAAGAAATTTACTTTAATAATATACTGAAAGTTGATATTTCTGATTCTGCCATATTATTACAGGTAGTGTGATTTTGCAAAAATACTCACTTGCATGCAACAGAATGGGTGGTCAAATAAAGTGTATAAACAGTATTACTTTTGTGGAATTGTGCGATCAGAAAAATGTGTACTGACAGTTTCATTAGAAAAGTATTTCCAAAATCCGTTTACCCAGAAGGTGTGTGTGTTTATCTAATGTTAGTGTATGCTTATTATGGTCTGTGTATCTTTGGGTAGGGCTGATTGGTGCATATGTGGAGTTTGATATCACAGGAAAGGGCCAGTATGCTTGCGTGAGAATCTGCCTAGTCCTCTTTAAAGATTTTGTGTCGCCTACCTTTTGTTTTGAACTTGTGGCCCTGTGAACGCAGCTTGCGCTGCACTGTTCTTCTTGCAGTACACAAACCGCTGCCTGCTGAAGTGGCTAAAGCTCTGGGACACAGTAGTGTTTGGCAGGGAGAAAACAGTGAAGAAAGCCAAGCCAGCCACAGACACCCGACAATCCTTTAAAGACCAGAAGAAGGACCAGAGGCCGCAAACCAAGTTTAAGACGAAAGCTGAGATTGTGGAAGAGATCCTGGAGGCCGAGCTGGATCAGCACAAAAGGCCCAAGAACAAGGTGAGGTCTGGCTGCCAGAGGAGGCTGGAGGATCACAGGGATGCCAGAGGCTTTCCACAGTTGCTTTCTAGGTGATGGGCTGGGATATTCCTTTACATGGGTTCTTTACCTCTACCACAGTGTCTTTTTTAGGCATTTATATTGCACCATAGACTCCTACTGTCACATTCTTGCTTACTCTATTCATCATTGTCGTACCTACCTGAACAGATTTGGTAACTGATGCTCACAGTATCAAAGCTTACACTGTTGTTGAGATTGTGAGTGCTCATTGTGCTCAACCCCACACCTTTCACCAGCTCTCAAACTCACACCTAAATTGCCTCAGAGATGCTCACGGCACAATATGTGAAGCAGATAATCATGGAGTGTTTATTAGTTACACCATGTCATCTTCATGGCAGATTTTGCCACCTGATCAACGGCAGATTTGCCTTTGAAGAAACCTTTCTCACTGTGGGCTGCCAGTGTGTGGAAGCTGTCCATGGACGGCTACTACCCAAGCCTAAAACGAATGAACTTTTATCATCTTTCCCCATCAGTCTTTGTAAAAAATGTGTTTCCCAAAATTCGAAATTGGGCACAATCAAAGTAGGAGCTAATTTGTCAGCTTTCAGTAAGTTCTAAAGGCATGGGTTCAATTCTGCAATTTGTGCATTTAGTCAGGTAAGGATATTCCATCTTTGTGCTTCTTTTTAAATTCCGAACACTCAAAGTTCCCTTGCACGGCTAAGATTCTAGCAATTGCTTCGTAAACAATGTTTCAGGTATTGCCTGTCAATACTGCAAGAATATCTGAGTTCTTAATGTTGAGTTGTATTCAATTTCTTTCTCTCTGATGACCTGACTTGCTTCCCATTGCACCTAGCGCACCAGTTATGCACAGGAATTTGGGTTTCTTGATTCATTTGCATCGTCTACAGAAAGTAAAGGCGATATTACATCTCAGTTAGTCCTCTGAGCTGTGAATTATTCTGCAGTTTGCAGAGTAGTGGAAATCTTCTCTATTGGCGCAAACTGTTCCTTCCCTGAAATATTCCGGTGTCATTTATAGTTAATAAACATGATTTGACCTTCATTGTATAGTCTATAAATGTATCCTGGTTGCTGAGATGGGTGGATGAGTCTAGGCGTCACGCTACAGTGGTCAGGACTCAATATTGACTGACGGTGGCACGCGCCTCACGAATGGCTACACCCAAGAGCCATTGGAAAGTGGATAACTTGAGTTGTGGGTGGAGGTCTGTGAGTTTTTATCAAATGTAGTGAGAGGAATAATAACCAGGACCGCAGAGACCGCGTCAGTCTATCCTATTCGGATTTGGGACAGCTAACCGGACGCCCGGCCTTGAGAAAGCCCTCGGCCAACTGGCTATCGGGCGAAACACGTGTCAGCTGTTTTTTTTGTGATTTCACTATTTTAACAAATTATTAAAAACGACACATTGTGTTAACAAAAGAATATGAGTTTTGTAAATTTAATATTCCTCTCACTACATTTGATAAAAAGGCACAGACCTCCACCCACAACTCAAGTTATAAATGTAGCCTGGCTGACTAGGTATTACCCTGATTACTAAATCAAGTGTACTATTGTCACGACTGCTAGCTCCTCAGGATCGGAACGATACTCAAATGGAGTCCACCTCCTGACGTCCCTGCACTCTGACTAGCTATAAGCATACAGAGCACAAAAGCAGGCAAGAAAGGGAAAGGTAAAGGTGGGAGCTGCAGTGGACGGGACACCTGTAACAAAAGAAGGCACACATTAATACATGCAATCCTCTTCCTACCCTTCTGTACTGTCTCCCTGGACATAAAGCAGTACCTGGTCAATGTTCAGGAGATGAACCCTTCCCTTATCTGAGATACTTCTCTCATAAAACCCGGTTGACCTAGAATTGAAGAACAACAACCGGTTAGTCTTTAGGAATCATACATTATTCACAGTGGTTCAATAATTTACCCAAGTACCATACATACCCATAACTTACTCCCCAGAAAGCCTGTAGAATATCAAGTCTTTGTGGAATCTCTTTTCCAGAGGGGATTGAGTAGACATCTACCGCCACATGGCTCCAAAACGAGGAAATCATAAACCATGGTCAGGGCCTCCCTACCCTAATGTCTCGTGGAGGTGTAATATCACGCAAACCATTAAATCCATCCACGTAAATATAAGAAAACAAAATCAGCCTTACCGGCAGGCGTCGGAATTCAGACAATGACTCCCAGTGTGTTCTGGTAATGAGGCTGCAAGCCCGGGGTGTTGGACTGATGAGATTGAACTCGGGAGGGGGCAATCCAGCGGCTCCCAGTTCGAGGATCCTCAATGCTACCACACCCTGGTTCCAAATACCTGATGCAGCTGGGAGGGGGCAATCCAGCGGCTCCCAGCCCTTCTCTTAGGCTTAAGATTAATTCCCAGGATCAAACTCTATGGCGCGTTCACTCCGCCGAGTGAAAGAACAGGTTTATCCTGTTTGTGCACGGAGGGGGAAAATCCAGCGTCTCCCGGCACGATCACAGGAAATCAGGAAACAAGACGTAGCAGAATACTGCCTGGGGCGCTCTTGCTCAGCCCAGCATGAGCGCGAACTTCGCTCCGCAGCCGCGGAGACAACCCAGGCCAACGGGAGGAAACAAACTAATCCAAAACGGCTCCGCAGGGTCAGGGCGTCCACAGTGCCGTGAACAAACTCCAAGGACAAAATCATGGGCCAGGACCTCTGTCTCTCGCATTGCTAAATGCCTTCCTGGTCCTCCCCCTATTGCTAGGCATTATGGGAGATGTAGTCTTCCCTGTGTTCCCATTTTCGACAAACATGTCCGTACGGTCCTGACAATTATTTCACTTTTGCAAATGGGCAGTATTGTATGCTTGTACTTGTGTATGCTTCTTTTTTGAGTCCTTTTTGGTAAGTGTTGGAGTGATTTATTGATATAAGAGTTTTACACTTTCTGCAAAGTGTAGTAAATATGTTCTGCAAAAGTTCAGGAATCCCATTAATGTTTGTAGCACTCTAAAAGAACTAGGGGGCACAAGCCTCCCACATCTTTCCAAGAACGAGGCGCCTTTACTCTTCCTTCTCTGGATAATTCATATCCTAAAAAGATTTTTTAACAAGCAAATTTTGTATTTTCTGAAACAAAAACACCCGCCTCAGGAAGCTTTGTGAAGATTCTATGTACATGTTGTAAGTGTTCATGTATATCATCAGTGATGTTTTTGTCATAATTGTAAGAGACTACACTCTCATCACTAACTCAACTATTTGTGCCACAACTACACTGCCAATGTTGTAAAATGAAATTCGATGCCACCTAATATGAAGGAAGTCAAATAATATAATTTGGGGCCATTCTTTGGTAGAAAACCTATCTTTGTCTATCATTGTTTTGTATTTCTTGCTAGTTAGTTCGATCATTAATTCCAATACTATGTTCATTTTGTACAGCATATGTTTTACAATATTGCTTCAAATTGTGCTATTTGTGCTTATTGAGCAGTGAAAGATGATTAACAGTTACTTGTTAAAAAATCGACAAGATAAGCTAATTACAACCATCATTTAGATTATCCTAATTACAACCATCATTTAGATCATCCAATCAAAATTACTAAAATGCAAACCGTGCCAAATCATAGGTCCTCCAGATGATACAAGATTGAATTGAGGAAAGCGAATAAAGTGCACTTTAACAATTAAACAGAAACAAACAAGTTGCATCCATCTTTGGAAATCCCAGCAAAATTGATAAAGTGCTAAACAGTACCAGATTTTTACATCCTTCAAATTCTACATGTTTAAAGTGCAAGGTGTGATTAAAATATATTCTAGCAAATTGAATGCTAAAATTCAATACATCTCTAATATCAACAAACTGTTGAAGTACTTGCTGATGGGACATAAAAACTAAAAATGAAGTACATTATTCCGAATAAAGTGCATTGTAATCTCCTTAATTTATCAGATTTTAGAACCTGGTATTAATTGTTGATGGTCATGTGAAAGCAAAGTATTCATTGTTGATGGGCATGGGATGATACTTTCCTGATACTAAAATACATTTTAGTTTTTAAGGTCTCTTTCTACCTCCAGTTTTGTTTGATATTTTGTTTACCTGTGGTTCATCACATGAGGTGCTGTACCTTTATTCCACCCTGCCTAATATTTGTCCAATGCTGGAGCCAATTGTAATGTACACTTTGTGGTATACTGGTCCTTACCTACCTGGGGCACTAATGAAGTAAATACTCCCATTATAACTTCGACTCGTAATGGAGCTTCGTTTATGACCTGAAGGGGGCAGTCGTCTTCTGCGAGTATTATCAGCCAACTGAGTGCAGAAAATCATTGAGATTACTCACTCTGTATCCCCTTCAATCTGAATCCGAACTAAATCTGCTCCAATTAGATGCCCATCAGATGATCCGATTGTATATAGTCATTAGTGTCCTCCATGATCAGGTGATATTTCAGTCTTTCGTGGGCTATAGTTATTCCCTTCACACTGTCTAGCACAACCATCTCCCAATCATGTTCTTCTTCAGGAGAAATCAGGACACATTCACCATCCTTACAATATCTCCTCTTTTTTTTGAAGAGGCTACTTTCATGGTCCCAATCCCCGACTTTGCCCTCCTCTCTGCTTATATGTTTGCCCTTTGTCAGGTCCTGGTGAAGAATGGCCGCTTTTGCTTGACTCTGATTTCTTATCTCCATGATCATGTGAAGAATCAAGAGTACCACTCATCGGAGGACTGATCTTTCCTGGAGCTCCTTTTTCCCTCCTGTCTCTCAGATTATTTCCTCTGTTCTTCATCTTCACAATAAAATGCTTTTCTTTTTAAAACCACGTCTGAACGCTTTTATACGCTACACAGAAGATTATTGCTGTTCCAGGTGCCTTTTCTTTGGAAGATATTCATTTCCTGCCTTCGTGTTTTTTTTTTTTTTTTACCGAGGTCTTTACTATTTTACCCCAATGGATACATAAACGTGGGATATTCTTTTTGGTAACTCCTCTTCTTTCTGATTCTTTGAATTTGCAGCATATGTCTGGCGAATTGCTCATAGAACTGATCACTTTTAATATTACCAAGCCCTATCACAGCTGTTGCATGTAAGCTTAATTCCTAAGACCATTGCAAGTGATGCTCTATATTCTTCCTGTATTTGTTTAAGTACTTTTGGTAATAGTGGCATGCCGTGTGTAGTCCTAGATAAGGCAGCAAACACACTTCCCCATCCCTGACACTGTACATTGGGGATTGCCTCAATAGGTGGGCACACATGCAAAATGTGGTGTTTGTCCAGTAGAGTAGAATGAGGAAGCACTTGTTTCTAATTAATAGGTTTTCTTTGCTGACCACAAAGATATCGTATTTCTTTTAGTTGAGCAAAGTCCCATTACAGTATTTATTGTCAGTGGATTAATGGCATTACCCTACATCTGTTTAGGTGTTTGTACAATCTACTATTTCAATACTTCGATACTGCGATATGTCTGTCTCAATAGTCTGTATATGTTTTCTTCTTCTGTAAGCATTTCCCTAGTCTCTGCTATAGCAAGATATTCCCATTCTGGGTGTGGTGTGGATGTAGCTAATACAGGTCAAGTCTGCCCTGGCAATGTGAGTGGACCTAAACCATACTGCTTGTACTGTATGTGGTTGTTTCTTGTTAAACAATGCAAATTGCTCAATGTAAGTCAATGGCACCTCAGTATAAACAAAAGGATCATTTTTGAATGGAGGATCAATCTTTACCTACTTTGTAAATATCTCTGCTGTATCTGCAGCCTTTAGTTAAATCCAAAAGTAGAACACCTCCATAGTATGTACCGGTCTACTCCGACCACTGGTACTACTTTGCCCCATTTAATGGAATCGCCTTTCCGTCATGTGGGCAGGGGGGGGGAATGTTTGCTGGTATCTCAACCACATCTAATTAATTCAGTCTTCTCTGATTCTCTAGCCATTGCTCCCAACAACTAAATAGCACTACTCACAATATGGGATGATCCTTTGCATCTGTTTAGCGCTTACCAAACCCCAGCATGAGACTGGGATAATTCTCCAACCTTCTGTGGCGAATCATAAAATACATCGGATATAGCCGGTTAAGACTATGTGTTCAGCCTATCTCTAGGGCCCTGGGACTTAGGGGCCATAGGGTTGATTCCTGCATTTAGTTGCCATGATGTTCTAAATTCACATTTTGGGGATCTGAGGTGGCGGGGGTGGGGGGGGGGGGATGAGGAGGCTCATCCATGTAGATCTCCGAGCCTAAAGAGAAATAATCTGTTGGTACCCTCTTCAGAGAAAAGGAAGACTGCCAGGTGTATTGCTACAGCATCTTATGCCCATTCAGATATTGAGTTTTAGGAGCTGGACAACACTGTCAGAATAACCCTTATCCAAAGGGAGGAGTATTGTGTATAGATATAGACCCCCACACCCCACCCCCAGCCCTTAGAAACAGTATGCCCATTAAGTGTTTGGTATTTTACAACTTAACCATTTATTTATTTACCATACATCTTGTGTAGCAGAATGATGGTAATTATTATTGTACACAGAAGTCATAATATAAAGCAAAATAAATATTAGGAAAACCCCAAGCATATTTCATCACACATTCTCTATTCGAATAGTCTAGGCCCTACTGAATATCTGCATATGTATTCGTAATCTTAATATTGTTATAGTGGCTAAATAGCTATTCGATCTTCTTAATGTCTTGTATGCCAAGCCGCAAAGGTATTCCGCAAAAATTTAAAGCCATTGCTTCTGCAGTCGGTTATCAGCACTCCTGTATATCCCATTAGCAATCATTCCCTTTGTCTGCTCTTCTCACATCCCTTTATACTTTCCCCTCCAAATATTCTCTATAGAGTGGGCAGGGTGAGCTCCTGCATTTTCTTGTACCATTGCTCTGCAACGCTATCATTGACTCTGTTAAAAAAGCTCAAACAAGACAGGCAAATGTAACCATTTCTGTATTTTTTCCAAGCCAGAGTTTGTGCAAGGCAGGATGGCTGTGTAGCTCAAATCACTGCTCGAAGTCCTGCAGGTTTCAGACAATGGAATGTTTTCAGTTCTGTTTTGTTTGTGCAATTAAAGTCAACTTACAGTTGTGAGAATTATGTCTGAAGTAATATGGCGATCTCGCACACACTGTTAGCATTATCATTGAGAATATTGGATTTCTAGGCCTCACTCTCCAAAGAGTTTGTCCGTCCATGTTGGCGTACAATCAAGCCTGGCTTGTAAGTAACAGGAATGTTTTATGGAAAAAACGTTGTCACACATGATATCCTCACAAAGTGTGTCACTTTGTTTTCTTCACTTTTATTCTTTGGAGTGCCCTATAGCACATATTAAGTACAGTGACTACATTTGAGAGTTCTGCCCTTGAGGGTGTTTGGAAGTCCTGCCATTTTAGAACATTTCCAAATGTTTGCAATATTGCCAGTTCTGTAGGTGACCAAGAATAACTTTTCTTTTATATATTTGGTGATGGTGTGCTGGTGATAGATGGCGCTGCTCTGTGGTCCACCCGGCCTTGGGAAGACGACACTGGCACATGTCATCGCTAAGCATGCAGGCTACAATGTGGTGGAAATGAATGCCAGGTAAGTCCACTGCTTCTCTCATTTGGGGAGACATGGGACACTGTCAAGGAACTGGTCCGCAACATATTTGCATCCTAAAGGCCTATACAACACCCTGTATGTATGAAAGAAATATCTTAATCCTTCCATGTGCTAGGGGAATTGTGTATTTCCTAAATAATTAAGAAGTTTCAATACTCCTTATTTTAAGTATTAAGAGAGTGCCGATGCGTTTGGTTGATTATCATAAATGGTCCGCTCAATAAAAGAGCTCCCTTCAGATTAGGAGGCCCTTGCTGGAAGGGCCAAACTTCCAAGTGCATGTTTATATGTATTGTTAAAATAAATGGTTTACTTAAAACAGACACGTTTTTACTACTTTTGGACATTAGAATTATTTGTGGATCTAGAACTCACATTTGTAGTGCTTATAGTTCAAAAGAATGTTTTCCATTTTATTGCTCTGATCATATGCTGAGTTTATAAGCTGTGGATCTAAATTGAGCTTCCATCCCTTTGTTAATGTTACTGCCATGGATAAAAATAGGCTCTTCGCCTTTATATAATTAAGTGTCTAGAGAATTGCTTGATTGATGTCAATATTTATTAATTTCGTAAAGGATCTTGCGAACCAAATATGAGAACAGGGGACCTGAACATCCAATCTGAAGTTTTGGACAAGTATATGGGATCCTTTTCAAGGATGATGTAACCTTGAGAGTCCCAGAACCATTAATAGGGAAAAGGGTGCAGGACTGCCAGGCCAGCCAGATGAATCAACATTTTTTTTTAAAAACATTTCTTATTAGAAAAGTCGAGCAGCAATAAATATGCGAGGAAATACTTAGGATATCCGTATGTATATATCGGATTGAATATCATCAATGGTACAAGTTTATATTAGCATACCAAAATATTAACAGCAAATCCGTAAGGTATACATATATAGATAATTAATTCTAAAATAACCGCTCTTAGGTGTTTCATAATCGCTTTTGAACTTTTTTTCCCCCAAAGCTTTCAAAATCAATGCTTTCAAAATCCCTGTTTCCATCACAAATAAATGACAGAAAAGTGTCACCCAGTTCTTTATGGAGCCTGCTATACAGATACCCTGTTCTTCTCTAGAACATGATGAAGCAGGAATGAGTTTCTTTAAATTGCGATGGAACAGGAATGAGTCTATTTGTAGACCGCATTTGAGTAGGCGAAACCTCTTTAGCTTACGATGACAAGTTATTTTAATTCATGATACAGCAGGCATGAGTCTTTTCAACGCAACACACAAAGAAACAGGACGTGTTTTTTTTTAGATCGAACTAGAACAAGGATGGGTCTCTTTTTTTAGATCACCACATAAATAAGAACAAGTACCCTTAGAATTGCAGGTATTCTGGTGGATTTTGTTGGGCAGAGCAATACTTTTCTAAGCATGAAGCTAGTAACTGGTGATTTCAAGTCTTGACCTCAGTTTTATGGTGACTTCTACTCCTGTGTTTTCTTTCACTCTGTCCTCAATCCTGCATCACCTTTTCCCTGATCAAGTTCACAACTTTCATAAAATATTTCATGACTTCTTTTAACTCAGCACCATTGTAAGTTCAGCCATCAACATTGCTGGTCCGCTCTAGTATACAAAGTAATTCCTTTCTTCTCCCATTTTTGATTTGTATCCCATACCGCACCATCACTTTGTACTGGCTTCAAAATACTTCCCATCCTTATGATTAAATTAATGAAAACCACATTCTCCATATATGTATACGGGCAACTTAGCGTGGGTGTATTTCACTACATCAATAGCAACTACAACCACTCCATATCACTGCATAGGAACATAGGGCCTTACATATATTTTTGACCATATTGAAAGTGCTATTATGCCCCATGAAAAAACATTATATTGCCGGATATTGCATTTCGTCACACAAACGAGACTAGTTCTAACTATTGAAAGAATACTACTTACCTCTAACCCTAAGAAAAATCTCCTGTAAACCCAGTGGACCTCCATTCAAAATGCTAAAAAATACTTCATTTTCCAAAAACTGATCACACCTTCTAGAAACGCCTTCATTATGCACCATATTTGTTAATAGTACTTGGAAAAGAAAAACCTAAACGTTATGACCTAAATTGTTATGTTATGCTACTTGTAAAGCGCAGCATATACCCGGAGGTGTCTTGGTGCTGATTATATAAGCAGCGATGGGCAGAAGAGAGAACCCAGTTATTGAAGAGCCACATTTTCAAAAGTCTCCTGAACTGGGTAATAGAGGGAGCTGACCTAAGATCCAGTGGAAGAAGATTCCAAGATGAGGCTGCTCTGACCACAAAGCTGCTACCATCGCCATTAGGGAGCCTGCTGATCTTAAGTTTCTTTTTTGAATGTACCATGATAAGGCTTTCTTCAGAAAGGAAGTTCCTGAATCGTGGAGGGCCTTGTATGTCAGACATTGTTAAAATGTCCAACTTATAACCAAAACATTTTGCTTTGCACGTAAATGAAAGTTAGTTTACACTACCACTTATATTCGTCATTTTAAACCTAGAAGCAAAATGTGTATGTAAAAATGTAATTTTATTATGCAAATGTTGGAGTACAATACAAGTGGCAATGTAAAGGTGACAGTGTAACTGTGAGCATGTAAAGGAGTTGCACGTAACAGTAGCGTTTTTCTACTGATTTATTTGTGGTATAGAGCCTTAAATGTGTAAGGAAGATCTTTGAAGGATGAACAACGAAGGATGACAGGACTTTTGACACTACTGCTGATCCCAATAGCATCAACTCGTACTACATTTATCATTGTTTCTAGAAACAAAATGCAATTTTATCGAACTGAAGTGGAGTGCGGGGTGCAAATCCGATATTAAATCCAAATTAATTTGACATGAGCATTGAATACATTTATACAGGCAGTTTTTTTCCTTTTTAGTGATGATCGTAGCCCGGATGTGTTCAAAACCAGAATTGAAGCTGCCACCCAAATGAAGTCTGTGCTGGGACTGAACGAGAAGCCTAACTGCCTGATCATCGATGAAATAGACGGAGCTCAGGCTGTGAGTAAATAATATTGTCTGCAAATGCTTAACTTGATCTTCATACTGTGCTTACAGGGATTACATAGTTTTGCTCCTAAATGCTTTGCCATCAGGTTAATCCACAATCATTTGCAGATTGCTAGTCAACATTTGTCTCTTTTTTTAATATTGGAATCTCTACATTTCGCAAGCTTGGCAGAAAGGGGCAGCAGCACACTATACAGAATGCGTTGCTATGGTGGTAGCAGCAGCTCTCCTATTAGCCAGCTTACCTGGAAGAATTAGAAGAGAGACCCCCGTTCGCCGGACTCCTAATTGCACACATTTCCATGCATGCGTAAAACCAGATGCGGCAGTCGAGCCTTCTCCTACGCCCACTCCTAAAGCGTGGAACGACCTGCCGCTACACATTCCTCCCCACTTCTTGAATGCCGCAAGAAGCTGAAAACCTGGCTTTTCAAGTAGTCCCTCTAGATTCCAGTTTGGCTGGACTCGCACCTGCTCAGCGTTAGGATACCCTCCTGTGTGATAGTGCGCTCTACAAATCTGCATAAGAGTAATGAGGAATGTACTGAAAAACTGCGAGAACTACAACTATGACTGAAACAGGGCCTATAATAAAACTTGGTCAGATATTCAGAAGTAAAATCTCAGCCTGTAAGCTGTTCTAGAAGGTTTTAAAATGCACCCAGGCTTAATCATAAACATCATCTGCAAAGCTTGTGTAATGGAATGCCTTCTGACATCTGAACCTTTTTTGGGAGACAATAAAGGTGGTTTTCACCTGACCTCATCTTCAATCAACATTCTGAATACAGCTGGATACTTCCACTCAGCAGCTTCGCAGGAACTCTTCCTCTCCAGTAATCATGCATGCACACTAAGAGTGGAGCCTCTGATTCTTGTAACCTCTCTCCTTGTCTTAGATTTCCCCTGGCATTTTTACTTATTTGATTTTATTGATAGTTTTTATCTATAAAGTGCTCCAAAGCCTAGATGGCAGTGTTCCACTTTTGACTGGTTGGAGTTATAGGTCAAGACATTGCATATGAGATGGCCATGGAATTGAGAGTGGAATCAAACAATTACATTGTCGGGCGGGATATCAGTAGTTCAGGCAAAGCACCAGTTTATATTTACAGGGTGGTTAGGTGAGGGGGAAGTGGGGTAATTTGTGGATTTGGGGTAGATCAAGAAAATAAGCATTTCAGGTGCAATATCGGGCTGATGTCAGGTACAGGGCGAGGTGATTCTGTAAGGTGGTAATGAAGGAGGAAGCGCTTGTTTACAGTACCTCGCTTCCTTACCTAGGGCCATGATTGTTGTGGTGCAAGTACTGACCGAAAAGGGTAGCTTTCAGCCAACCATTAAACATTGTAAGTGTGAGCAGCTTTTCTAAAGGTGAGACAGTAGGTTTGCTTAAGTGTGGTGCAAATGTTCTCAAATTTCCTTTTGAATGGTGATGAGACAGTCTGCTCCACAGAAGGTAGCTTTTAGACTGGTTCTTGGTTTGTCATTTTATGAAGTCTGTTGCTCTGTTCTTAGCCTGTTACTTAACCTCCATGGAGCCTTAGATCCCCTTCTTCAAGGAATACAATAACCCTGATTTGACTCTACATCTCATGACTATGTGAGGCATCATTATTTTTCCTTATTGTGCTCATTTATTCTTTTGCTTCTCTATCCCTAGGTTGCCATTAACATGCTGTTAAGTTTGGTCAACCGGAAGGATAGCAAGGAAACAGATGCAGGAGGTGCTGCAGCTCCCCCGCCTGGCGGAAAGAAAAAGAAGAAAGATGGGGGGCTTTTGCTCAGACCCATCATCTGTATCTGCAATGACCAGTTAGTTTTATTTATATTCCCTGTTTCAAGTCAAGAGATGGTTTGAGAGATTACTGTGCAGTTTGTAGCTATGGATTTTTTAAAGATGTCAGCACATGACACATTTAGGGATCTTGATCAAACTGAATCTGCATGTCTCAGTCTACTTGTTTGTAAGTCTCAGATTCTTAAAACATTTACTGTGATACCATGGTCTGTACAAATATAGGATTGAGCCTTTTTCTCAATATGTTTATTGGATGAAAGAGATAATAAAACTGTGACCTAAAAACAAGTTAGGTTTATCTGTCCCCCTGTATTGAAGCGTAAAGTTTGCCCATGTCCTTAATAATGTCATCTTAATTGTTAATGTTGTACGTACTATGGGAATCATTCTTTTAACTTCATTGTTTTATTTTCCTATTTCCTTTCGCCACACCTTTTCTCTTTTCTTTTGCCACACCTTTCTTCTATATTCATATTTGTTTCCAAAACTAGAGTTTGCTGCAAAATGCAGTCATTCTTTTGAAAGTTGATTGCCAGCCATCCTTCCTTAGTTTTGCACTAAGGCCTGCTAGCTGACAAAGAAACAGATTTCTGATTGAGACTTCTAGCCGCTGATTCCTTACCTTAGAATATTCCTACGGCATCAGACTGAATTTGGGAATTTTCAAGCAGTACCTCTACGCCAGTAGGGGATATTGATCGGCTCCGCATCGTCCACGGCAGATGTGACATGCAAGGTGCCTATATAAGCGCTAGCCCAGCGCGCTGACCTCAGGAGACAGGTATCCGAGTTCATTTTTTGGATTGCTTTTTTGACGTTTTGTAGACCGTTTTTGAGCTGTTCGCTCCCAGTGTGTTTAGGGATGTCCTCCTAAAAACCTGTTGGGTTTAAACCCTTGATTTGCCTCTTGTTCCCGGAGCCAGGCCACGACTCCAAGGCTTGCTCTGACTACTACGCCATGAACCCAAATGCGGTTCAGGGGTGGTCTTTGAAGCTTCTGATAGCCGAGCGCTAGTCGAATCTGCTATGCCTTAGGTCCTTGTTGCGTGGAAGAGCCCGGACCCGTTCGCAGAGCTTTTAGTGGCAAACTTCATTGCGCTTGAAGTAATCGTCAGGTAAATCATACAGAAAATCTAATAAGTCGAAGTATTCTTCATCCTTAGCACACCAGTCCAAATATTCGAGCGAGGTGCAGGAACGACGCCCACCGTTGAAGGTCCCGCTCCCCTGCGTCAGTTGCGGAGCCTGAGCTACAGGGACCCAATAGCTTCCAGATGCCTCCCTGCAACTGCCCAACTAACCATTGCCACCTGGACCTCCCTAAGCACTGCTAGAGGGAGTCCTGATCCCCAAGAGGTGCCCCCAGATCCTAGACCCTTGGCTGGCAACAGAGGGTACTTACTCCTGAACTACAGGTAAAAATCCTGAAATTTGGGGCTCCTCGCAGCGGCGAAGTTGACACTTTGTCGAACAATGGCCATCTGCAATGCGAATTTCCAGCGACTGCTGCTTTTCACCACAGCAGTGGCAGTCTGCTTAGGAACAAACCGAGAAAGGAGGGTCATAGGGATACAGAGTTTAAAGACCTGATCCTGGTTCATATCCCCAGCTACACAATATGAACAACACAAGGAACCGAATCGGTCTATGAGCAAATTGCTTCTGGCCTAACTGACATTGATACCACTGTATCAGTGGGTTCTACAGTCACTGTTTAACAAATTACAAGAAGCAAAAAAAGGAAAACACAAGAGCAGTGAACCAAGAACACAAAATGTGGAACTACTTCAAAAAAACTGATCAACAAGATCCAGATCATCTCATCGTGGATAACCATCAAACAGACCAGGTAATCAGTCATATCATTTGGCCGTCCAACTTGTGAATTGGCGGGTCCTTTGATTATCGAGACCACATGCCACACAGTAAGTTGTTGATACTGGATCTAGTCCACAGTTAACTGTGAACCACCAACTGAGAGCCAATTATTGATGGTAGAGAGAAATAGTGAAAACACAGTGCAACTAACCAAAGGTGGTGATGTTAAAATAGGGTGATATGTCTCAAACAAACTATTTTAATAAGAAACAAGGCACACCCCATAAAGTATCTTATGTCTTAATCAATGAATCATTAAGATGACTAATATAACAGGGAGTAAGGATAGATATCTTTGGACTCTACTAAAGAGGTAGATATTTGATGTCTCCCCCTGTTTGCATCTACTTGTTCCACAGAGCGGGGCCTCGTATACCTGAGCACGGTCCAGGTGAGGTGAGGTCCGGTTTCCTGTCATTCTGGATGAGAAATATTTATTGATTCATTGATTAAGACATAAGATATTAAGGAAGCACAGATGTTTGGGGCTATTGTAATACACTGTATTAACAGGAGAATTATTTTCCCAAGAGATTGTTATTGACATCCGCTGACATGGACGATTAGTACAAAAATGTTGGTACAGGTTGTATTGTTTTTCAACCTTTATTATTTGTAAATTTCTCACAACTTTATTTGGTGCACTATTTAGTACACACATAGTTTAACAGTAGCAACAAGTAGAAGAACAGTGGCCCTGATGAAAGCCTAGGGACGTTTTGCCCGGTAGGCAGGAACATGTTGGCCCATATTGCGACAGATATTTGGTTAATACTGTTGTTTGCGCTGTTCCTGTTTTTTAATTAGGGGATGTGCCTTGTTTCTTATTAAAATAGTTTGTTTGAGACATATCACCCTATTTTAACATCACCACCTTTGGTTAGTTGCACTGTGTTTTCACTATTTCTCTCTACCATCAATAATTGGCTATCAGTTGGTGGTTCACAGTTAACTGTGGACTAGATCCAGTATCAACAACTTAATTTGTGGCATGTGGTCTCGATAATCAAAGGACCCGCCAATTCACAAGTTGGACGGCCAAATGATATGACTGATTACCTGGTCTGTTTGATGGTTATCCACGATGAGATGATCTGGATCTTGTTGATCAGTTTTTTTGAAGTAGTTCCACATTTTGTGTTCTTGGTTCACTGCTCTTGTGTTTTCTTTTTCTTGCTTCTTGTAATTTGTTAAACGGTGACTGTATCACCCACTGACATAGTGTTATCAATGTTAGTTAGGCCAGAAGCAATTGGCTCATAGACCGATTTGGTTCCTTGTGGTGTTCAGTCTGCTTCAGAAGCAACAGCCTTCCAGTGCGAAGCTCCATCCACAACTGGCTCTTTTCGCGCTTCAGCAGTGACCGTCTGCGATGTCTGACCTGCTCCTCGTGTATACAATGACCTCCTCTCAGCTCCCCCAACGCAGACCTCCACCTGAAGCTCCTAGATTCGCCTTGGACTCCAGAAGGTAATTTGTTCAGCAGAATTACCCTGGTCCCTGTGTCCAACCCGGCGCGCCATCACCCTGACAAGGACTGTGTTTGTGTTTTGAGTGGGGCTTCCATTCCAGCCAACTAATATTTTGTTATAGTGGGTCGTAGTCCGAGATACCTCATCAATATTCATGAAGTAGGTTGTATATTGCAATTCATTACATTTAGATGCCATCACAGTGATGGTGACCTGTGCGATAATTTTTCTTTTAACGCAGCTCCTGAAAGTTGGCAGTTCTCCAATTGACTATTTTTTTCTCTTTTAACATTCAAAAAGGGGAAGGTGTCCCAAAGGCACCCCTTCCAATTTCCAATTGGGTTAGCACTCAATTGAGAGTGTACGTAAAATTTCAAAGTTTGGAATACGTGGAGAGTAAAGCTAAAAACAGCTCCAGAGTTTGTGTGTTTCAGGGAAATGTTTCATCACGCTGATTCCATCCTCTGAACTGCCCATTAAAATGCTATTTAGCTCAGTAGTACTTATTCTTCTAGGTTTCATCAATAAAAACCTATGCATTATAACATATCTCTGGGTCGGAAATACTTCGCTATGATGCTCTAATGCTTTTCTGGTGTCAAGCTCTCTATCTATATTATACCAGGCAATGTAAAGCTGTTTAAGGGTGTTGACAAGTTGTGTTGGTGTTTAGAGTGAGAATTATAGTGCGTTTCGCTGTACATGAACTGAACCTACTTGTAAAGTATGTGCTGCCAACAAGTTCCTCGTAGTATACAGCCCTGCACTTCAGAATTCATTGACTTGCTTCTCTCAAGGTCTCTTCATGCTCCTGCAGTCTATCCTAAGTGAATGCAGTGTGCTGGAATCCCTGCAATAGGTGGAGTTACTATGCTGTGACCAGGATCAGCAGAGTCTAGTTTGTTGTAAATAATGACCCTTCAGTTGGAGACTATTCTTGTTGTAATCAAATTTCTTTCTCATTGTGGAAGATGGAAAAACTGATGATTTTAAACATTCTGTATATTCAATGCTGAGCATCTTTGGAATAGGAATTCATTCTCTATGTAGTGGTGCCTTGAATCTTAGACATTGCACTTTGTACATCCTAAAGCCTGGTGTCCAGAGATTTCACAGCCAGAAAATGATAGCACTATTTTTTTGTTTTTGCAGTTTTATATAGTTCGAACTTAAACACAAGCACCAGATACCTTAGACAAGGGCACATTAATTGTTGGTAGGAACAGGGAGATTAAGTGATTTGCCCAGAATCAATGCATGCTGAGCCGACGCCGAGGCTCAAACCTGGTTCCCCATTTCCAAAGTCGATAGTTCTGGCCATTACTCCACATCCTCGCAACTATGATTACAAAATTATATTTCTTGAATAAAGAATGGATGAAATTAAATGAAATGAAATGAAAAATTCCACTTATATAGCGCATAACTGCCCGGAGGCCTCGCAGCGCTGGTGACTGATTACTGTGTTCGACTGCAGGGCAGAGTTAGTGCGCTTTTGAGAACAGGTAGGTTTTTAAGGATACTAAGCATTTGGAATGAACATGCATACTGCCTGTTTTTTTTCTAAATATTTACTGTGGAGTTGCTTCTCCCAAGCGATTCAAGCATATGGAAAACACAGACCCCCATCAGGAGGGTGACTTATTCTTGTAGACAAGTGTGACTTTTGCATCCCCGACCCTTGTTTGTAGTGGTAAACCTGAATAAATGGGCTATTCACATTATTTCAGATTCATTTAAGCATTGTTCCCACTTGTGCGCTTTCTTTGGTAGGATGCGCAAAACAGGCAGTTTTAATATTGAAATCTGGATTCCAGCCCTACCTCCTCTATGTGAAACACTATTCCATCAGGGGAGGGAGTTCCTTGTGTTATGTATAAACCACGTTTTTGCTACGATTGCCCATACGAGTTTTGAATAAATGTTTAAATGTAAAAAAACGTATTAGACCTTTTGAACAACTATTAACTGTGTGGAATATATGTTTTGTTTACTTAATAGTTTGGGTGAGCTTGTATGATTTTGAAATGTGGATCATGGTGTTTTTTTAATAGGAAGGAAAGTGTTGTGATTGAAGTTTGCAATCTTTTAAAATTTGTATTCGGGAGAGGTTTTTTTTTAATTAATTGCATGGATTGCTTCCAGTTTTCATATTTTCCTGGGGTTTATACATGCCAAATATTCATTTAGTTCTCATTATTCTAGGATGTTTTTTTTCATATGTTGCCCTGACAATGTTGGGTGATAGTATTCTAAACTCGCTGTCTATGTAAGGATTGTTTTTGGGATTGAATACACTAAGGGAATTGGACTTATTTCCTTTATGAGCTAGGGAATATTTTCAGAAACATTCTGTAGACTATTAGTATGGTTCAAGCGATCGCCTATCGCCATGGTGAAAGTCACCTCTTTCCAATTCATGGGTTTTAGAGAGAACATAAGGTGTATAAATGTTGTTGGCATCCAGTCCTGTCTCTTATGTTAAAATCCTGTGTATCTGCTAGCTGCTGCGTTCAGGGCTGCTTCCGGTTCTTCCTGTGCATTAGTTCAGCATGTTGATATTGCTTCCTGTGCATTCAAGGGTTAGATTGGGGAATTTAGGGTGACATGAATAAGAATGCTTAATATGAATAATTCAAACATTTCTTTAAACAGGTATGCCCCATCGTTGAGGCAACTGAGGCCGCAAGCATTCATCTTAAATTTCCCAGAGACATTGCCCTCGAGACTGGTCCAGCGGTTATACGAGGTCAGTGTACATGTTATTTTCATGACAGGCACAGAAAAAAGATAATTGTTAGTATTTCAAGTTTCATTGCAAATAGAAGCTGCCTGTAAACTTCTCTGAGTAGGTCCTCTTTGTTCCTAACGTTATAATATTCTGACAGCTGCAGACAACATAACTGTACCCTTCCATGCGAAGGAGCCACCATTACTCCTACCTGTATCTTCAGCATGCATCTGTGCCAGAGAAATCAGCAGTAACACTCCTACTTCATCACACCAAAGCTTCCCTCATAGCCTCTGATGAATCCTCAAAGTCATGTGTTTGGCATCAAAACAAATAACTATAGAATGCCAATCTACCCAATCCTTTATGGGTTTCTCCGTTCTATGGCTGTTGTCTTCGGACAGTCTGACTTTCAAACGACAGTCTTTGTAATCTGATCTGAATGTGCATCAAGCTAAACTGCTGATTTTAAGGCTCCCATGCTGAAGGACTGCCCCCATGGAAATGTGTTTCCTTAATAGTTGATCTTAACATTGTAAAATCCATACCAAGAATTGCAACAGTTGGGATAGGATAATCTCTAAACTTGTTCACCAACGAATCCCCTGTATTCCAGGAATTTTAAACCTTTTTCCTCGTTAGAAAATGTTTGTTGGGGACACATGTACTGCTACTGACTTGATCACATTTTCTACTGGTGAATCAGCTGATTCCCTATCCTCAACCTTCTTTGCCTTTTTCATTTCCATCCCCCACTGGTTTCACTTCCAGTTTGACAGAGAGTACGCTCCACCATTTTTGTTGCAAGACCTTGCATTGTAGGATCCTCACGAAATTCAGAATTCCTTCTGTTCATGTTTCCTCAATCTTATGGGAAAACAGTAACCTAGAAGACCTGCTTCTTTCCTGTTTTTGCAGCTTTGTTTTAGTTACTTAAAGGAAAGTTGGAATGAAGTCTTCAGCCTCCGGGCTGCTCCCCTTCTGAATGGACTTGACATTTTCGCAAATCAGAAATAAACACTTCCTTTTTGAAACACACCCCATGTCTTCACTTTTATAATGTTAGTAAGAAAAGAGGGCAAAAGTTTGTTGCCAAGGCTGAGATTCTCACTTTGGTATGAAAAAGATATATAAAGATTCCAAACATCTTTTTTAAACTGAAGTAAAAGAATCTCATCCTCTGCTAAAGCCTGATAACTTTCCTTAAATTGCAAAAGCTGCAGATGCATTCTTCCCCTTAACATAGTCATCAAAGCATGCACAGGCACATATGACCAGGAGTCGAACCATAATCTGCACTTTGAGTAAGAACGAACACGAAGGTAGAGTTTTCTAAAAATATTTTTGAAATGTAGATTAAAATCAGGATATCTCCCATTTTTTCTGGAATAAGTTCACCTTTGAGCTATTCTTCAGACCTATTCCTTGTTGCCAAGGGTCATTCTAATCCCTAGCACCACACAAGATGACCCACAACTTTATGTGATGTATTGAGATTCTCAATTTCTTTATCGACCTGGCTTAGCCAGTCGATGAAGTCGACCAACTAACCTAACAAGTTTTTAATCCTCTGTTTAGCAGACCATAATCTTGATCAGAGCTATGAAACTCGCCATGCATGGCGTTAATGTGAGCCCTGCGCATGTAGCCAAGCTGCTGTCAATGTCCTTTAATCCTAGATGTGCTCTGTCGCCAATATATCCTAATCTTCGCTTAGGCGGAATGAAAGTGCATGTGTTCTAAACAGTTGGAATCACTGCTGATTAAAACATGGTGACAAGCAATTCAACTTGGTGGATTTCTGGCAGTGCACCTTGTGTTTCAGACATTGTTTATGTTAAAATAAGAAGCAAGTAAGGCAGGCACGTCTTATGGAAAGCATGGTATATTTATGTTGGTAAATATCTCGCTAACTGAAAGACACTGTTTCTGCTTTTCTGCAGATTTCTGGCATTCAGGGCATGAAAGCGGATACAGGTGCTCTCATGGCTCTGTGTGAGAAAACAGACAACGATATCCGATCATGCATCAACACATTACAGGTAGGCGACTTCTCTTGCGACTATTCTACAAGCTGCCTAACGGTATGGTCTTTAAATTGTATTTTATTTTATTTTATTTGAGTTATCTCCCAATTCCCCCGAAACAGATTACATCACAAAAGTCTAGAGAGATGCAGGGTGACACCCGATAGCGGACACATCTAATGGCAAAGTTCTCATTTGCTTTTTAGCAGGACATTTGTTTTCAAAAGTCACATGAAATTAAACTTAATAATTTGTTATGGGCTACATAGGTGTGAGAAACAGATCTGACTATCCCTGCCCTTTGATGACCTGGGAAGATGATGCAAGTTCTGCCATTCTAGAAATATGAATATTTTTGCTGGGGAGCAGGGTACTGCTATGGATTGCATAACCGGATCCCCCAGTACCGTACTTTTATAGGAGATGGGTAAAACCTACTCATTTTTGAAGAACTTCTTCATATTGGATTTGATTGCAGATGAAAGTGCAAGGCTTGTTTAGTTGCATATTTTCTATTGTTCCTGAAAATGCCGGACTCATTTTCTGGTACCAATCTAGTTTTTCCATGATTAGAAAGGAAAAGCATTTTTTTTCTTTCTAAATATCTGCTCTGTCTCTGACTGAAAGTCCCCCAACACTGACTTATTCCCAAGGATATGATCTAAGCCGCTAAGAGTCATTCCTTGGCAGTCACCCCACATCCTATTTATTTTCCACCCCTCCAATCAGTTTCTTTGTGTCTTTAGTAAGTAAGGGTTGTTAAAGAAAGGTACTGTCACTGTGTTAAAAAAAATGCCATGTTGAATAAAGTAAAATAGCACGCTCTAATAGATAAAAGAGACTATACAACAGATTATACAAGATATGAAAAAAAGCTATTGTTCTAAAATAAAATAACTCATCACAATGCAGTTATTCATTAACAATGTAAATCCATCTTAGTCACAATCACTTGCACAAACCAGATAATCACTACATCATGATAACTAACAGTCCAAAAACCAGCAAACTCTTGAATCACTGAGTGACTGTACTCTTCCCTTTGACGCTGAACTCTGTTCTGCTGCCTTTTGGCTAGATATGTGCTATACAACTACCACAGTTACTCTACAGCGAGGCCAGGTCAGGCCACACAGTTCTAGTTTTTACCGAGTATTCGGACGTGACGTCACAGTGGTATATTAGGTGCCAACCGATATGATGTCTGTTCCTTTATAGGTCTTGCCTAGCGATGCAGCGCTATGCGCTGCTTGCAAAGCGAGACTTATTTTTGCTGTGTAGGCTGCGAAGTGGGACATTAGATGTGCACAAGCTTAAAAACCCATTGCAGACAATGGCTGTGAACGCGCGCTTTAGCAGACATAGGCTGTGAACGCGCACGTCTGTTCTCGGGCTCCCCTACGCTTTCACTTTCGTGAGCGAGTGCGCGAGCCGCAGACCACGCCGGTAGTGTATAGAGGTTAGTTAGCTCACTGTTTGCTACTTAACTCACTGTTTTTTCTCTGCACGTTTTCACTGTGCCTTCATACCCACACAATTCAGAAAAGGGGGTGGTGATGAACAGAGTGTCTGAATTAAGTAGGCCACTCTTACCCAGTCCAAAGATCAGGGCTTGATCCATCACCGTTATTTATCTCACTGCACCATCCCAGCTCAGAACCTGGCTATATGCAAATCAGTCTGTCCCTGGCCCAGTGCATCATGGGAACAGGGCAGACTAAACTACCAAGCCAATTCTTCACCAGAAAGGAGACAAACTACCGGGGACCGGTTTCTGGCATTTCAGCCGTCTTCAGCCCGGCTTCCTTGAATCCTGATGGTGCAGTGAGAAAGGGACTCATGTCTGAGTATACCCTGCCACACCTGTAGTGGCCAAAAACGATTCAGAAAAGGGGGTGGTGATGAACAGAGTGTCTGAATTAAGCAGACCACTCTTACCCAGTCCAAAGATCAGGGCTTGATCCATCACCGTTATTTATCTCACTGCACCATCCCAGCTCAGAACCTGGCTATATGCAAATCAGTCTGTCCCTGGCCCAGTGCATCATGGGAACAGGGCAGACTAAACTACCAAGCCAATTCTTCACCAGAAAGGAGACAAGCTACCGGGGACCGGTTTCTGGCATTTCAGCCGTCTTCGGCCCGGCTTGCTTGAATCCTGATGGTGCAGTGAGAAAGGGACTCATGTCTGAGTATACCCTGCCAAACCTATAGTGGCCAAAAACGATTCAGAAAAGGGGGTGGTGATGAACAGAGTGTCTGAATTAAGCAGACCACTCTTACCCAGTCCAAAGATCAGGGCTTGATCCATCACCGTTATTTATTTCACTGCACCATCCCAGCTCAGAACCTGGCTATATGCAAATCAGTCTGTCCCTGGTCCAGTGCATCATGGGAACAGGGCAGACTAAACTACCAAGCCAATTCTTCACCAGAAAGGAGACAAGCTACCGGGGACCGGTTTCTGGCATTTCAGCCGTCTTCGGCCCGGCTTGCTTGAATTCTGATGGTGCAGTGAGAAAGGGACTCATGTCTGAGTATACCCTGCCACACCTATAGTGGCCAAAAACGATTCAGAAAAGGGGGTGGTGATGAACAGAGTGTCTGAATTAAGCAGACCACTCTTACCCAGTCCAAAGATCAGGGCTTGATCCATCACCGTTATTTATCTCACTGCACCATCCCAGCTCAGAACCTGGCTATATGCAAATCAGTCTGTCCCTGGCCCAGTGCATCATGGGAACAGGGCAGACTAAACTACCAAGCCAATTCTTCACCAGAAAGGAGACAAGCTACCGGGGACCGGTTTCTGGCATTTCAGCCGTCTTCGGCCCGGCTTGCTTGAATCCTGATGGTGCAGTGAGAAAGGGACTCATGTCTGAGTATACCCTGCCACACCTATAGTGGCCAAAAACGATTCAGAAAAGGGGGTGGTGATGAACAGAGTGTCTGAATTAAGCAGTCCACTCTTACCCAGTCCAAAGATCAGGGCTTGATCCATCACCGTTATTTATCTCACTGCACCATCCCAGCTCAGAACCTGGCTATATGCAAATCAGTCTGTCCCTGGCCCAGTGCATCATGGGAACAGGGCAGACTAAACTACCAAGCCAATTCTTCACCAGAAAGGAGACAAGCTACCGGGGACCGGTTTCTGGCATTTCAGCCGTCTTCGGCCCGGCTTGCTTGAATCCTGATGGTGCAGTGAGAAAGGGACTCATGTCTGAGTATACCCTGCCACACCTATAGTGGCCAAAAACGATTCAGAAAAGGGGGTGGTGATGAACAGAGTGTCTGAATTAAGCAGACCACTCTTACCCAGTCCAAAGATCAGGGCTTGATCCATCACCGTTATTTATCTCACTGCACCATCCCAGCTCAGAACCTGGCTATATGCAAATCAGTCTGTCCCTGGCCCAGTGCATCATGGGAACAGGGCAGACTAAACTACCAAGCCAATTCTTCACCAGAAAGGAGACAAGCTACCGGGGACCGGTTTCTGGCATTTCAGCCGTCTTCGGCCCGGCTTGCTTGAATCCTGATGGTGCAATGAGAAAGGGACTCATGTCTGAGTATACCCTGCCACACCTATAGTGGCCAAAAACGATTCAGAAAAGGGGGTGGTGATGAACAGAGTGTCTGAATTAAGCAGACCACTCTTACCCAGTCCAAAGATCAGGGCTTGATCCATCGCCGTTATTTATCTCACTGCACCATCCCAGCTCAGAACCTGGCTATATGCAAATCAGTCTGTCCCTGGCCCAGTGCATCATGGGAACAGGGCAGACTAAACTACCAAGCCAATTCTTCACCTGAAAGAAGACAAGCTACCGGGGACCGGTTTCTGGCATTTCAGCCGTCTTCGGCCCGGCTTGCTTGAATCCTGATGGTGCAGTGAGAAAGGGACTCATGTCTGAGTATACTCTGCCACACCTATAGTGGCCAAAAACGAAAAATGAGAGGTGTTACCTCGAAACCGGTCCGGTCCTTGGATGCTTGATTCCGTTCTGGGAAGGACATGGCTTTTGTAGTTCGGACTGGACTGTTCCCATGGGGCACAGGGTCAGAGCTGATTTGCATATCGCCATTGTCTAACCCGGGGTGGTGTGGAGTGCAAAAAAACGATGGATTTGGGCCCAGATCTTTGGACTGGGGTGAATGTGTGACATTGATCCACATTCTGTCCATCACCTGTTTTTTTTTCAATTGCCGCCATAAGTGCGCTGGGGATGCTCAGACGTGGGTCCCAGGCACTCCACACCACTGGAGTCAAGCTAGCCGGGCTGATGAGAGGTGTTACCTCGAAACCGGTCCGGTCCTCGGATGCTTGATTCCGTTCTGGGAAGGACATGGCTTTTGTAGTTCCAACTGGACTGTTCCCATGGGGCACAGGGTCAGAGCTGATTTGCATATCGCCATTGTCTAACCCGGGGTGGTGTGGAGTGCAAAAAAACGATGGATTTGGGCCCAGATCTTTGGACTGGGGTGAATGTGTGACATTGATCCACATTCTGTCCATCACCTGTTTTGTTTGCAGAAAAGACTGAAGCAGCAGAATTCACGGACCTCTGACAGGCTTGTTTAAAAACAGCACCGTGCCCGCTCACCGCTCCCGCTTCCTCAGCGCCACACATCTGACCGGCTTCACCAGTCTGCTCTGTAGCCTTGCACTGTATCTCTGTGCATACCCGGCTCTGATGCCTGTAACCCTGAACCCCTCACCGCGCACACAGACGCATGCGCTAGGCTTTGCGTCCATAGTTTGAATCACTTACTCCCTCCCCCCACTCTGTTTTGCTGTCCCAGCCTCTTACCTTCATTCGCACCCAGGGCTCTGCCGCTGCATCCAATCATAACCCGTTTCCTCCCTCTGGCCACCTGGCTCCTAGCCCACCCACCCTAATAGTACACTACCCTCTCTACTCTACCCGTCCGAACTGTGTTCTCTCTTCTGTACCAGTACTTTTTTTGTAAGGTCTAGTTAGTAAAAGTATACGCTCTACAATGAGCCTTGTGTAAAATTGAAAAGAAGTTGGCTCCTATAATAGTCACTGCTTAACATACCAGGGAATCCCGAGCATCCCTCCCTACCTGACCATCTCCCTACACCAGACAGGTAATAAAAACGTGCAGTGGTTGCAGTTGGGGTGGCCCCCTGTACAAAGCATGTACCTCCTGTCGTACATTGCTTAGGTTCTAATCACGTGGTACAAATTGGACACTGTTTACAGTATGCCTGCATGTGTTTAAAGAGTACCTGATACACAGGGATACTGCAAACAGTGAACTGCATGCATGTCTGGCTACAATGAGCATATAATACAAATACGGGGTTCGTGTTTGTTTGGAGTTAGAAAAATTGAATAGTTTTTGCTTTGTGTCTGGATTACAGATGAGCCAGTATTTACAGTAAGCCAGCTTGCCAGTCTTTATTTAGCCTGTGATGCGTTTGGAGGTGGAAAAATTCCATAGCTTTTGCTTTGTGTCTGGAGTACAGATGAGACAGTATTTACAGTAAGACTGTTTGTCTGTCCTTAATTATCCTGTGATGCTGATACTGCAGTATATACAGTTCCTGCGTCTACTTGGGGTACACCAAGCCACCTCATTCACATAATGTTCTTGAGAGAGAGAGAGAGAGACTGACACTGTCCCTCTCTCCAGGTCCCCAGTATCTATGTACACTTTGCCAACAATACCAAAAATGTGGTGTTCGCAGATGGTCAACATATTCTGAGGACATTAAACAATAGTGCATTTTCTGCAATTTGTGTTTCTGCTTTTGAGTGGAGTTTGAGTAGTTCTGTGTTTACAATCTGTACGTTTCTTTACAGAAAAGGGGCATGTTGTGTTACTACTTTTGTGTAGTGCATTCCTCCCATTTGTATGGCCCTAAAGTGATTTTCAAATCTGGACGTCCTTGTCAGTTCTGGAATTCCCTTTCATCACAGTTCTTATGATCTATTGACACTGTGTTTGGATGAGCAAGGTGGCGATGAGATCAAAAATAAAAAAGCATTTACAATGCAATAGCTCTCGCAGTTAGTAGAGTTTAAGCTATTGCAATTTTAAATTAGAATGCCTTTTATTTATGTTTTTTAAAAAAAAGGCATTGTTATTTCCGATGGCAGATTTTATTTCGACAATACAAACGTTTATTCATTACATTATTAAAACCCAGTTACTAAAGCAACCGTTTTCTGTAACAGCTGTTACTTTTAGCACTGCGACGTCTAAAACATTGGAAGATAGTGCTACATAAAAGTAGAATAAATAATGCACCATGGACGCTTTTAAAGAGAAATACATAAAAGACAATGCCATTTACAATACCAACAAATTTAAACTTTGCTAATGCAAGACCTATTGCATTGCAAATGCTTGTTTTTTTCTGTGCCAACCTTGACACAATCCAAAGCACTCTCTGTGTTGCAGCAACACAATTCTCTGCTTTAGTCAGTGGTTAGGTCAGATGTCTCCCCAGCTGGCCTCAACCTTCAAGCTATGCAGACAGTGCAGAAAGATGATGTCCCTTCTGGATGCCCACGATAACTGTATGTGTTGTCTGGTGTCAGGACATGACGCAGTGGTCGTGAGTCTTTTCACCCTCATACATCCGAAGGCCATCAAGGAGTTAGAGGCCAGGTTATTTTTTAGACTTGTCAGGAGATCCTCAAGTGCACTACCTCATCCCAAGGTAAGTCACCTTCCGGGAAACTTTTTACCAATAAATCTTCCAAAGAAAAACACTAAAAATGACATCGGAGGAGAAGTACTTTTATTCCTCAAGAAAGAGGTTCTGTTCTGGGGCTGGTCTCAACAGTGTATTGTGTCCACCTATGGTAAGGCACTGAGTCCAGGCAACCCTTAGTGATAGTGGTTAGGTCCCTGAAAACCAAAGCTCTCAAGGGGTAGCTGTGGAGAGCAGCGGAGGCTTATCCAGGTGGGTGTAAAGCAGTTGCATGTACCACTGTGTCGGTCAGTAAGCTTTTCACACAAGAAAGAGCCACACCAGGTGAGTAGAAAGATACTTTATATTTATTAATACACACTCAACACTAACTTGGTATATCTCCTACGCAGAGATATCAATTACAGGCCAAGTTTACTTAGAAAAGAGGTATGTAGAATAGAAAAACCACATAGGGCCCAACCGGGGGGCCAGACCATATACTAAATGTTGAGATACGAGGTGAGTACCAAAACGGGACTAGTACCCAAGGTTGGAGGACCCCAGGGGAAGCAAGGAACCACCCAAGGTGAGTAGCCAGGGTCCCCAAGGCGCCTGGGTGCAGAGTGGGTACACAGGATCAGATATCCATAGTACAACACAGGGTAAGTCGTGGTTGGAAAATTGGAGTTCTAGGAGCCTTCCCAAGGGACCCTGAAGAAACTACTTGGATCAAGGAAGTTTGGAGAGTCACACCACCCATGGATACCCAGAAGATAAGGATACCTGCACCAGGGAGCCTGGGTGAATAGGGGTGAAATGGTTTCGGATTCCTCTGTAGATGCCAATAGAGGATAGTGGAAGTACAGAAGCTACAGCATCTGGTGGACCAGGGAGGTGGAACCAGGACGAAGAATCCAGACGAGAAGAACCTGAATGCATAGGGGACAGAGTCCAAACCCCCCCATAAATGCCCAGGAGCACAATAACAGCCCTGGTTGAAGGTGTTTGGTGTAGCACGTAGTAGAACAAACAGCTGTGGAGACCAGGTGATGTTGTAGGAGCCTAGGAGCCTTTCACAAGCTGTTTGACGCTGGTAGAGGAGTGTAGGAAGTTCTTTGGTTGGCAGGACAACCAACAAGTATTGATCAACGCAATCTATGGTTTGCGGGAGACGATGCTTACTTGCAGACCAGCAAGGTCTGTGAGACTAACCCAGCAGAGGTAGGTTAGGGCCAGCCCTCAGCATGTAGGAGAGCCAGCAGGAGTTGATGGAGGCCTCTCGAGGACTCTCTGGCAGCAGGCACAGGAGGTCGCAAGGAAGCCCATGCAACACACAGACGCAGTTCCACGATGCAGAGGTTGCAGGCCAGATAACGTGCTTGGAGGTAGACATTGATGAAGGCAGAGGCTACTTGAAGATCTTCTGTGAAGAGAGCCAAAAGGCCTTGCTAACGCCAACTGACTCAGTGCACAGGGAGGCAGTCTAAGTTGGCTGGAGAGGGATTATAGTCTCCCAACACTGGTCAGTCCTCTGGAGAACCATCAACCCACCACCTGTGTTGCAAAGCCGGGCGATGTCCGTGGGACAACAGGATCAGCAAACCGGTCGTTGAGGTGCTTGCGGATGCAGGTAAGTGACTCCTTCACTTCAAGGGAGATTACTTCAGACTAGGATGCAGGCTGAGTCTTTGATGACTCGAAGGATGCACAACCATGGAGTTGCAGTTCTTTGGAAAAGCACAGGGACCTAGATGCAGCACGATTCTTCTCACCTGGCGCAGTCTTGTCATGGGTCCTGGCTTGAAGAACAGCAGAGTGTCCACCAGCAGAAAAGTCTTTGAACAATCTTCAGACAAAGGCAGTTGGATCCAGAAGTTGTTGTCGGGACGAATGCAAGGACCCACCCTGAGGGGTGCCCTTAAGTAACCCTAAAATGGGGCAGGACCTCTTCTCTGGTGACCCACTATCAGAGGGGTTCAGGGACGCTACTTAGATGTTCTAGCCAGTCAGATGCTCCCAGGGGTCAAGATTCAATATGGCAGAATCAAGTTGCCACCTGGAGGAGCTCAGGACACCTCCCTAGGGAGGAGCTGGATGGGGGGGGGGATCACTCCCCTTTCCTTTGTGGTTTTTGTCCCAGAGCGGAGCCAAGGGCTACTGAACTGGGCGAAACTAGTTTATGCACGGAGGACACCAAATGTGCCTTTCAGTGCAGTCTGGTGGTGCTCTGAAGCGCCCCCACCCTACCTAATTCTCCTTCGCAAGAAATATTTGTTTAGCTTCCCCTGCCTGAGTTAAGCTCATCAGCGGGGGAGGGGCAGAAAACTGTCTAGGGTCTGCAGCAGTGTGGGCTGGCAGTCAGACCCTGTAAGGCTACCCAGGTAGGTATTGGAAGGAGTGGTCCTCTAAGGAGCCCTCTAGTACATGGCACCATGCAACTAACACTGGAATCGGTCTAGTCGCATGATTTATTTATTTATTTGAGTTTTATATAGCGCTGGCTAGACCCGGAGGTATCAGAGCGCCTTACATAATGATCAGCGAGAAACCAGGTAAACCGTGTGAGTATCTATGCCAGAAAGATCCTACTTTCCTACAGACGTCACTGACTTCGGAATCTTCCTTGAAGTCAGGCGAGCCCCCTGTGCCTAAGAAGTCTAGACTGGAGTTCTCTGGTCCTTCAACTGACCTTGTGCAGCCAGGGCCTTCCAGCTACCACGGCTGGATCTTTTCACAATGCCCAGGGCCACACCATAAGTGGTGTTCCGTTCCTGAGAATTTGAGGATTACAGATCCTCCTACTCAGATGCTACACCTGCATGGGTTTTGGCCCCAGTTCCTAAATCAAAGCTAAAACACTGTGTCACATTCGCTCGGTCTCCTCATCAGCACCAGTCCTAAAGACAGTGGTTGCACTGTCTACGAAGCTGCCACCAGCAACATAGTTGATAGGCCAAACTATCATCTGTATGCAAAGGAGAAGATCTGAGCTAATTTAATTGATGAATTGTTATTTGAACACTCTTCCACTGCCCAAAGGTTCACCTGCGTGGAGAAAACTTTTGCTTCAGACTCAGAACCCTTGACTATGAACGATAACAAATTCAGCTAAAACTAAAGTAAAGTCGACAAATTGTATAAGCTACTAAAAGGTTCTCCAGAACATTTGCTTTACTTCCAATACTGCTCTATTGGATAATAAGGTGGCTGCATGAAGAAGCTTTTCCGGCCCAGCAGTTGACAGGGAGATCAGCAGATGCCACAGACTTGCTCTGGTTGACCAGCACTTTTTGTCCTCCCATCCATCACCAGAGAGTCTGGGTATTCAGGCAACGTTTTCTAAGCAGAACCCTAATCCCTTCTCTGCAGTGACAGGAGATAGGTAATCCAAAAAGCTGGATGTCATCAGAAAATATGTCATTTGATTGATTTAATTTTCACTTTTAAGTAGACAATCCAAGTAGGAATTCCCATCAATGTCTTATGGTTTAATCACTTTGAGGTTCCTTTCCAGATATTTGGCAATCCTGATCCTTAGCAGTATGAAGTGGGAGATCTGCTGGAGGGAGATTATGGAGTAAAAGTGCCAGCCCCCTCTTTATGAATGCTCTGGATGCAAATTCAGCACCAGTTCTTGATATGTAGGTAGTTATAAATTGGGTGCAAAAGAGTTTAATGAATGGTTTGGCCATACCTTAGACACCGTCGCTCTCATAAAGTTGAAAAGTAAAAAAATACAAAATCAGCCCCATAGAATACCGAATACTTAGCCACGATTAAGATGTGTTGTAAATAAAGTGAACAGATATGCAGGACAAACTATTTCATGGGGTTCAAATAAGTTGCGTATGGGAGCTAATAATATATTAAAAAAATTATGTAGATCGGCCTCAATAGCATATTTGCCGGATTAGATAGAGACAAACGGGAAATTACATCAAGAAGTTTTCAAAGTGATGAGGAATCTATGTTTACCCTTATTTAATAGTGCAGTATTACTGGGATCTGAACAGTTAAGTGAATCGTTCTCAGTTCTTTCAAGGTAAAATGCTGGGGAGCATTGAAGAGTTAGAATCCATGCAATCCTCCATATTGGAGACAAGTCCGCCAATAACCTTATCTTCATTTGTAATCTGTCATTAAAGTAAAACCAGTCTCTCCTCTGGACCCCTGCCTGGCCTCTTGCTTCAATTGTGTCGCAAACACCTTTGCACCGATGACTACTAGTTTGTGCAATATGTTGGATGAATCTGCAACCTACTCACAAGTGTGAAAGGAGGTGCAGATTTTTCACATCCTAAAAAAGCCTTGAGCCGGTCCCTAGCAATTATCAATTTACAGAGCCATCTCTTATTTACCTTTTCCCAGCACATATATATTCAGGGAGAGACATCAGCAGAAGCTACAGTTGCATCTAGAAATCAATGATGAACTTAATAAAACTCAGGTGGGTTTCAGTCCATTTCATCACACAGAACCAGCGTTGGTACCAGTTCTTGGTGAAATTAGAATGCTTCTAGACAAGAGTTTCAGTACAGCACTGGTATTGTTAGATCTCAGTGCTGCATTTGGCACAGTTACTCACCCTATTCTGGTCAACAGAGTTAACTTGACTGGGGTCCAGTATAGGGAGCTAGATTTACTCATATCCTTTCTTCTAACCTGCACACAAATTGTCAGACTGTCCTTCTTTGCATCGAAAATTTAGCTCGGAGTTGTGCAGATCTTGCCCATTGGTGCTTTATCAGTCTCACATGCACCTAACTGGGAGCCATAGATTTGGGGGGAATCACCAACTTTAACAACAAACAATCTGGGTTTTATAAAAGATAGTAAACTAAGTTTAAAGAAACACATCTGAAAGAGACTACTAGTTATAGATTCCTTACCTTAGAATCACCCCCAGGCATCTGGTGAAATTGTTTTGTAGCAGTACCCTTGCCTGTCGGTAGGTGGTGTCGGTTGACTCCATGTGCAGCGTCGTGATCACCAGGATGACATTGCGGTATCTACTTAGATGCCACCCCTGCGCGCTGACTTCAGTTCTTTACACGACATTCCACGTCAAAAGCGCAGAGCCACTCAAGACACTGACCACTGGTGCACAAAACTAGGGTCCTGAAAGGGAGTCCCTTACATTAGAAGTCAGTTCGCAGAACTGAGAGGATGGGTGGGTCGGTAAGGAATCTATAACTAATATATGTCTCTTACAGATATATCATTACCGAAGGTAAGTAACTTGTTCATCTGAAAGAGTCTATTGGTTATAGATTCCTTACCTTAGAAATTATACCCCAGCAATACCAACCCCGGAGGTGGGTCAGCGAACCAAGTTTACACCTGGAAGTCCTGGAGAATTGAACGGCCAAAGAAGCAGTCTCTCCGGATTTGAGTATCCAGGCAATAATGTCTAGTGAACGTGAGAGACTTTGCGTCCCAAAGCAGTTGTGTCTGCCGTCGACGTGGTGGAGTGGGCGTGCAATCCTACTGGAGGTTCCTTCTTCGCCAATAAATAGCATATTTTGATGCAAAGAACGATCCCCCAAAAGATGGTCCATTTCTGAACAGCCCGACCTTTTTTGGTGCACACATAGCAAACAAAGAGTTGATCGTCCACCCGGAATTGCTTTGTACGATCCTAAATTAAAGGATGGTGCACATTTTGGATGCAGACGGTGGAGTCTTTCTGCCTCTTTAGAAGGATGCGGGCGTGAAGAAGGTGGGCAAAGTGATGGTCTGTCCTATGTGGAAAGAGGTTACCACTTTGGGGAGAAAAGAAGTCCGAGTTCTGAGGACAACCTTGTCCCGATGAACAGCAAGGAAAGGAGGCTTAGAAGAAAGGGCCTGAAGCTCACTCACCCGGCGAGCAGAGGTGATGGCAATCAGGCAGTTTTCAAAGTTAGAAGTCTGAGAGGACAATTATGTAATGGCTCGAAGGGAGCACACAACAGGTAAGTCAGAACCAGATTCAAGTCCCACTGGACATTGCGAAAGGAAAAGGAGGAAAGCGATGAGTAATGCCCTTTAGAAACCTATTTACAAAAGGGGACTTGAAAAGAGAAGGTTGATCTGGAAGGCGAAGAAAGGCCGAAATGGCGGAAAGATAACCTCTAAGAGTGCCCAGAGCAAAGCCCTGCTGAGCCAAAGAAAGAAGGAAGATGAGAACCTCTGAAAGAGGGGCAGTAAGGGGATCCACCACCTTTGCTGTGCACCATGTCACAAATGTACTCTGGTTTTGTTATTAGTATTAGTGCTATTTTTTGTTATTATTCACAGAATAAGGCATTTAGTTTGCTTGCTCTGTTTTTACGAATATAATGTTTTGTTTCCAAAACTCAGAAGCCCTCTGAGTTTCATCCCTTAAACAGGTCGAGTCCCTTGTCCACAGTCTTACGCATCCGACGGCTATATATTGTGCCATCTTGTCCACTTGTATCATTCTGATGAACAAGGGTGGAGTATATCCTCCAGGTCTAACATATCAGACGAGGGCTGCACCTGCTGACCCTAGTCATGCTTTTTTGATGTTTGGGCTCAGGAGTAGAGCACTGGGATCTACTAGGATCATATACACTGTCTAAGTCCCCTAGTGAATCCATACCAACTGGGTCAGCCTCATCTACTGGAACTGGGGCCAAATCAACCCAGTATTGCGGGTGGTACCGCTTCACAGGCACCCGGGAGTGCCCTTACAGACCTGGTTTACCATCCTATGTGGACTCGGACCAAGCCTAGAATGCATCTTTAAACCTGCGAAAGGTGTGTCCCCCATTGTGTTGCTCCAGCTTTTGTTTAGGTTTTGCCTTAGCCCTCTGATGTTCAGGGTTCAGATATTTCCTACAGGGAACTAGAGTCTTCCCTCGTGGGAGGGTTTCAGTATAGCTAGCAGCCAAATACAGTAGCTCCTTCCCAAAAGGTTCCAGAGCATTAGTTACTGCCTTTTTTACAGAGTCGACTGCCAATGAGAATTTCCCATCCTCTGGTGTAAATCCCTCCACCTCTTCCTCATAATTTTCTTGGAATCCCTCTGCATTCTGCCTGAGCAGTAACTTAACAAGAGCCTGGCACTGGATGGCTCAGGAATGCTGCAATAAATAGTGAGGCTTTAAAGTAGGGGAAAATAGAGCCTGAAGCACTAGGCTGTTGCCCTCAGCAGTGAATATGTAAATATGCACTCCTGTGTTTATTAGGTGGTGAAGCATCCAATAGGCCTTGGATACACCACCAAGAGTCAGTATTAATATGGGTATTTTGGACACGGGCGTGCCCCACCATGCAGCGCTTAAGAGTATGTGTAAAGTGCGGGTTGAATTGGTCTGCCTCGGGAGATCAGGAAAGTGGTTGCTGCAGTGTCTCCTCTGGTTCCGCGCATCTGCTGTTCAAAACTGAGTGTCCTGCAGGGGAGGCAGAAGGGGACCCCAGGTGATAGTGGGAGCACTCATGCTCACCCTAATGTTTGGAAGACCACTCTGCACTGTGTAATCTTGTGATTGTTACCTCACCAAGCATGTGGGGAGAAAAAAGGTTAAAACGCAGCTCCTGTGGTATCCTTCCACAGAAAAATCACATGATAGAAACAACACTGCATCGAAAGCATAATGTATAGCAAAATGAACAAATAAAACTACCAAAGAAGACTACACAAAAAGAATGATGGGCCGACCTGCTGCTGAAGTTGTGAAGAAGGAGGGGAAGGATAGTTGTCCTGATGTTTCAAAACTGGTGTTGTGTGATTGCCTATTTCTGAACTAAATGTTATCTCTATTGCTTATGAAATATGTAGTATGTAACTGTTGACATCTAATGTAAGCTGCTGCTGAAGAACAAAGTGAAGTTAGAGGGCATAATCCTCCTCACCGATCCGGACACAGAATTTGCTTGGTCCCATAGTTTATGTGGCTGTGGTTAAAATGTTATGAGGAGTTTAGTGCTTTCGGAAGAGTACGAGCATAGTTCCATGGGGCAAGAAATACGTGATGGTGAATGTATGTACATGCATATATGCAGGGGACATAATAGCTAAGCCGCTGAGTCTCTGGCTATCAAGAGTTTCTTAGTTCCAACAATTCTATGTGGCGATCTGAATTTTTCATTTGATATCTTCTGTTTTAGTTCCTGCATGGCCGGGGTAAGAAAGAGCTGAATTTGAGGATGGTGCAGACAATGAGAATTGGCTTGAAGGACCAGAATAAAGGACTTTTTGCTGTCTGGCAGGAAATATTTCAGCTCCCCAAAGCGCAGAGGTGAGCTCATATCCTGAATTTAGAGTAACAGTGGAACCATAAGATTCAGAGTGCATTACACACATTGAGTATACAGGACTGGTTCAACGTGGGTTGGTCTGAACCAGCCTGTAGGCTTGAACTCGGTGAGCTCGGCCTACCCAAAATCCATTCCATAATGTACGGGGAATATATCCCGTCCACCTTGCATGATGTCACCCGTGCTCCTAGCCTGGTGGGCTGCTCTACGACATACCAAGTGGACACACAAACTCACTCAACACACACCTCTATGGCACGGTACATGGCTCGGGGAGGTCAGTGGAATACAGGGGTTTGGATTGTGGGATCTTATTGGGATCTCTCAGCTTGGCGATGGGTGGGTGAGCGGCCACATGCGCTCTTTTAAAGACCTCCAGTCCAGATACTCCCTGCACCCATCACAATTTTACAAATACCTACAACTGCGGCACGCCCTCCACGAACATATAGAGGACGATACCAGGATCCCTGAATACAGCCCCCCAAGCCACAGACCATGCTAGGTGATTGGGGGAAGGGGGGTATCTCCCGCATCTACAGGACGCTGGTTAACAACACCCAACCTCACTAGACCGACTCAGGGGCCAATGGGAGGAGTGGGTAGGTCCTCTGGATGAGGAGGACTGGCGTGATGCCCTCATGTCACCCAAGATGGTTACCACATCCGCTAAACTCCGCTTGATCCAATTATACCATATATACACGGCCTACCTAACTCCGCAGCTCCTACATCGAGCTGGCTTCTCCCCATCCGTCTTGTGTACGAGATGCAGTCAGGACCCGGCCGACTTCTTCCACACGGTGTTTGGCATGCCACCGACTGGCTCAGTTCTGGGGAGAGATCGAAAGTGAACTGACCGAGGTCCTGGGGTGGGAGGTTCCCCATGATCTACGTCATTCCATTCTCGGGATTACAGATGGACTAGACGTGTCCAGGAACGAGAAGTTACTTCACAATACAACCATGGTTGTGGCCAAGCGGGACATTGCCGCCTCCTGGAAACTTCCCACACCACCAGGTTCTGAGAAATGGCGAAGGGGGGTGGATTGGTGCGCGCCACAAGAAAAGCCCATGTATGAGGCACCAGGGTGTCCGGAGGGTTTGGGGCTCGTGGCTGGGTGCCGTGGAGTAGCCTGTTCTTTAAACAAGATGTTTGCATTTACTGCTGACTGTGAGCCATCTCGTTCTCCCCACCATCCTTGTACTGCTTTTGCACATTTCGTTTTTCTTTTCATTGTATTCATGTTGATTCAGATATATCAATACATGTATATATTTGTGTCCTTAGTTCTTGCTTCTCAAAACCACATAGGTGTGTGTGTATATATGTGTATGTGTATATATATATATATATATATATATATATGTGTCTGTATATGTGTCTGTATATAAGTGTATGTTTGGCATTTCTATTAAATATGTGCTTCATAACTGCTGGTTAATCTAATTCAAGCATGTCAATCTATGAAAGTTCCAAAACTGGAGTAAGAAAATGTTACTTGCCTGTAAATGTAGTTCTCCAGTATTGGATCTTTCGTAGAGTCACATGCGACCCACCCTGCTCCCCTGAAGTAGCTCACCTTTCTCTCTATTTTCCCGGGTGTATCTCCTACACTTGTGCTTTTTAAAAATCTGAGGGAATGAGGCTTCTCACAGGGTGTTCTAAAGGACAAGGCTGCATGATTGGTTGAAACCTAACTTTCGTCTCTATTTTAACAAGGAACATGACCTATTACAAAGCTAAAGGGTTTGGGGCCTTTCTAATCTGTTTAACATTGCATAGCTTTTTTAATGTACCGAGGGACTCCCATCATTACGACAGGGAATGATTCAAGCACTTGAATCTCTGAAAGATTCTAATACCGGAGAACTGCAGTTACAGGTATGTTACTTATTTTCATTTAGAAAAACAAAAAATGTAAAGGCAGGAACGATCATCAACATTCATCCAGCCAACCCTGCCATATCTTCTGCAGCACTATAAAGCTTGCACCGTACACCGCTTTATCTTTGAGAACAGTGGTGAAGTGCCTTATAAGGGTATCAGGAAAGACCTTGACGCCCCAATGCTTTGAAAAAGCCTGCCGTGCGTGGATAGTCTATGACCTCAGTCTGGCAACCAACTATTTTTCCACCATTCCAACTGGCCTTTTGAAACACTAGCCTGTTGAGTACTCTCTCAATTCCCTCATGTGCTAGTCCTCCTTCTCTCCCCTGCTTTTCATCTTTGCGTTGGGAAAATTGACAGCGGACATCAATGTCGTAACAGATCTTGGAATTGCTCAACAGCACAAGAACAAAAGATTCATGTACGCGAACAACATCTTGCTAACAGTGTCTTACCATTAAACCCCATTTCCCTCCCTTTGGTGCATGAACTCTGTCTTCTCTATGTTCTCCCGTTAAAAAAGTTAAGTGGGACACATTCAAAGCACTCCCCAGGACTAATGTCTCTAAAAGTTCACCGCTAAGGAAGTGAGAGTTCATGAGTCTCAAACAACATTAAATAAATAGGTACTGGTGGATCCATCCATAGAGGACTACAAACATGACCAATGACAACATTCAACTCTTGGGGAACCGACATTAGCAGATTTCCTAGTCTTGACTATGCTAAATGTGCCTTTGTGCTGGGGAAGTGCAAAGGTTCAAAATAATGATCACCCCTAGATACAGCTATGTCTTCGTGCACTCACTGAGGGGTGCGAAAACCGCTTCAAAACAAAATTGGCACTATGATAAAAAAAAAATTGGGAAAAAAAGAAGCTCAAGTTAAAAAGGCAGGCACACAACATACGTACAACACCCCAGGAGGCCTTTGCCTCTCACATCTGGAATTATATTGCAGAGCTCACAGATGTCATTTATGTACAGCTGTCACAGAGGATAAGAAAGTAAGCCAGCCTGGTTGCAACTAGAACACCTGGTCATCAGCGGCCATAGAAATACCTGCATGGCCCAGTATACATTAAGGATATAAGCCACTCAGAAACTAGCAATATCCCTGGGCAGTGAACTCCACTCCGCTCGCGGTGTTTGCGGAGTTTCCCCGCTCTCCGCGTTACGCAGAGTTCCGAAAAACTCCGCTTCGTGCAGCGGAGCGAAGTTTTTTTTCCTCCCGGCGAGATTTTTCCTTGTTCGCGATAGCCAACATCATGTTGGCGAGGGCGAGCGTGGAAAGTAAACCTCCTGGTGAGATTTCTCAACACGGGGGGGGGGCAGGTTTCTCATTGCGAGTGGTCACGTATGCTCATGTTCCGCTCGCGTTGAGAAACTGTCCGTTCGCGTTGCCAAAGCTGCAGCTTGAGTAAAAATCTACTCGAGCGGCAGAAAAGGTAAGCTTGCGCTGTGCTTGGTGTTCTTTGCAATGATTGCCCAGTACGGACTAGCATCCGGCACTGTGCAATCACAGCGAACAGCATTTTTCTACTGTACTCCGCAGCTCGCGGAGCTCCGCGTAGTGCGACTGAGTTTTTCTGCACTTCGCGTAGTGAAACTCTGCGAACTCCGTCCAGGGTTAACTAGCTATGGAATAACGCCATTGGTGTTTTCTACCTGGCAGATAATCTACAAAAGGCTAGAAATCTACATATATTATACCTAAATGCATCCTTCTGGTAGCCACATGTCTACTCATTGGCGGCAAAGTACTTCATTGATCCGATCAAAGGTGACAAACTGATTCATTTTGAAATATTCAAGGAGGAATGCAGTCTTGCATGCTCACAACAATAGGAATGCTCTCATTTGATGCATTGCCTTAATTGGTCCCTACGTTACAACCTAGGGACCGCTCATCACACTTGCTCAACTCCGAATTAGGGTGAAGTTCAGACAAGTAATCTGTGGTCAATATGGTGATATACTGGGGGATATTTTTGAAAGGCTTACCGAGGAAGACCTACTTCTGGCTTTGCAAGAACGACTAGGACTTGCTTTTACAGAGATAGGCTGAGCTGATGTTATACCTAGGTCTAAGAGAATCCCGAATTAAATTTAGATCCTAATGTTCCCAGAGCAATTTTAACATGTTGACAATACTTGCCGAACTACTGCAACCAAATTGAAGCCTAGTTGACAACATACACCGGAACTGACTTCACAGTTTCATTGCAGATAATGCGTCTACACTTTCGCTAACATTAAGGACACTGAGGACCTGAACTTTTGTGGAAACAGACGGTTCGCCACTGAGCAACCTGCGGCCAAGCTGAGCTTTCTTCAAAAATGGAAGACCGCTACTATGCCCACTCTGAAAAACTAGCTAAGTGTAGATGTTTGCAAAATTATTTTGCATAATGTCGTTAAAATTATGTGTCTTGCACAAAAGAAAATTCTACATTTTATGCATCTTTTTTTTAAAAAAAAGAGATGGGGAACATGACCCCCTAAGAACAATTGATTTGCAATATTTTTCCAAGCTAATGGAGGCCCACGTCACCCTGTGTCTCTCCAACTTAATAGAGACCTCCTGCCACCTGGAGCCTAACCAGGCCGGCTTTAGGCCAGCCCATTCCACCGAGGCCGTCATCCTAGCAGTCCTGGATATGCTGAGGAGGAACGCTGATACAGGGATCCCCCAGGCCCTCGTACTCCTGGATCTGTCAGCCGCGTTCAACACGGTTGACCACAACATCCTCCTTCACCGTGTCGAGCGGGCAGGCATCCAGGGTCCTGCCCTCAAATGGACCCAGTCCTTTCTTACCAGCAGAACACAAGCCGTCCGTCCCCTACACAGCGGCAAAAAACCCCACGACCTGTAGAGTCCCTCAGGGTTCCTCCCTGTCACCCCTATTATTCAACCTCTACCTTCGGCCCCTGATCCACTCGCTTCAAAACTGGGACATCACAGTGTACGATCTGCAGATCATATTTCCACTCAACTCCTCGGACGCTGTGGACAATTTCCATTCCGTCATGATACACATCCAGGAGTGGATGAACAATCAATTAAAATTAAATCCTGGGAAAACTGAGCTCCTCCTCCCCGGCTCCAGCCCCTCCCACTGGGGTCCACAGTTCTGGCCTAACAAACTAGACCCCCCCCCCCCGGTACCTGCGAAATCAATAAAAAGTCTTGGTGTGACCATTGATGCCGAACTCTCCCTCAGATCTCAAGTGAGCGCCGTGATCTCCTCATGCACGTTCCAGCTTCGCAAAATCCGTAAAGTCAGTCATCTACTACCACCCGCCGCTCTGGTCCAGGTTATCATTTCCCTGGTACTATCCCGCCTGGACTTCTCCAACTCCCTGTATTACGGACTCCCAAAATCACTACTGCATTGCCTCCAGGTCGTGCAGAACCAAGCAGCCCGTCTCATCTATAAAACTCCCAAATGGCAGTCGGCCAAACCCCTACTATACAAACTGCACTGGCTACCTATAGAACAAAGGACGGCCTTCAAGCTGGGCTGCCTCACATTCAAATCCCTCCACTGCACCAGCCCCGCCTTCCTGACATCACTCATCAACCCACACCGTCCAACTCGCAATCTTCGCTCAGCTCACCTCAACCTGCTTACTGTCCCCAAAACCAAAACCAACAAATTCGGTGGCCGTCGGTTTGCCCTCCTGGCCCCCAAATTTTGGAATCCCCTCCCCCTGACCATCAAATCCAGTAGCTCCCTCCTTCATTTCAGAAAACTGCTCAAAACTTTCCTCTTTCCCCCACCCAGCTAAACTCCGCTTCCTCCGACCTCAGCCCCACCTCTGTCTTACAGCGCCAGGAAACCCATGGTGTCAGCGCGCTTTACAAATCCCACTTAACACAACATAACAAAACTAAATGATCAGCTTCCAATCTTATTTGAGGCCTTTCTGCAAACCCACTCTAAAGTCCATCCCCTCCACACCTCAAGCCCTGCCACCAGGGAGGACCGCCTCAAAATCATCCTTCGCAAACAGTTAAATCTCTTTTACTAGACCCTATGCCATTATACCCTGACCCTGTTGTTTGTTAATCCCTGCCTCCATAAATAGTCTCTCAGAAGGTTGGTGGATCTATCTACAAAGGGTTTACTCCTTTTATTGCTCTTGAAAGGATGTTAAAAATTGCCATATTGTATCCCTTACATTATTGTTACAATGACTCTCGGAAGGTGTAGATTTCGATTTGAGACACTCAACGTGTAAGAAGACTAGATAAGTGGTCACCAGCATGGCAAAAAATATAGTGCACTGTACTGGATGTTTTGCCGATGATACAGTTGAAAGGTCTGCATTTTCATTTTCCTAATTAATTAATGAAAAGTGTTTTTTTTTAAAGATACATTCATGTCCATAGGCAATAACGTCGGTTTTGTAGAAGTTAGACATTACTAATAGTAAACACCAATAAAGATTGAAACTCTGGAAGCCGCAGTAATAGGAATAAGGCAGCATTAATGTGAAAATTGCAAAAAGAAGTTTGAAGCTGGAATACATGTACAACTGTTGTATAAGGGCTTGGTCAAAGTCTGTTTTTGTATTGAGCTGCATCGTTTTGATTTTAGTTTTTTATTAAAGTTAAGTGACCTGTAACTACTCTGTTATCTACGCATCTGCATTTCTACTGACTTTTGCTTCTTTTTCTTTAATTTTCCAGGAAACGAATTGGTCAGGACCTTGCTCAGCCCACTGACTTGCTCCTGGGAGAAGAAAATGACCCCTTAAACCTGGCAGGACGGATGCCATTGAGTGTGATGGCACAAAGGTTCAATAATATCCTGCATCTGTCTTCCTCTACTGGAGAGTATGAGAAGGTTACACAGGTACGCACGTCTGTTTGCTGCACAGTAGTATTGCCTCGGATACCTAGTCCCCTTATGTGCCCCTTCATGCCCCTGATGAGCTGTTGAAGCCTCCCCACGCACCTCCGGACCATCACCTCTTTCCCGTAACTCTGAATGGCACTCAAGACCTGGCTGTTCGAATAAACCTCCAGGACATGCAAGCACCAGGATACCCTATTGGGTGATTAGCCGCGCTTTATCAATTCTGATTGAATGATTGATTTGTGGATGGAGAGCACAGTACTCTATAGGAGTGCTTTGGGCGGAAGCGTGTCTTTGTCATGTCGCCTATATGGATAGAGTTTCAATGCTGGGTGTGAGGGACCAGAGCCAATGAGCCATGGTGTACGTTCTGATTAATCCACTGCAAATGGAAGTAAGCAAACCATACGAATAAGAAATACTCAAGGGCAGCAATCCGTAAACAACCACCTATGGTATATACTACAGGTCTCTATTTAGGAGTGGCAGGGATACAGTCTGTCGTTGGGGCCCATTGGTGGGACTTAACAGCGTCTTTGAATCTGATAACCTGTGAATGATAAATGGCTCTTCCAACGTATGCACGCTCTCTGGTCACTATTTTGCAAACTGCCTGTAGTTTCTTCCCCATTGCAGTGTTCCATATTGTTTGCACATGAAAAGCGACTGGTACCTGCATCAGTGTCAAAGTCCATAAGCATTAGGCACACAGTTTTACTTGGAGACTTGCTTAGTACATAATGTCAACACAGACCTCTCTAATGAATACATCTTTCGTCAAGTTCCTCACCTTATGACTATGCAGGAGGTGCCAGACTGCACCCAGTAAATTTTCCCCTCCTATAGCTCTTCAGTTTTGCCGGGTGGTACCTAACATGTACAGATGTGACATTTGGCCTAAACTAGGTGTCAACTAGTGATCTGGTGTCAGTTCCTGCTTTTCCTGGACTCATCTATGCGACCCAGAAGCTCTCTGTTTTGTGCTGAAGAAAATCTTCTGCTTTTCAACCACAACTAGGTCTAATGTCACTTCGTATGATTGCAGGGTTTAAACTCTGTTGCAGATGACACAAGTTTATGTCCTTTTCCTCCCATTACCTCTGGATGTGGTATCTTGGAGCCAATCGTGATGCCTCCGTCTCTGAATTCGCCAGAAGACCATCAGAGAGAAGAAGGACAACTTATTTTTGGCCAAAGCTCGAAGGGAAATGCTTAAACATTCTATTTCAAAATTAGGTAGGCTCCTACGGGAAAAGTCTAGGATTGAGGAATTCTGTTCTTCCACAAGGAAACAGTACTAGTCCCATGACCATTCAGAGTCTCAACGCCATTCTTTGATGCTGGACTCTTCCTCGCTTTAGTGGAAAATACAGATAGTAAAAAAGATTGTGTATGTGAAAACAAGGGCTACCTAAGTGGATGAATCCCGTTCAGTATATATGGAGTAAAAACAGTGGTTCATGTCATATATGAAGAGTATTTTTGGAAGGACAAGGCGCTTGAAATATTTTCGCGTATCCAAGTATACATTACATAAAATGTATTTGTTTGGTCTGACTAAATAAGAATCCAGAACTCACAATTCAGCCCAAATACACAAAACAAGACATCATTCATAGTTTGATGATGGATTAGAACCCTGTATTTAATACCTCAATCGATTTCATTTGCTTGAAACAAGAAGTTAAGTGAAGAAATGATGCAGTTCCATAAATATGCTTCTGCGACAAATTAACAAAGTAAATCAGGACAATAAACAAGCGTCAAGGGAAAATTATTGACAAGGGATCAAGACGTGAATGAGCATGATGGGCCAACAAATGGCTCTCTAAGCAATGCTGTCCACTTGTTTGTGTGTCCACAATGTTTCGAGACTGCTGGATGAATCCGTGGGTCATTCTAGGACACGGCGTATAGGTGAGCATCTGAAAATTGCTCAAATGAACCAATATGTGTATAAGAAGGTGGTAATACAGTCTGAAAATGAGTCAAAAAGTAATTTTACAAAGACTCTAAAATTAGGGTGTTTTTAAAAAGTCACTTACCTCACAGGTCTATATAAGAATAATGTAGTAAAAGAGCAGTAGTTCCTGTGATTTCACTTGGTAGAGGAATCTGTAATGCCAAAGAAGGGATGAATGTTTAATTTTCCCTCACGTCCATAAGGGAGGAAGCTGCAAGTGAATTAAAGTATCCGCTCACCACAAAAGGATAGACCTATGGCATGATGAATTCATGGATGTCCTACCAATTCAATGAAATAGTAGCATCAGAAAAACGAATTGGAATAGATTGCCAAAAATATGTTCACTGAAAAAGGAGCCAGTATTGTCCCCCCCTAACGGTAGGAAATCTGAGGATCACTTACAGTCACTCTGTAACGGCTTATCTGCACCGTTTTTGCTTCTCGCAGCCTCACCCTCTGCAAAGTTAATATCAAGTGCCTTTTGGGGCGCTGTGTCCATACCCAAAAGTAACTAGCAAAGCTGGGTGTTTTCAGTCTGCTAGACCGCATGAAAAAGTCCTTCTCAGACTTGGTCAAGAATTTTGAATGCTTCCAACAACAATTTTGTAGCTGCATCCAACAACTATTATGTGGGTGCTTCTGAGAAGAACCCAAAGGGAAACCTGGATTCCTGTGACACCCTGGCATGCTTGGATGCATTCCTGGGGCTTTTCCACAGATGTCCAAGCTAGGCTTATGGATGCGCCCTCTGCTTCTGGATGCACCTCAACAAGTGGTGGCCTTTTTTTCAGCCCTTTGCAGGAACTAATGACAGAAGTCACTGACACCACCTCGCTTGGCTACGGAATTCATCTGGGTTATAGGACAGAGAGTGGCCTTTGGGGCACGCAGAAGCGGCGTCTACACACCGTGCTGGACGCCTTACCATGTAAACTTTTGTTACTTCAGTCTCAAGGAGCACCATTGAGATGCTGCATGATACACCACCACTGTATAACATACTGGGTAGGTAGTGTTGTGAGCCTTGTGGTGGAATGCTATTTGCCTGTGGCGCACTCACCATGAGAGTGGGTACTTCGAGTCACATGTCCTTTTTGGACCACAAGTGGGATCTACATCCCAATGTGATGGACATGATCTTATCCAGATTGGGAATTGTAAACGTGGATCTCTTCAACAAGGCCATGAACAGGAAGTCCGTATTCTGCCATGCGCTTCCCTCTGAATAGTTCTCTTAGAGATGTTATCAGGTTCAGCTGACCACAGAGCCTGCTATAGGCATTCCCACTGATGCCTGTTCTGTCAGATATCATAATAGAAGGTGTGAGGGTCACACTCAGTTGAATCTTATTGCCCCAGCCTGAGTAAGGATGCCACCATGTTTACACTCAATATTCGACCTCCTCCCCCTCTCCCCCACAGGGTGTTCCTGCTTTCGCAGCTACATGGTCTGGCCCTCTACCCCAATACCCGGAAAACGCGGCTTTACGACTGGAGATTGAGTAGTGGCAGCAATAATCATTTTGTCTCCAATCTGAAGTCCCCGGTACCATCTTGACAGTTAGGAAACACTACAAATCCATTTATTTTTTTCGATGGTGTGAGTTGGACGCCAATCATGCCTTTCTTATGTTCTGTGGTTCATACAGGAGCTATTGTAAAAGGCTATTTAGCTGCTCAGGCCCCGTCATGTGCCTTCCTAACTAACCTCCCTCGTTTAAGTCGCCACTATTGGGGCATCTTCTGAAAGGTTTATTTGTTTCCTTCCAATCCGTGTATCGTTCTTACTACCATCTGAATTGTGTGTTGAATATTCTAGTGTCGCTTTGAAAACTGTTTTCATAATGTGTTGAGATGTGAATGTTCTCTTGCATGAGCATTGAGCAATGATCCTTACTCCAAGGGCTTAACTGGGTGTGCAATTGGTATCCTGACTTTTATTTTGGTTCTGGAGTCACACTACTGTCTGTCTGGAGAGGCCTAAGCCAGTCCAAAACAAAGTGAGGTTGAGGACCTGTCCTGTGCCCTTGAGGGGTGCGCTAAGTGTGCCCTAATAAAGTGAGTGGAATATTTGCCCTGCCCTAGGTGTATCACATAAGGTGGAGGTGGCAGCATACAGTGCTTAGAGATTTATAGTCTGACCAGTCCTTTTTTCTCAGTGTCAGTTAGGTGTACCAGCTGCCTTCACATAAATGTCCACTCTTATGTGAAACCTAGAACACTGCACTGACTTCCTGTGTGCATGTTGAGCACCTGTGTATGTACAGTGAGTGTGTGATAACTGTATGGTAGTAGAATATATGTGATGTGTGTCTGAGAACTGAAGCCAGTGGGAGCCATCTTGGGTGCCACAGGTTTCGCATAAAGCGATACCAAAGGGGATGATGGACGGAGCGTTTGAGCAAATCAAACACTCACCCCCAGTCAACTGATCTGGGTTGAATCCATCACCATTCTTTAGCTCACTCCGCCACCCCAGTTCAGACATGGCCATCACCCCCTTTGCTATCACAGGTGTCGCATGGCACTAGATGGAGGATGAGGACAGTGGAAGTGTATTCTCTGCATTCCTGTGGCTGGAGAACCACACAGTAAAGTGAGAAGGATTGAAAAAGTAATACTTTTTTAGAGATTTCAGATAGATTTTGTTAGCAAGGTGCTGCTGCAACTTTCTGATCCCTGCCATTTGGTTGATGGTGTGGGTGACGGGTGGAGCTTCAGTTTCTTTTGTTCAAGGGGAGGAAGTTTCTAGGTCAGGTATGCTCTTTTGGCTCTCCCTGATTACTGCTTCAAGGAGGCTGATGACAACTGTGCGCTGACAGCTCACTCTTTCTTGTGCCCATTTTTGGAGTGCTCCTTGCTTGAAGCCAGAACTATTGATTCCTGCTGTGAATGTCATCACTGTACACAATGGCTGTGTTTGGTGAGCAGCCTGGAAATGACATTTGAAAAGAAAACAATCAAAACTGGTTCTGAAGCATGAGAAAGTAGATTCACATTTTCTATCTGGGAAATATGTATGAGTGGGATCCAAACCACTCAACTTGGTTCCAGGGTCTTCATGACCAAGGAAGGGCGTGCTCTGCAGTGTGCTTGCAGGAGCAGTGTGTGACCAGAGCTAGTGTCAGCCTGACAGCCAGATCACAGAAGTGTGGGAACGTGATCTGAAGATTGCAGTTTCTGCTAGAGGAAATGAGGGTGCGCCTAGAAATGTGAGAGCTGAGAGGGGTGAGTGGTCTACCCAACCCTGCAAGAAGAGGCTTAAAAAGAGGAGAAAACTAGTGTATTCCTGGTATGAGAAGCACCCAGAGGAAGGGGACCATTGAGAGAGCAAAGCTCGGAGCAATCTATGTTGAGTGGGTATCCCGGTCTCTCTCCATGGTTCCGGCTAACAAATACACCCAAAAAACTGCACAAAGTCAACAGTACCTTGTGTCCACCTGGCGGCTGCAGTGGGCATGATCAGGTGCTGTCACCCTTGAAGGAGGAATAAACCAGGTCGCTGTTGAGGTAGAGCTGGTCGGCCTCGGAAGACTGCAGACCCTTACTGACCAAATGGTCTGGAGGGGTCTGCAAATCTATCAGCTGTTGGACTTCTGCAACTGGAGGGCTGCAACTGCTGAAGGTGTTGTGGCCACTACAACACAATTCTTGCCGCATTCATCTAGCAAACCCTGTTCCATAAGGGGATTGTTTCACATGACGAAAAAACAGGCTGTGTCCAACCGTCCTCCTACAAACACTGCAGAACCAAAAAGCTAATACTCTCAGAAGAATGGAGGGTGGTGAGTACTTGAGGCCTGTCTGCCCACATCAATAACAGGGGTAAGAACAAATAAACAGATTGTGCTTCTGAAATAGTGGGGACAGCATAAAGTAATCTGCAAATCTGTACCTTTGCCTAATTCCTTCCGCTGCCTCCGAATATTGAGCGCTGGAATTGATGGTCACCCGGCAGGAGAGAGTAATGGGGAAAGCGGAGATTGTAACCAGTGGTCCCACCTCTACCCACTATTCAAATTGCATTGTATAGTATTTAGTTCTATGGTGTGATTACAAGTACTTTCTTTTGCATAAAGACTAGCAATGGGCTAATCAATAAATTATTGCCTGAGCTCATGCACCGCGCACTTCCTCCTTGAGAAGCCCGTGACTGTTCGCCCTCGCCACCCTCAGAGGCAAGTGCCGAAAGCGTTTGTCCTTGGTTCAGTTTGCAGTGCAGTAGTAGGACAGGCCACATGACATCAGTGGCAAACGTCCTCAACCCCCACTGTGCCCTTGTCTGCCCTGTGGCCCGTCAAAGAGGGTCTCACATAAGGTTTTGAATTTTAGACCTTTTCCATTTGATCTCAATTCAGGGTATTCTATCCAGATACATTGAGTCTTTGCACCTGTTTGTCTTTTCTTCCAAAGGTGATATCTGCGTTTTACAAAAGTCAGTCTATCGCAGTTCCATCTTTCATCCCGCCTCCTTCCAACTAGGAGGACTGACTGACTGCATCAACTCATACCCAAGGCGTTCAGTATTACATCAACCACATCCAACAGATTAGAGTGAATGGCCAGCCTTTTGTGGACTTTCGCAGAGCCCAGAAAGTCAAGGCAGTGACCAAACACACGGTTTTGCGATGAGTCGTCCATTGTATCTAGAACTGCTGTGTCTTGGCCAAGAAAGACCTTCAAGAGGGCATTCATGCCCACTCCACTCGAGCCAGGGTGCCTTGTTCTGCTTTCATCAGAGGCGTTCCGGTAGCTGGCATGTGCCGGATGGCCACATGCTCACCCTTGTACACTTTTGCAAACTCTACTGCCCAAACCCCAGCAAGCAGTAATAGTTACTTTTCCCAGGATATGTTGCATACATTCCTTGGATAAACAGCAGTACTCGGTCCCACCGCCACAGGACACTGTTGTGAGACTCATTCATAAGGTGAGGAATCTGCGGGACATTTATCCTTCAGTTGCTTATCTTCTGAATGCATAATCTTCTATGCGAGTTAGTGTCGTTATTGGTCTGATCCCACTGTATGCAAACATGTTATGTGCTGTATTTGTCACTCCTGTTCATGCTGCCCTGGTTCTTCTGTGTGCGACACGATGGGGCATGGAAAAAGTGCCAGGACTGACGCTGGAGCGCATTCTGATGCCATCACATCTGTAGTAACTTTATCTTCTGTACAGCATTTTCTCTCTTCCCGTGTTGCCCAACCGCTGAGGCAGAGTTCAGGTGACTAGATTTAGCTTTATCACTAACACTGGTGCTATTTGATAGAGCTGTTAGCTAAACTTGTAAGCCTATTTCGATTCCTACCACTAGAGGGCAGAAGTGTACAATAAATGTGAATCTGTAGCAGATTTCTGCTTTGATAACAGATCCCAGTTCTAAAGGCTATACACAAACACGTTCTTAATTTTAGGTAGTCCCCATTTCGAGTGGTCAAAGGAAACTGAGAAGCAAAAAAATCTATAGTTCAAAGCAACAAAATGCAAAACCTGACTTAACCTAGAAAGACAAGTTAGGTAGTGCCACAACTCTCTCTTGGAACTCTCAGGCTCTTCATATAAGAACCAGGAAAAATGCATTATAACTCGCCTTTTCCAAATCTTTTGAACTAATCTCTTGTGTTTCTGGGCCAAACAAATTAACAGTCTTAAATGTGTATCCTTTAACGTTGCTGATAGTTGAAATACATTTTTGAAAGGCATCTAATACCACGTGATGCAGCCTACATTTCCTTCAAGTGGTTATTATTCTTTTTACTCTGAACTCATTTAAATATGATTCACGTAAATTACTCAAATACTTTCTGTTCTGTGGGAGCTCTATTCGTAATTGCTAGATAAGGGAAATACTCTAATGTATATACTTGGAATGACTTCTATGTGCAGTAGATATTACACGGGTTACTTACTGAACACATATCAACTTATTGAGGATTTCGAAATATACCAAAGTTAAATTCTTCTCTAGCTTCATGTGGCCATCCCATCCTGGACCGTGCTCCTTTTCAGATCCACTTTTACTGCTGCTGCTCAACAAGAGAGCCCACACCCTACAGTGTTCAGGGATTGCTTTCGGATGGACACTTGTCCCAGCAGATTGCCAATGTAAATCCAGTATTTGTAAAGCGCACACCCTTCCCAATTGGGTGTCCCGGCGCTGGGGGCCGTCGGGAAGATTAAGCAAGCTATTGCCCAGAGTCACATGATGCTGGGCTGACCTGCCGCTGGAGCCGGGGATCGAACCGTGACCCCCAACCGCACCTTATGAATACCTCCAGAGCTCAGACTGTATCCTGGCACATTTGCTCTAGCATTAGCTCTCCGGCATCCCTCCATTTATGTAAGGAAATGTTTGCAATCACCAATGAATAATCATAAACAAATGACACCAACCGTGATAGCTCCGACTCCTTGATCGCAGGGATCACTGGTGGAGACAGCAGTCTCAGTCACTGGTGTGGAGAGTTGCTGCGCCCTCTCCTCTCCTCCCCCTCCTCTCCCCTCCTATCCCCTCCTCTCCCCTCCTATCCCCCTCCTCTCCCCTTCTATCCCCCTCCTCCCCGCTTCTATCCCCCTCCTCTCCCCTTCTATCCCCCTCCTCTCCCCTTCTATCCCCCTCCTCTCCCCTTCTATGCCCCTCCTCTCCCCTTCTATCCCCCTCCTCCCGCTTCTATCCCCCTCCTCTCCCCTTCTATCCCCCTCCTCCCCGCTTCTATCCCCCTCCTCTCCCCTTCTATCCCCCTCCTCTCCCCTTCTATCCCCCTCCTCTCCCCTTCTATCCCCCTCCTCTCCCCTTCTATCCCCCTCCTCTCCGCTTCTATCCCCCTCCTCTCCGCTTCTATCCCCCTCCTCTCCCCTTCTATCCCCCTCCTCCCCGCTTCTATCCCCCTCCTCTCCCCTTCTATCCCCCTCCTCTCCCCTTCTATCCCCCTCCTCTCCCCTTCTATCCCCCTCCTCTCCCCTTCTATCCCCCTCCTCTCCTTCTATCCCCCTCCTCTCCCCTTCTATCCCCCTCCTCCCGCTTCTATCCCCCTCCTCTCCCCTTCTATCCCCCTCCTCCCCGCTTCTATCCCCCTCCTCTCCCCTTCTATCCCCCTCCTCTCCCCTTCTATCCCCCTCCTCTCCCCTTCTATCCCCTCCTCTCCCCTTCTATCCCCCTCCTCTCCCCTTCTATCCCCCTCCTCCCCGCTTCTATCCCCCTCCTCTCCCCTTCTATCCCCCTCCTCCCCGCTTCTATCCCCCTCCTCTCCCCTTCTATCCCCTCCTCTCCCCTTCTATCCCCCTCCTCTCCCCTTCTATCCCCCTCCTCTCCCCTTCTATCCCCCTCCTCCCCGCTTCTATCCCCCTCCTCTCCCCTTCTATCCCCCTCCTCTCCCCTTCTATCCCCCTCCTCCCCGCTTCTATCCCCCTCCTCTCCCCTTCTATCCCCCTCCTCTCCCCTTCTATCCCCCTCCTCTCCCCTTCTATCCCCCTCCTCTCCCCTTCTATCCCCCTCCTCTCCCCTTCTATCCCCCTCCTCCCCGCTTCTATCCCCCTCCTCCCCGCTTCTATCCCCCTCCTCTCCCCTTCTATCCCCCTCCTCTCCCCTTCTATCCCCCTCCTCCCCGCTTCTATCCCTCTCCTCTCCCCTTCTATCCCCCTCCTCTCCCCTCTGCTGTCTTCGCCGATACCTTCCCCTCCGACTTAAGGAAGGCTTAATAATTTAAGGAGAACCTCTAAAAGTCGGCCCCAAAGACTGACAGGCTAGGAAAGGCATCTTCCCCTCTTGCACATTGGAACCACCAGTGACTCCTCTCACCAACGAGCCACCAATGACAACTTCTATCACTTTGCCACTAATGACAACTAAGCCGACAACAATCACACCAATTTGTAAGCCTTCCAGAAGGTCTGCCACAGCGACTTCTTCCAGTTTCTCCCTCACCGCCTTAGAAACTCCTAGATACTAGACGGTTCCAGTCATAGACTTTATATTGCAAGAAAGGGTCATAATAATGAAGTTGCAGGCTTCTGTCCCCCACAATTTATTAAAACTACACAGCACATGATGGCTCACTAGCATGTCTCATCTGCGACCCTCGTGCTGATTTTGTCGTCATATCACGTTGGCTTCTCCAGTACTTCCCAAACCTTTAAGAACCACACCCCAATTTTTAGAAGGACAAACCTTCGTGGCCCACCTAGCTTTAATGGAAATGAGGCAGGGCGATTTTTTATGTAACTGAAGCATCGTGTTCTCACACTGTCATTTATAGACAGAATATTTTCTATTGAAATGGCCACTACATTTGCACTGACACAGTTTTACTGCTAAAACTATATTGCACACAAATGATAATGTGTGGAAATTGGGTTTCAGTGAATATCATTTTTGCATCATCAAGTAAAATATCTTGATTTGTTGTGATCATATTAAAAACTTCGTTTCTGTCACACTTCAGAGTTGCAAAAAATGAGCTTCGTCTTTGCTTTCCTACCAGCTGAATGTGTACAGTTCATTTACGGGTATTTATATTTTGTTGTGTTACAAAAAAAGACATTCCAACAGCCTTTCATTTACCTGCATCCTAGCAAGACTATTGCCTAATTCACTTTACTTTTTTTTCTCTGACTGCAAACTGAGAGGAGTTTGAAAGCACCAATCCCCATTTAAAAAAACATGGGCAGAAATTTGTCAGAAGCTGTAGCCTGACATTTGACCTCTGTCGTTCAAGCGCAGAAAATGTGATAAGATAAATACAGAAATCTGAAAGAAACACGTTAGTTATAGATTCCTTACCTTAGAATTACCCCCAGGCGCCAGACTGGATCCGGAAAGTTTTTGGGCAGCAGTACCTCTGCGAGTCGGAAGGTGGCATCGGTCAGCTCCACGTTTGTCATTGTGTCGCCAGGATGACGTTGCGGTAGCTACTTAGACGCCGCCCTCGCTCGCTGATGTAATTTCTTTCTTTTTCCACACCAGCCAGCGCAGATATGGGAAGAGTGGTACCACCAGTCCCTTTTTGACTGACTTCTTCTCGACATTTGCCAACTTCTTTTTTGAGTCTATCGACTCCTGGTGCACTAGGGATGCCGGGTTTCAAGGCATGCTGCAGTTCCTGTAACCAATTGATGTCGGTGACTGACCCGCACTGAGTGTGACTCTTTTGCCTGGAGCGCACCAAGACCAAAGTCGTGCTCCGACTGCCGGTCGATGGCACCAAAGACTTTGCGGGAACAGTCCAGAAAGCTGCTTGAGCAGCGGCATTCGGCTACGCGCGGTTCAAGGTCCCGGTCGCGAGGTAGGGTGAGGAACCAGTCGCGGAGCCACCACCACCACTCATCCAAGTCTTCGCACTCTGGTTCGGGTAAGTCGAAGCATAAGAAAAAGTCAAAGAAACATCATCGCTCTTCGACGACTTCTCGTTGGTTGGCCGATCCGACGAGGGATGCGAGAGGTGCCCCTTTCGCGGCTGTGTGTGTGGAGCCGAAGAGTCAACTCCGCGCTTCACTCCCTTTGTGGGACCCGGAGCGACTCCCGCCCAGCTTCGTACGTTCTACGAGGCCATCTTTGGGCAGCCCGAACCCGCTGGCGCGTCTTGGGGCTCCGCGGAACCAGTTGCGGGGGACTAGGCCTTCTCCGCCGCAGGCCCCCCATTGGATCCAGGCCTGGATTCGGATCGACACCGGTTACTTCATTACACCTCCACCGGTGACGCTTCCTCCGCCACCATTACCAAATTCGACCCCGGCCTCCATCATGATGTGGACCCGCGGGCGGATCCGGCGCAAGGGTTTTTTTTGGGCCCCTGTTCACTCCTGGGGTCCCTTTTCAGCCAGATAGGCACCCAGAGAATGAGGAGGTGGACTGGGAGGGGTCAGGTGACCCTCTGACTGATCAGCTAGAATCTGAACAAAACTGAAGAGAGGAACCTGGGGGATGCCAGTGGGCTAGACACCTCCCCTGACCTTGGCATGTTGTCTCCTCCTACCGTGGCTGCAGAGGAGTGAGCGTCTTACGCAGTGGTGTTGCGTAGGGCGGCCAAGGCTCTCAACTTTGAGCGTCCTACGGTGGTGTTCAGGACCAACCTCCTGACAGAGGTGCTTCAGCCGGCAGCTAGCTCTTCGGAGCCCCTGCTGCCGTTTAATGAGGCCCTTTCTGACATCCTTTTGGGCATCTGGTCCAGGCCCAACCCAAGGGCTCCCGTGGATAGGATGATTGCCAGAAGTCACTGTCCGGCTCCGTGCGACCCCACTTTCCTCTCCCAACACCCCACCCCTGAGAGCTTGGTGGTCCACGCCTCCATCTCCAAGAGCACATTCCCTACCTCCCCACCGGAAAGGGAATCCAAGAAGCTGGATCATCTTGGGAAGAAGATTTTCTCTTGCGCCAGCTTGGGACTGCCGTCGGTAAACACTGCATGTCTATTGGGCTGTTATTCCCACTCTGTGTGGGATACGGTGGTGCAGGTGCTGCCTCAGTTTGCGGAGGAGGGCTGAAGCGAAGTTTACCATCCGTTGTGGGTTGGATACCGCCAACTCTCTGGGTCGGACGATTTCCACGTCAGTAGCCCTTCGTCGCTATGCCTGAATGAGATCGACTGGCTTTTCGGGGGATGTCCAGAATACCCTCCTGGACATGCCTTTTGATGGACGTCGCCTTTTTGACGACAAAGCGGACAGCGCCCTAGACCATTTCAAGGACTCATGGGCCATGGACAAGTCCCTGGGCCTCTCCAGCCGCCCTGCGCAGTCTGCTTTTAGCCCCTTTCATGGCTAAGGAAGGGGTGCCCCACTACGTCCCGCCCAGAGCCACAGGCCGCAGAAAGTTTCCCAACCTTGCCAGGGGTATGTGGGAACCACTTTCAAGGTTCAGGTGGCCAGCGGGCTGGCCAGTCCACCAACCCCCCTCTGCTGCAGCCTCCTAATCTTCCTAGTCTGACTTTTCAGGCCCGTCAAATGCCAGTGGGCGTCAGGATCCACCATCACCTCCCCCACTGGCGAACCATCACGTCGGACAGGTGGGTTTTGCAGATGGTCCGAAGGAGTTACTCCCTCCCCTTCGAGGCTACCCCTCCAGCTATGCCACCGCAATACCACCGCATGTCGGAGGATCACCTGGCCCTTCTCCAGCAGGAAGTTACAGCTCTCTTGGCCAAGGGAGCCATCGAGCGCGTTCCTGTCCCAGAAGTAGGTTGTGGTTGTTATTCCTACTACTTTCTGGTTCCCAAGAAGGACAAGAGCCTGCGTCCTATCTTGGATCTCAGGAACGTCAACCGCTTCCTCCGGAAGGAGAAGTTCAAGATGACTCCTGGGTATTTACAGTTCTCACATTTAGATATTTTCGCTATGCTGTTCATTCCTCCATCAGGCTTGGGCTATGTTAACAACGGAAATGGATCAGCCTCAATGGAAAAAGTTCTGTATTTGGTATTGATTGAAAAGCCTTCCCGCTATTACTTCAAAGCCACATCAGCTTCTCCTTTAAATGTTGAATCTAGCCCACTGTGTCCAGTTGGCTGCAATATAAAAAACTAGAGTTCTTCAAATACAGTTTTTCTCTTAACTACTGGAATACCATTAACCGTGACGTTTTCATTTATTTTTTGCAGTTGAAGCCTAGCTTCTGAAACGCTGACTTATGTAAGTGTTACCATTTCACTCTGGGCTTTTCACACGGCCACGCTAAAAGCCGTCACTCCATCACATTCACCTTTTAGATTCGTTCACTTACCACCTGTTACCCGTCAACATAAATATACAATAACTTACCAGAATTTATTGTAATATATGTTACTTTTATGTATTAAACTTGAGTTTGATATGATGGGCTACATATTACGTATTCTTTGTTTGCAGAGCTCCTTGATAAAGGGCGATGGATCCCGAAATGCATTGGAGTACCGCTATATAAAATGATATGCATATTGAAAACAAGCATTTTTTGGAACTTTGGGAACCTTTATTTGATATGAAATGAAGATATCGAGGTAAAGTATTGATGAGTATGAATCAATTGGAACATTAAAAAACAATAATCAACACTACTCAGCACCCCACGATAGCCTCTCACGTATTGACTACTTCTTCTTTCTAGGGATTGGGCTGGGCTCCGTGGATGGACTCGAAATCCTGCCGAGAGGCATTTCCGACCACTCCCCGATCTCCCTTCGCCTTTCTACTAAAGAATGTAAGCGAGCTAGGCTATACCCGATCTATCCCAATTATCTGCAGATACCTGACATCAGGAAGAAACTTAAGTTAACTACCACACATTATTTCAATGAGAACACAGGATCGGTCACCTCACCCTCAGTTCTGTGGGAGGCATACAAGACGGTCCTTCGAGGGGCGTCCATATCAGCCATTACTGGGTATAAAAGGGAGTCCAGAGCTGCACTGGCTAATTTGGAACTAGCATTACACACGGCGAACATTGCACACATGGCGGACCCCACCCCTGACACAGCACATGAACTACAGCTCCGTCAGCAGCAACACCAGGCACACCTCACTACGATCACCAAAGGGCACCTTGCGAACACCGCACACCGAATCTATGATGTGGGTGATAAGGCAGGGAAGATGCTGGCATGGCTGGACAAACGGGGCGGCAGTAACAGGGGGATACACCGGCTTTACGATGCGGCGGGCATGCTGCAGACTCACCCGGAACGAATAGTCCACGCTCTAGCTCGCCACTTCCAGGGGATCTTCACACCGACACGGCCAGTCACAGAGCGGGAGGCCACAGCGTCGCTTAGTCACATTCCCATCCCTGTGCTCACACCTGAAGCACGACAGGAACTTGATGCTGACCTGACAGAGGGAGAGATCCAGTTAGCAATACAGGCGCTGCAGTCAGGCAAGGCTCTAGGCCCAAACGGAATTCCTGTGGAGTGGTACAAGGCAATGGACTCGGTGCTGGCCAAGCCCCTCTTAGACATGTATAAAGACAGCGCAGAAAAGGCGCTGCTTCCACTCGACCAACGTACGGCCACCATCGTGGCCATCCCCAAACCAGCCAAGCCACCAACAGACAGCGCCTCGTACCGATCCATTTCCCTGCTCAACACAGAAGCAAAGGTCCTGTCGAAACTCCTGGCCAGTCGTCTGACCAAGCATCTGAGTACCCCGATACACCCTGACCAATCGGGCTTCATGCCACACAGAAGCACAGCGCTGAATCTGCGGAGGGTCCATGGGGTACTGGCAAAGGCGCATCTTCTTACGGAGCAGGCTGTGATACTTTCCCTAGATGCTAAAATGGCGTTTGATCTGGTGGAATGGGAATACCTGTTTGCTGTCCTAACCCGCATGGGTTTCGGCCCCCAATATCTGGCATGGGTGCGACTACTCTACACCCAACCGATGGCGCAGGTGGTTGCAAATGGTCGCATATCATCGACCTTTCCACTGGGGAGGGGGACTAGACAGGGGTGCCCGCTGTCGCCCCTGTTGTTTGCGATAGTGCTGGAACCACTGGCAATCCTGCTCAGAGCGACGCCGCTATTCCGGGGCATCACTTGGAATGACGGGTGGGAGGACAAGGTCTCCCTATATGCCGACGACATGTTAATCTACATGACCGGGCCGAATGAAGGGGTCCCCGCCCTGTTGGCAGTCTGCGATGATCATGGCAAGGCCTCGGGATATACCCTGAACTGGTCCAAATCTGTACTCTATGTCCTTAAGGGCCCGGCTCCGGTGCTGCCGGCTGACTGTCCCCTCACAATAACCACCTCATCCTTTAAGTACTTGGGTATTTTTGTGACGAATGATTCTAAACAGTTCTATATCGAAAACTTGCAGCCACCTCTGCAAAGATTGCGTGCTGATGTCAAATATTGGGCTGCACTGCCACTGACCCTCCTAGGGCGCGCGGCGCTCTATAAAATGATGGCTCTCCCGAGGTTTCTGTATGTGCTTGAAAACTCCCCTTATGTGGTTAACCCACAGTACTTTCGCCAGGTAGCAGCTTTGGTCTCCAGCTTGTTATGGAGTAATGGCCCGGCGCGGATAGCGCAGGCAAAATTGGTAAAGAGCTGGTACGAGGGGGGGATTGCACTGCCCAATCTCCAACTATATTACTGGGCGTCACAGCTTAAGGTTATTAATCATTGGATCCACGTCTCACGGGAGGACCCCGCATATAAGGCGGATTGGTCACAACTGGGGACTGAGGGCATGCTCTCGGTGCTGTACAACTACCCGCAAGTGAAAGCCCTGCTAGGCCCAACGTTCCACACTGCGACAATCTGGCACACGGCACAATCACGCCTTGGGTGGAAGGGTAAAATCACCAGGCTAACTCCGTTATGGGACACTAAAACACTGGGTAACCTGCGGACTTGTAAGGGATTTGCGAGATGGGACGACATAGGGATCTCGGTGGTTGGGGACCTCTGGGACAAAGGCACGGTTATTCCCTTCCCGCAACTCCAGCAACAATACGACCTGGGGCCCACTGAAACATACCGGTATGTACAAATCAGGCATGCTCTAATCCAAGCGATCCCACCAGACACCACACTCCCGGAATCATCGCCACTAGAGGATAGGCTACTCACCGAATTCATGGAGCAAAAAGCAACCTCACTCACGTACAAAAAATTGATTAACAACCTGCCGGATCCCGCACACAGACTTAAAGAGAAATGGGTGGAAGAATTGGGCGACATGGATGAAACGGAATGGAACGAGGCACTGGCCTCGCCACGGGAAGTAGGCATCTCGGCTAGATTCCGCCTAGTGCAGCTCAAGGTGTTACATCGCACCTACTACACCCGCACACTACTCCACAAAATACAGAGAGCACCACACCCATACTGCCTCAGGGGATGCGGGGAAGAAGGGACTCTCCTCCACACGTTATGGGAATGTCCACAAATCAGGGAACTATGGCGGCAGGTTATGCGCACAGTCTCTCAGGCCCTCAATGTCTCTGTCCTGCCGGAACCTCGTAAGTGCCTGTTGAACATTTGGGACCCTACAGACTTAAACAGGTATGGACAACTGTGGGTCACGCTAGCAGTGACAGTGGCCAAACGAGACATTGCACAGAGATGGGGCGCCCCGGAGTTACCGACGGTGGCAGGGTGGATAAGAAACATGGACCTTCTCATGGTGAAGGAGAGAGCAGTATATGTACTAAGAGCCTGCCCCCGCAAATGGAATCGGGTGTGGATGCCATGGAACAAATACAGAGGTGACCCGTGTGAGGCATTACCAGAGGGTGAGGACTCGGAATCAGAGGAGGACAAGGACTAGTGGCAAAGGATATGCCAGCATAGTAGAGGAGGGGGCCGGGAGGCGGAGGGTGTGCACCGCTACTGAAGGCGAAATGCTGACTGTCTGAGCCTGTAGGATATTATATGTGAACGAACACACTTAATTGTACAATGATGACCGTTGTTGGGTTTTTAGGCATGTTTTCTTTTTTCTTGTATGTTCTCACTAACACCTCATATGGGTGATGTCAGATTAATGAATCGAAATCGAATGATCGGGATGTTCGTTATGGATAGGGGGTGAAATTGGGCCATGATATACGTATGCCTGTTCTATTCACTGTTTAACTACTAGGCCGTAATCGAAACTGCTAGTTGCTGATGCAAACTGTGTTAAAATACTTTCCCTATTGGGGGCACATACTGATGTTATGTCACTGCAACTGCAGAATGATGATATGAATATCTCTTCTAAACTCCTGACAATAAAGAATTTTCAAAAAAAAAAAAAAACAATAATCAACCCTGTTTAAGGCAGGCAGTCCTTTTTCTAATTAACCTCACATTTATTCCAAAGCCCCATTAGATATTCATCTGAATGAGTCTTGAAACTCAGAGCTTTTTTTTCAAAATCCCAGTTCTGTAGCTGAACGGGTTTCCATTTTAGCAACATCCGATGAAGTTTGTAGTTCATACCATAACCACTGCATCTCATTACACGCATCCACCAGAGACCTCACTCCGCCCAACTGGTCCTGGCTACCGTTCCACATATCTGCAAGACCTCAGTCGGAGGAAGATCCTTCTCCTACCTCACGGCAAAGACCTGTAACACCCTCCCTCTTTACCTCCGGTATTCACCGTCACTGCCTCAATTCAGGAAAAACCTCAAGACCTGGCTCTTTGACTAAACCTGGGCACCTTTGATGGACCAGCAGTTCTTTTAGGGTTCAGGGACAGGTAAGGGTCTCGGGGCTCAGAGCTTAGTAAATTATTGAAAAAATAACTTAATTTAAATTAGAATTACAATTAGATATTAATAAAATAAAACTAACTCCAATTAAATTTTAACTACTGTTGTAATACTTGACTAAATCTAAACATTTTGATTTAACTTTTCAATTAAAACACATATATAAAACTGCAAATAATATATCCCAATAACTTTTTGCCTTTTAAAGCCTTTCTCAAATACAATCTCAAATTTCCGCAAAATATAACTAGTGCATAATAAGTGAAAATAGAAAACAACTATAAAATTGACATGAAACAAACTGCCTTTGATCGGTCTCTAAGCAATTCCTTGCTGCCTGCATGCAAAATCATATATCTGTATACACAATTACATACACTTAACTCAAGCTAAATTGCATCTCCATACGTATGGTAATAATGTAAAGGGCCTAGTGATTTACTTAACAGTGGCTTCTATTGATGTATGTTATGTCGGCTGCGTCTTAATGAGCATTTGATGCCGTAATGTAATATTATACACTAGGTGACCGATGGTAACATGTATCCAACCTACACTGCTGCCTGTAATGCAGTTTTAAACTGCCATGTTGACCTAGCGGGTCTAAAACTTCCTTTTTAATACATATAGGTCAACCCTAAGGTGGGCCCTAAAGTCTCATATGGCAGAGTGCATTCTATTTGAAAAGTAGGATATGTTGGTTTAGATTTTACATGTCCTGGTAGGAAAACAACTCCTGAAGTGGTTTTTCACTACTGCAATGCCTACCTCTCTTATTGACTAACACGGAGTTACCTTATTACATTTAATATGTCCTAACTTTGGATTGGAAGCCGGTACAAATGTCATTTTTAGACTCAAATGAATTGAATTGTAATTTAAATTCCTTTTTAATGGTAAAGCCAGATTTTAAGTCGCAATTTTGTTAATGTACTTTGAGAAAGTTGCCATTTTCTGGTCCTAAACATGTGTGCCCTCTTCCAGTATCCTGGGTCACATGATTGTGAATGACTCTGCCTTTGGGGTATTCTTGCCAGACAGTGACACAAAAGGGGGCTGTGTGCAGGCAGGAGGGCCATCCTGCGAGGATGGATGAGGGTATAGCTATGCTTTGCTCTACTTACACCGTAAAGGGCTTGCCTCTAGCATACACAAAGAAACCGAATACCAGTCTTTCTTGGAACCTTGATGGGGAAGAGACAAACACTCCAGAATTCAACCAGATATGGGGTTGTATAGGTAATCCCCTGCTTAAAGGCACAAGGTATAGATATTGGCCCTCCTGAGCCACGCCTCAGGACACTCCTGGACATTACAGAAAAAGGTCTGCCTGCCTTGTTCCCTAGGGGACTGCCCTGCTGCTTGAGGCCTCCATTGTTCTCCGGAGGACTGCCCTGCTCCTTGAGGCCTGCCTTGTTCCCCAGAGGACTCCACTGCTGCTTGAGGCCTGCCTTGTTCCCTAGGGGACTGCACTGCTGCTTGAGGCCTCCATTGTTCTCCAGAAGACTGCCCTGCTCCTTGAGGCCCGCCTTGTTCCCCAGAGGACTCCACTGCTCCTTGAGGCCTGCCTTGTTCCCCAGAGGACTCACCTGCTGCTTGAGGCCTGCCTTGTTCCCCAGAGAGAGGACTGCCCTGTTGCTTGAGGCCTGCCTTGATCTGTCCGAAGAAAGACTGGACCTGCTCCCTTCACCCCAGGTTAACCTGAGTGACTGCTAGGGGTCAGCTGTCTGACCTCCTGTTCTGAGCTACAGGGATGCAACAAACTTCAGAGCCCTCCATGCAACTGCCCAGCTGACCTTCCTGCAACTGGACCTGCTGGTCATTGCTAGAGTGAGTCCCTGATCCCTAAGAGGTGTCTCCCCCGTTCCTGGACCCTTGGATAGCATCAGAGGCACTCCTCTTCAAAAAAAGGAGAAATTCAGAAGTTTATGGGATCTTTGTGACCGGGTCCATTAGCACCGAGATCCTGCCAGCCCCGACAACTGGAATGTGAAGATCCAGTGAACCCGAAGTTTCAGGTTACACCAACCGGCAACCGAGTTCCGCAGACAGCCTGCGGTGACCGCCATTTTTAAGGTCCAGCAATGATTGACTGTGACGCCCAACTGACTCTTTGCTACAGTGACGACAGGCTGCTCTTCACTCTACAGCATAATTGACTGTATTTTTCAAAATTATTTTGGGATTTTCTTGTGAGTGTTTTCCCTTTATTACGGTTTGTGTACTGCATAAATAATTTACACAATGCCTCTAAGTCAATCCTGACTGCTTTTGTGCCAAGCTACCAGAGTTTAAAGGTCAGTTTAATTTAGTGACTTTTTTGGTTCACATCAAAAGGAATAGTGGTTATTTATTGAGTATGGTTTTCTCCTCCTCAATAAAATAACAACATTTTTTACATTTATGTTATGGATATGATATTTTCATAGTGCACTAATCACGTGTAAAGGTATCCAGGTACCCTGTAGCAGGTGTGTGAGGCCAGCCATGCACCTAAGAGTTAGGTAAACTTGCCCTGCTTTTGTGTATGCGTGGGTTATGTGCTAGTGAGAGACTGGCCAAGCAGAGGTGCCTGGAAGGTTGGTAGAAGTGAATGCGGCTGTTCAGATAGGCAGGGCCAGTGTTATGACTTGCATTGCATTGTAGGTGTGGGTGAGGAGACCGTAGTGTGCAGTCTTGGGTATCGGGAGCCAGTGGAGTTTCCCAAGGTGTAGTGTGATGTGGGCTCACTGCGGAACTGAAGCTTGACCGCTTGGAAGGATCAAAGCATGTCAATCCTACGAAATATCCCAAAGCTGGTGAACTGTAGTTAAAGGTAACTTTTTTCATATTTGACAATTTTGCCTGTCCGCATAACTTCTTTTTTTTTTTTGCAGGGCCTTTATGATAATTTCCTGAACATGAAAGTGAAAGATGCTAGCTTCGGCACAGTGTGCCTTGCCACGGACTGGCTGGAGTTCACCGACATACTGAATGTGACCATAATGCATGGACAAAATTTCCAGCTCATGAGATACCTGCCTTTTCTCCCAGTGGCCTTCCACCTGCTCTTTGCAGCCTCCAATGTTCCCAGGATAGCCTATCCCAACAGTAATTATGAGGTGGGTTGAAAATGGTATAATGGAGAGTGGAAAAGATGTGCATGCCTGGATGGGAGAGCATAACCGTGGAGGGCCTTATGTGAGTGGCTGTGGTGGGATAATTTGTTCACACCCTGCCACTGGCCTTGTTGAAGGTTCAGTCAGTGACTGTGCGGAGGAAGACGTGTGGGTGCTTTTTAGTATGATGTAATATCTTGTGCCCCACACATTGTTTTAATGTGCTAAATAAAGTACTCCATGAGTTATACTTGAAGGGATGATCTTCCTTTTAGTCATTTACTGGTTAATTTTGTTTTGGAATTAGTGCTTGCAATATTTTCTTTTTTCTATGTGTGTACCTTTGTCTCTTGTCCAACCCTCCTGCCTTTGCAATCACCACATTAAACCATATGTTCGATATTTTATTAAGAATATCCCCTACCTGTCCTTCCTTATTAGTCTCTTGATGTATCTGGTTCTGGTGGTGAAATGTAGGCATCTACCTCGTTATATATCACAAACATGTGTTTATTTTATGGTGGAGTAGTTTTTACATCAGCAGATTGGTGTAATGCAGATATTTCACTGCTCTTATGTAGCTTATGACCATGTTCCCATACTTCCCTATCCATCATTGTGTGCGCAGGTACACATCTGCTGTACAATCACTTTGTTCACTGCCCCACTCACCGATGCCTGCTTCCCTTTTATGATAAACAAAGGATGAGTAGGAAGGGAAATGGTCACTATAAGAAAAACACCATTGACGTTCTGGGTCAAGTAGTGGACTTTTCAAAGTTGCCAAAGGGAAGCATTTGATATGTGCAGAAGGGGATATTTTGGTGAGTTGTCATGAAGTATAGATTAGTGGTGAAATGTATTGACGGAGAGAGGCAAATCTCTAGCACTAACAGTTAGAAATCTATCAGGAAACTATACTGGAATGATCAGAGGCTTGGTTATACGTTTTGAAACTCATGTAAGTGTTTCCAGAGGAGAGCTTTGTGTGGGTTTGTAACACCTGGATATTTGTTAAGCTCCATGTTTACTAACGGGTTTGCTCACTGTTGAAATAGGCGCTGTCCAAGCTGAATCAAGTCAAGAACACCCTGACGTCAATGATAACTGAGATCCATCCATCGATTCGAAGCCACGTGGGGCCTCAGTCTCTGGTTCTCGAGGCCCTGTGCCTACTTCTGGATATCGTTACCCCGAAGCTCAGGCCGGTAAGCAAAAGTAGATATTGTCATGACTGAGCTATGGCCAATTGTCCCTCTCTTCTATTGAATTTTGTCATAACAAAGCTCTGGCCATTGATTCAGCTCTTCTTGTGAATGTTGTCATGACAAAGGTGTGTCCAGTGACTGATCTCTGCTTCTGTGTGTTAGAAACTCTAGGCTTATGGAAGTGAGTAATGTGTGAAGACTGATCCTGCTCTAAAATAAGGGATGAACGATTCCTTGCCTTCTTTACATTCTCCTGATCTCTCATATCAACACATCAACACTCTGTACAGAAATATCTTTGATCAACCAAAAGGAGAGAAAAGGAGTAAATCACAGGGATCCTCCCGAAAGTAGACTTAAGACAAAAAAGATCCATTTGGAGATATAAACGACTCAAACTGAAAATTGATGAATGTGAATTGATAGTGTGTTTCCTATTAAGGACGAAAGCCCTCTCCCACTGACCAGGTGGCATGCTTCATCATGCCTGAAGGCTTGGGCTACAACCCTGCCAATGCAGTCGAGCTCTTTGAGTGGAGGACCTAAATAGCCGATTGGACTCTGTACAAATGTGAACCTTTTTGGTAACAAATATAAATAGGTGAAAAGGTACTTGACCATCTTCGATCACTTGCTGACGCTTACAACGTTGAATACTGCATTCACTTTGTTTGAGAAGGGTGTGGAACAGGCAAAACACATTTAATCACTTATAATTTAACCATATAGTTGTAATTCTAGCTTCTCCCATCAGGGTGAGATACTTGCAAAGGTTAATAAAAAAAATGAGTTTCACTCCTTTTTACATGCAACATTGCATGAAAACCCCTTGTGTGTCTGTGCAATTCATGCTTATATATGTGCCACTTCTCAGATAAAGTATCCACGTGCCCACAAATGGCATTACCTGGAATTTACTCTGTAAATACTACTGCCTATGGGATAGCAATGTGAATGACATTGCGGCATATAGGTGTACAAACAGGATTATAATATTGATCAACCAAGCAACTAGCTGGTGCCGGGCAACTAATCATAGCTAACCGAATGTTCTGATCACCAATATAGAACAAACCGCCTCAGATATTCTACTGACAATGCGTCACAGTGCAGATAGGTCAATTAATGGTCAGTGGTGAGGACTCAAATACACTCACACACATATATCCAAGTAAACTCAAAAATAATGTCATCTGCTCTTATCTATTTTTCATGATGATGTACTCTCCGTAAATCCACACTCGCCGTATTATTATTGTCACTTCCTTTTGCCTCACCGTTTACGCCATGAGTGAACGCTGTGCGCGATTCAGCAAGATTGTGTACCAGATGCAACATTGCCAATGAAGAGGAAAGACCCGGAAGTGCAGAGATGCTGGAAAATGTAGTGTACTCTAAGTGGTAGATATCTTGGCTCAACAAAAGTATTTGTTTTGAGTGTTTTATCCCTCCGTCTAACCCAAGGTCTATCAACCTCTCTGTTGATGATCTTAGGTGACCCATATAAAGCCAGGAAGTGTCCCTTATTAATGATATAAAGCCACTTTTTAGTAAGTCTAACAAACCTGCGAAGGTGTAGGGATCCCAGGAAAATGGGTGTACTGTGGGTGACAAGGGTAGAGAAGATATCGCATTCTAAATACAGTATCTTGCTTATAGTGTTATCCCCCAACAGAAGCGGTAAAAAGGCCTACATATAGTATGGAGCCTCTCGTACCATGTATTGATCACTGTGGGTAACATGTATAAGCCTGGAACTGCCTGTATCTGAAGGCAAATGACCGGTCAGTCTGGATTATGACCCAGAAATTTCTTTGTCAGTGTCGCCTCCCTGTAACTCATCCCAGAAAGATGCTCCGCCATCAGTAACTATCTGGCGAAACCCGGGAATGAAGGAATGACCAGGAAGTAAGTACTTAAGCACTTAAGACTTTAACTGTGGAAGTTATGCAGTGTTTCTCCACTGTTGATTTAGAGGCCATTTCGATGGTAGTTACGAAAGGCTTGGTGAGTACTCAAAACAACTACACTTGTGTTGAACGTACCTTGAAGTGAAAATAGCGAGTTTCCTGGTGAAAAGGGTACTAATAGTGATCCCAGACTGATGGCATTAGCAATCCTGGCAATGGTGTATTGTATAACAGATCTTTGCTGATATATGAAGAGTGTAAAAATAATTGTCCACAAAATGAAGACCTCTGTAAGTGACTTATTGTCTGATTAATGGGGATTCTGGAAAAGGAAGAAGGCTGCGGCCCTTGTTGGCTGCAAGGAAGGCCTCTCTCCTTAGTTACAGCCACTTAATAATTTGTTGTTCTTTCAGAGATCAAGTCTGCATCTGGCCGACCCTAAATATTTCCTATCAACAACTCATTTCTTGTTAACCTTTTCTTGTGTCTTCTGCTGCTGGTTTTATTTTTCCTTTCTTTTTGGAATATGGTATTGTAGTTGTGTTCTAGTTTTTTCACTGTTTACTTTTTCCCTACACGGTGTAGGACTGTTTTAGAGGTTATGGGGTGGGGAAGAGGAGTCCTACAAAGAGATTCAGAGAATCACTTGTCGTGGCGGAGTAGTAGGCATGGGTAGTCTCATCTCCCCTTACTAGTATCACTTGCATATACATAAATACAGAGATACGAGAGTGAAACAAGAGAAGCTGCTTGTGCCCATGATGTTTTACATGCATACCTTTTCTAAATATTATCTCATTTTACCATACACTAGATAGCCCCCTTATGTGTAGTCTAATAATCACATTTCTATATTTCTTACAGCTAGGCAGGAGATATGCCCTAAAAGCTAGAGCTGCTGACCTTGAATGGAGGGACCCACGTCTAAATCCCAGCCATGGCTCAACATATCCTGTGATTTTAGTCAAATCACTTAATCTCCCTGCCTGTGCCAAAAAAAATGTGAAACTTAATCTTTTTTTTCATGTAAAGCACTTTAATGCCCTTGGGACCAGTCTGCCCTATTTAAAACCACATACAATAAAAATAACTCCATAAAAAAGATCTTGATTGCCAGAGGTTATGAAAAACTAATTGCTTCAGTTCAGTTTCAGCAGGCAGAAATCTATTATTAACATTATAAAATGCCTTGGGTCAATATTTTTGCTGAGGCCAGAATCCTTCGCAATAGCATCAAAGGTTGCCATTTATGTCTCAAAAGAAAAATGTATATTTTGGGGAAATATAGGTCTTCATCTGCATATAGTCTACATTAACTAATTGAGGGTTGTTCTAAAACTCATCTGTTCTTCTTTCCAGACTGTTATGCTTATCTTGTCCCTTTTTCCCTGTTTTGGCAGGAGTGTGTAGTGTGATAGTGCAACTATTGCATTAGTGCTGTGCCAGTAGTATAAACATGTACAGTATGCGTTTCACGTAGGCTCGCTTTAAAGGGTACCGTCATGCTGCGGTGCTTGTCCGTGTGATGCTCTGATCCCATTGAGATTTGATCCATATGTTTGACTTGTGTGGGGGGCTTAGTTTGTGGCTACCCAAGGTAGCTTGGATGGCAGGGTTACCTACCTGTGTGTGACTCCAGGTGATTTTTTGAAGTGAAGGGGGAGTGTGCTTTCATGTTTTGGTGGAACATGGAGGAAATGGGCCATGGGCGTGCTGGCCAACCACCCACAGTGGCGTAGTTAGGGGAGTTAGCGCCGTGGGGGAAGAGTATGAGGAGAGGCAAATCAGTAGATTGCAGGCCACAACTTTATCGGGGGAAAAGACAGAGATGTATTAAAGCAGGTGAGACTAGATTGGTGCAGGAACGACTGAGAAGCCGCTGCTGTCTCATGAGAAGATGAGCTTGTAAGAAGGGGCGGGCCCTGAGCAGAACTGGAAGGGTTAGGAGCGGATATGGTCTGGGTAATGAGATGCCAAGTATTCGGAAAGCAAAGAAGACTGCTGGAATACTCACAAGTAGGTAATTGCTGGTGTATGGTGAAGCGTGCCCTCTCTGTTCAGTATTATGAAGACCGTTGACTTTGAGGTGACGCACAAGTGCAATGTGAAATTTAGACATGGTAGGTTAACTATCCATCAGAAGAAGGTGTTGTTGAGTGCTGTAAGGAGAAGATAAGTCAAGGGTTTGGAACGGTGGATTATTAAATAAGAAGGGTGGGAAGGAATGTCTGTTCAGGGTCGGGAAAACTGGGGTTGGAGATGTCGGGCAATGTGCTACAGGGCTGGGAGAGCTAGGGTGAAGGGTCAGTGCTTCCTCCCCCTTGGGATACAGATTACGTCGAAGCAGTGTGCACCAAGAGGTGACGGGAGTGGAATGATTGTGACATGATGCCATGGTGATTGGACAGCAGAACTATGCACATTAGGGAGCCATGTTGGACGTGGAGCATCTTGGGGGTCCAGCGGGTAGAATAAAGGGTTACAGATCGCTGAACGACTGAAGCAATTGTGTGAAGGTTTGCAGTCTGGTACTCCAGAGGTCTCCTAGATATCGATCATTGCAGGACCCTCAATAGTATAGAGGGTGCTGACTTCAGACACCCTTGTAATGTTAAAAATAAGAACTGCAAAATTTGTGGTGTGGTTTGATCATTGTTAAGTTGGGGATGGATCAGATTTCTGAAGCATGGTTCAGAGATCTTTTATCTGTAAACCCCTCAAGGAGGTAACCCCCTGGTTTCTCCTTAACCCTGAAGTGCAGGTTACTCCCCAAAGTACAGTGCACGGCTTCCCACCACATCTCCTTCATTGTGCAACCCAAATATGTATGTTTCTGACTTCAGCCTGTTCCTCCCACAGAGCCAATATTCTCCTAACCAAAGGACCACTCTTTCCGCCCACCACAATCCTCAAAGAGCAACACAGATAGTTTATGCTTTGTTAAAACAAAGCTGTTGGCTTGTCAATGTTTGTTATAGTTAGATTCTGTATATATATATATACAGCAGGTAGCACTGGATCCTTGAGATACAAAAGAGAAGATTTTATGATTATTCTGAGGAATGTAAGTTTTTATACTGCAGCACTTCCCTCTCTTGGCCATTAAAAAAATATCCATGCTGTTGTCTGAAAAATCCCTGCCATATGTTGCCCGATTAACCCCGTTTTGTTAAAATAAACACGTATTTGACCCTGTACCTTTGTTTGCTCTTGCTTAACCACTGAAATGATTGGACACCAGAAATGTGAAAATCTAGCATATTAGTATCCGTTGACATTCTTAGCTGTGGTATCTGAGAACTGCCTCCCTCACATGGCAACTGGCCTGTCATCATTTCCCTAGCTTTGATCAAGCTTGCTGGTCTTTGGCAGTTTTCATCTTCTAAGGTTCTCAATTATTTTCCATCAGCCATTGCAGAGTGGACAAGCCTACCAGTTTTGATGCAAAATGATCCGTTGCAACTGCTGACCTTCAGAAGCTGAAGTCCCTAACTTCAGGAGTTCACTGGATGGGCTACTGGTCTACGAAAGCTCCCGACTTCATGAAGAACCCAGGAACTGCCAGACTAGCTGGCGGCTGTTGACTGATCTTTGGAGTCGGTGATCTAATGAACTCCCAAAAGTCTTCAAGAATAGAGGACTATCACATCACCCTGAAGTCAAGTAGTCTGCTGATTTTAGTGTAACCATCTAAAAAATAGGTGGGAGCTCTGTTATGGTGTTTAACCAGTAAAATATTGTAAAGCCCTTCTGACCCTGGGCCTGACATTCATTCATTAGGTAAAAGCAGCATTCAAGGATTTTGCTGCCACGGGTTCTCCCTATTCCCCTGGTGGTGCACCCGGAGTAAAGGCACAAGGACAGCTAATGCTTTTTCTGTAAGGCCTGCCTAAACCAAGATCACCTGAGTGGTATATATGGGAGCACAGATCTATCAGAAGTGGTGCAGAGTCCACTACATTGGAAGACATCCTCATTCTTTGATGATGTGCTGTCTCAGGTGGGCTCTGTTACAAGGGCTAATTGAACAAGTAAGGCTGCTTTGCTTTTTTCCCTTGCTACCTTGCAGGGTATTCTACATCCAGTTATCACAGCTCACAGTGAGTTGCCACGTGTTATGAGTTTCTCCTGAAACATCTGACTCTACCTCAAAGACTTTTCAAGTGAAGCTTTGACTCTGTGCACCCAATAACTATTCTTGGAGTGTGACACCTCTTAAACTGCCTCAGCTCATGCCCCACAATTGTTTGTTTCTGCCAAGTCTCACACCTCTGCTGGAAGGCTTTGACTTCCTTTGAGGCCCAACGCCAGTTGCTGGGTGCGCCCATACCTTGACCCAAGCAGCATTCTTTCATTAGAACTTGCCTGACCTATCTGCCAAGTTTCTAACCCGCAGCTGCCCCGCTCGCACACCCTCGCTATATCTTTTTTGCAGGGATGGGGTCCAAGCTGCTACTCTCAACCCCTGCAACCTCTCATGAACTTATTCACGGCTGGTAGCATCAAATTGTATAACCCACCATGGAATCATGTTGTGTTTTAGGAACACTATATTTTTTCTAGAAGGGCCCTAACTGTGATTGTCAGTTGGAAAAGGAAGGACATTTCTCGGTAGGAAACTGTTTTTTGAAAGGTAGAGTATGTTTTCCAGGTTTTTGTGCATACTGTTTTTTAGGTTAAATCCTGTGATCGTTAATTCAAATTTTCATTCAACAAATAGGGTTTCCTTCATGTATTTTCCTCCTTTGTTGAATTATACACACGGTGCACCCCACACACTGTGGGTTTTGGGTGTCCTTTTCTCCTTTCTTTCTGATCCTTTTTTCGGTAACTCCTTTGCGATTTCCTCAACCCTTTCGATGCTGATGACGAGCTCAGCTCGTCATCACCCACGGGTGTCGTGTGCTGATGACGAGCTGAGCTCGTCATGGTGCCACTAAAATGGCATTTTCCAGCACAGGGGGGGGGAAACGCCCAGCAGCCATGTGGTTAAAGATCAATGAACTCCTCACCCTTGCATGACCAATGCGCCTTCCACAAAACATGGATGTCTAGCTAGATTCAACTTCCTTAGTCCAAAGCTTGCACTTTGCTTTTGAATTTTTTTGAATGACTAACATCAAGACCAAAGGAGTACATTCTCTCTTCACATTGTTCTCACTCCCTACTAATCCGCTCTCGTTTTGCATTTTTCGGAATTCTCAAGACTTAATTTTCTTGGTCTCTTGGGGTCCCTTCCTTTTTCTCTTTTCTTCTCCTTCCTTTCTTTTTCTTTATTGATTGTGATCATTTATCTAAAACACGTTACTTCTTATTTTCACAGCCTTGAGAAAGCCCTGGCGCAATTCGCCAAAGAGGGCGAAACACGTGTCGGCTGTTTACGTTCAATTCTGCACTAATAAAAATGTTATACTCTTTTTAAACTTTGGATCGACCCTATTTGTTGAATGAAAATTTGAATCAACGATCACAGGATTTAACCTAAAAAACAGTATGCACAAAAACCTGGAAAACATACTCTACCTTTCAAAAAACTGTCTTTTTTCAAAACTCTAAAAGGTCCAGTTTTTGAGTATGTTTCCTCTACTTCCTCAAAAATTTCTGTGAAAACAGATATAGTCCTGGAATTCTTGGACCTTCAATGCTCAGTCGTTATGAATCGGTAGGAAACTGTACCTGGTGTCGCGTGGTGGCCTTGTTCGTAGTATACTGCACTTCTGCACTCCTGTATCACTCTTAATAAGGATGTTTTCCACTAAGGGTTGTGCTGGATTATTCTCTAAGTAGTCACATAAAAACATTACGTCATGTTTTCCAGGCCGCTGATTATCGATTCACAGTCATTTGGTAGTTCGTAGTAAGTAAAAAAGCACATTACTAAAGGGGTATCCATGGGTAGCTGAGGCCATTGTTTCTTTCTTCATGGTCCTTTTCAAGGAGTCCAGTTTTTCTGCAAATACAGATTCGCCTTATTAGGTCTTCTGCTCTCCCCTTTTTTCTTTCCATCCCTGACTTCCACCATTTTTCCCTTAAACACAACTTTCTTGCAAATGAAGCTGTCTAATTGGGGTACGCTTTATCAGGTCTCCTACTTCTCAAGAACGCACCAACATGGCCTCTTTTATATCGGAAGAGAGTGTGCGTATCTCCACCTTTATCTCTAATCCTTCAAATGAGTTTGGAAGTTCTCCTCTTATCCTGTCTATTCCATCTGGGACTCTGATTGGTGCATGTTGGATGGCATAACGATTCTTGGCTCTGCCCCAACACCTGGCTCTGCCCTTCTTGTGCTGGAGCCCACATCTTTGACCCGACTACCATGGCGGCTGTCCGTATTCTCTCAGAACCTTTCCTGTAGTCCTCCCTGTCACTGAGATCCCGGTGAAAACCTGTCTGGCCCGTGTATGCTGCTGTGCCTTCCGCTGGAGTAGGATACAGGTCTGCTTTAGGGTATGTGATGCTGTGATCCTGCGCCCATGGGCCTGCCGATGGGAGGTGTAGCAACCACGGCACCGAGTCTACTGAAGGATTTCCGATGCCCACCCAGATCCACTGTTTCCCTGACTAAGGGAACCAGTAGGGAAGAGTACATCACTCCAGTCCCATTCACATTAGTCCTGCAAATAAGGCCCTGCGACACTATCATAGTCGTATGAGACATGACACCTCTCCATAGGTAAAGATAAAAAGTCATGTTTCATTGCGTCATGCAACCTTTCTTCCTGAATTCCTACTGTACGCCTTGCTCTGTCGTTTATATTCTACTGGTGGTGTTTACCACACCAGGTGTTTCCTTTCTTGTAGGGTGCCCCATGACTAATTTGCCCCAACTTGTCCATCTGCCTGTAGGAATATTTATTTTTCTTTGGGAGTGAGATACGCTAACCTGATAGATGTAAAACCAGAGTTTGGAACTTTAGAGCCCCCCAGCTCCCTGAGGTAATATTTTTTCTGGTTCAGTAACTAGGAAGCTTATCTGCGGATGGGCTGGCGCCTACACCACGACGGTGTAGCAAAGATAGCTGCAAGAGGAGAACCGGGTCAGCGCCGACATACATTGAGTTACCTATACCGGAAGATCGAGTCTGACCCCATTTAGCGTGAAAAGCAAATATTTGGGTCAACAGCTAACAACTAAGTCAAAAATGTCAGGGAAAGATAAGGGCAGAACCCGGAAAATTATCAACAATATCAGTGGCAGAAAACAACTGTCGACTGCGATGTGGTAAATGCGACCGGCCCAAGCTCGGCAAGCCACACCAGGGAGAGAAGAATTTGTAAAATGCGTAAGAAGTAGAAGCGGGAAGGGCAACGGAAGTTGGACACACCTAGGGTGACCAGAATTTTAAAACCAAAAACCGGGACATTTCACAACAAGCATTGGAAATGCAATAGGTCTCGCACCATTAGAGTTAGTGCTTTTAGAATTGTTTATGGGTTTTTTTGGTAAATGTTTAGCATTTTTGTTTCCTGTAGCCAATGCTAAAGAATTACAAATAAAAAAAGCCATAAACATTTCTAAAAGCTCTAACTGAAATGGTCTGAGACCTATTGCACTGTGTGAGGGTGAGGTGTTGAGGGTGAGTGAGGGTGAGCGTGAGGGTGAGTGAGGGTGAGGTGTTGAGGGTGAGTGAGGGTGAGTGAGGGTGAGGGTGAGTGAGGGTGAGTGAGAGTGAGGGTGAGTGAGAGTGAGGGTGAGTGAGGGTGAGTGAGAGTGAGGGTGAGTGAGAGTGAGGGTGAGTGAGGGTGAGTGAGAGTGAGGGTGAGTGAGGGTGAGGGTGAGTGAGGGTGAGTGAGGGTGAGGGTGAGGCGTTGAGGGTGAGGTGTTGAGGGTGAGTGAGGGTGAGGGCGAGTGAGGTGTTGAGGGTGAGTGAGGGTGAGGGTGAGTTAGGGTGAGGTGTTGAGGGTGAGTGAGGGTGAGGGGGAGTAGTTGAGGCTGAGTGAGGGTGAGTGAGAGTGAGGGTGAGTGAGGGTGAGTGAGGGTGAGTGAGGGTGAGTGAGGGTGAGTGAGGGTGAGTGAGGGGTTGAGGGTGAGGTGTTGAAGGTGAGTGAGGGTGAGGGTGGGTGAGGGTGAGTGAGGTGTTGAGGGTGAGTGAGGGTGAGGGTGAGTGAGGGTGAGTGAGGGTGAGGGGGAGTAGTTGAGGCTGAGTGAGGGTGAGTGAGAGTGAGGGTGAGTGAGAGTGAGGGTGAGTGAGAGTGAGGGTGAGTGAGGGGTTGAGGGTGAGTGAGTGAGGAGTTGAGGGTGAGGGTGAGTGAGGGTGAGGGGTTGAGGGTGAGTGAGGATGAGTGAGAGTGAGGGTGAGTGAGGGGTTGAGGGTGAGGGGTTGAGGCGAGACCTAAAAACCTGACGATCGTAGGGTTTAGCAAGATTTTGGGGGTGAATGTAAAGAGGCTTGATGTGTGCATAAGTGCCTCTCAGGCAATACTTAGCATGAGCCCCTTCCCCTTCAAGAACACACCCCCACAGAGTTATTTTAAGTTTGCACAGCTGCATTTCATGTCCAGATGAATACTGAGAATGATAATTTTTCATCACTGAATAGAACTGATGTAGCTTATGAAAATAACACACAGTTTAAACAAACTGGAGATATACCAATAAAATACATCTATATTATTATAAATAACACCACTATTGTTTCATGGCGATCATGTCCGTAAAGGAAAGTAATTTGTGTTACAGCATAAGCGTTTAAAGAGTTTGCAATTGTTTCAAGACTATTTCTATACCATAACTGTGCAACGTTTCTCTACACGGACATAACCGCTTTACTCGCCATTAGAAAGTGACACAGACTATAAGGCAATGAAATATCACACAGGAGCACACTGAAAACGTGCAAATGTCACACTTAAGACTGAAAACTTGGCAACTTTGGACAATGCGGGGGTGGGGTGCCGTGCAGACTGAATACCTGTACCAGTCAGATCCTTCAAGACTGACTCTTCGGCTGTTAGCATCAATTTGCAAATCCCCGCCTCAATACCTCAAGTGATTGTAACATTGTTTGGACACGGGAAGTCTTTTTGCAATAAAGCTTATTTGATTCTACAGCCACGATTTCTACTGAAGACGGAGGGAAGAGAGGGGAGGGGGGGAGGAGAAATGCGACACGGCGGGAAGGGGAGGGGGCGGAGCTGATTGGAATTGAATTGGTTGAAGTGTGAATTTTTTTAAGTGGGTGAGGGAATGTAACACTGGTTTGGCAGGAGAGACCACTGGGACAGAAGCAACATAGCAGGGCTGGGGGGTGTTGTAAAGCAAACGGGTGACCGAGCAGTGAGGGGTGGAATAAAGGAAACTGACGAGCGAAACATGAAGCAGGCAAGGAATACTACTGGCAAGAAAGCAACCTGGAGGAGGTGAGGCACAGGAGTTCCAGCAGCGCATTACTGAGGCAGATAAGGGTGAAGCACATGTCAGGCAGCGCATTACTGAGGCAGGTGAGGAACGGGAGCAGGCAAAGCCCAGGTCAAGCAGCGCATCACTGAGGCCGGTGAGGGAGAAGCACATGGGTGAGCAACATGTCGCATGGCAGAGGGGGAAGAGAAGTACATGCGGGAGAGCAACACCGAGCATGGTGGAGGGGGACGAGAAGTACATGCGGGAGAGCAACACAGAGCATGACGGAGGGGGAAGAGCAGTACATGAGGGAGACCACTGCAAAACACTTGCCTGCATACTGGCGCTTAAATAAATGCCTGTTTCGACCCTGGCACGGGACGCTGTCTGGAGAAGGCCGCACCGCCGGTGCATCATCCGCTCGCCATTTTGTTTTGATGTATAGGCCGCGAGCCTCGCGCGTAGCTGTACTCTTAGATCCCAGATTCAAGAAAAACATTCTAGCAAAATAAGTTCCTAATGTGCTAAATTAAAAAAAAAACGTTTCCATGTAGTCTTCGCTCAATCCAGCTTCCCGTTAACAAACAACCCAGGTTTCATCTTCAAGAGTTAAACGCATCCGAGAAAAACAGACGCTTTCTGTAAAACATGAAATTACTAGAACACGGCTGTAACTTTTCAGCAGGGGAAAAAGCACCTCAACTATTCCTGGAAGATGACGCGAGCGGCTGTGTGCGCATGCCCGAGTGAAGCGAGAATCCATGACAGGCGCGGGGTAAATTTAGAAACTTCCTTTACGAGAGCGGTGGGCGGAAGTTCTTGGAATATCCCTACCAGAGCTGCGAGGGAGGCTGGAGGCGCTCTGCTGCAGCTTCACTCATTCCTTGGCTGCCGTCTCTAAAAGTCTGCTCGCGGGGTTAACGTGGCTTTGTTTGTGAGAGTACAGGAAGCAGCGCGCACGACTGTGGTACTCGAAAACATAACATTTTAGGTGGATTATATTAACAAGCAATTGTGGGTATGACTGATAGCCATCCAGGTACATACAGGTGACGCCTCGTTTACAGCGTGGGAGGTCAGGTGTTTTCTTGTGTGAGATTGCTGTGCAAGAGTCGAGGTGGGGGGCTTCGAAAGTAGGGCAGTAGATGCATTGCCAGGGGGCGTGAGCTCCCCACCGCGCCACATCTATCGGAGAGCCAATCATTATCTTTAATACATTCTAGAACCCTTACGTTTGCAAATTTAGATGCATTAACCGCTTCAGGGTCAATAGTCAGACTTCAAAAAATTATTTAAGAGAATCTGTATATTTGATGACGGCTGCGGAGAGCTAGCGAATATTCTCTTTACGCATATTAACCAAACTAAGCCATTCCGATATTCGCAAGAGGGATAATGCCAGAAACAAAAGGTAACAAAGAGCTAGAGGTTAACACTACTTTGGCAAAAGTGCAGCATAAACCGCAGAGTGCACTTTGGAAAGCTCCCACAACTAGTAACAAGACGGACGGACGGAGGGGAGGGGGGAGGAGAAATGCGACACGGCGGGAAGGGGAGGGGGCGGAGCGGGTAAACAAAGACGGACGTGCACGCGCTTTTAAGCTCAATGCGCATGCGCATTGAGCTTAAAAGTCACGGGCACTGCAAGGAATCGCCACGATTCCTTGCAGTGTGGATAAAGAGCGGATAAGTCCCAATACTCTCGCCTTGCTCGATGCGCATGCGCATCGACAGGCGAGACCTAAAAATAGAAGGACTACAATTTTACTTCAAGCAATGAGAGCGCCCCTCAGCAGAGAATTACAGAACAGGCAGTAAGAACATACATAAAATTTAATTTTTAAACCCAGTAACTTGCCTGTTAATTAACTAGCTTTCTTGAAACAACTGCTAACTTTCCCTGCTTTGTAAAACATAAAAAAACCTCCCACCGTTTTCAGTCGACCCTCTCAAAAAACTGGGACATGAGCTAAATTTCTTGAAATTTGCGGGGACAGCTGGTTAAAAACGGGGACCGTCCTGTCAAAACGGGGACTCCTGGTCACCCTAGACACACCTGGGAGGGGATCTCCGTAGAGTACAGAAGCTGCCACCGCAGAGCATAAGACTTCCGGTCACGTGGACAGCTCCAAGTGACGGCGTCTCCCTGTGACCGGAAGGTGAACCTCTCAGCCACCTTCTCTCGGCACATGCTGTGCCCGCAGAACCGCACGGCCTCTTTCCATCTCTATTTTAACCCATCTGTCTATAAATTGCTTTCTTTTCGCGTGCGGGCTTTTGATTGCCTGTTCTAGAAGCGAGTAATTGCGCCGGGCTCGGTTTAGCCTGCTTATCGGCCCATCTCAGCTTCCAAAAATAGCAGTGAGGGCTCCCGCCGGGCCTCGGCGAACTTCAGTGTTGTATGTTCTTGCATTTTCCCGAAGACCTACTTTTCCTGGAACTTTTAAGTTTTGAACGACAGGCCGAAAATAGCTATAACGAAGGGGCCGCAACCCCTCGCGCGCCTCGTTATTTGCGCGCTGCAGGCCCAGCACAATTTACTGAAATCGATACCTTTTTTGGTAATTTGGACTAAGTGTCGTTAGAAGCAATGTCATTGGGTCACTGTCTGTTACCTCAGTACCTATTCGTTTCTAGTGAGTTGGACACGAGATGAATACTGTATCTGGGCAGGACCTACAGGATGAACTATACTTCAGTGCTTCAAATGGGGAAAACAAGTGCAGGTACCCCCTCTCCCCCCCCCCCCCCCCCCCCCAATAAGCCGTGGAGTTTGGGCGGGGCTAGGGAGTGGGCTTGAGTGTAAGCAGTTACTGAGCTCCAGATCGAAGGTTGGTAAATTGAATACCAATACTGGCTGGGTAATACTAACATCTGTTATTGCAGTGCATGGATGAGGATGAATAATTAATTTACTACGTTCACTACCTTATGTGAAAGTACACATGGTAATGTGTCCCATGATAAACAAACTTCTGCCAAAGGATTGCAGTGATATTCTCAACTTTGTCACTCTCCTCCCGTACTCTTGCCTGACTCTTTACCTTTTCCGCAGTCTCTCATTAACCTTTTCAGCTCCTGAGCACGTATCCACTCGTTTGTCCCTTATCTTTCACTTATTCTGTCCCTTATTGTACCATCATCTTCCTTCCATGCCTGCCTCTACTTTTTCTCGCTCTGATATCTCCATGTCTCACCTTTCCCAAGTTTTCCTTTCACTTTGTCATGCCTCTGTAACCTAGATCGCTTTCCCCTTTCTCTTACTGTCTAGTGCCCATATTACTACCTCCTCCTGTCGCGCTTTCTCTCCCAGCCCTGCCTTTCCCTCTCCTCTGTCCCTCCTTGGCTCAGTCTGACCAGAGCCTCCTCACAAAACGGGTAAGAGGTGGCATTCATCCCCAAGCCCCCTCTCTCGTCCTGTTCTGCTCTCTAAAATACAATCCACTTCACACAGAGCAGTTTTCAGACCTTCATTTAAAAATGCACAATGCTAGCTGCAGGCAGACAGAGACAGGCTTGGGGTAACAGAGTGCCCACTGGAGCAACTCTCATCCTAAGGCTGTATGCACCCGTACCCTCAAAGTCCCAAGCATCTGCTCACTTTTCTCTGGTTACGGCGTTTTCTTTCTAGATGCTTCCCTTCTTTCTATTAAAAGTTTCATATTCATTCAAATGTTTTAAAGGCATCTCCCGCACCACCGAATACTGAATTGTAGTGTGAGAGGCATTCACCATGATAATGGAGACAGGACCCCCAGTAGCCACCAACCACCTCCACTGGTCTGCCTTCCCCTGACTGGCCCCTAGACTTCCTTACCTTTCTAGTTTATCTGAAGTGTGTTGGTGCAGGGCTTGTAGACTGTAAGGGTCGACTTGCGATATTTTGATACAAGTGTGCACTGGACGCACAAACTCACATAACGCATGCAAGTACACACAATCCGGCACTCAGACATTCATACACAGCATTTAATCCATTTGATACCTTTATATAATAGGAACAAATACATTTCGGCTGGTGCAGAATGCTTTCTTGTGCCTCACCCGCATCCACCATCTTAGTCACATCCCTCTCAAGTCGCTGGGTCACAGAAAGGTGCACTGATCACTTCATCAGGATACACTGTGTAAACGAGACACAGAGTGTGATCGACTGTGCAGGTACTATGTAGACCCTGCCCAGTTAATCACAGCTTAAATTCAACGCCTCTCAAACCCTTCCAGTTTAGAGAAATTCAAATAGGAGCTGATGGTGTCTTCTGAAGGAACTCTGAAAAAGGTTGCTCTTTTGGGTCAGTGGCATAAAATAAGGCCCCACTGCCCCTTCAGTGGGGGACAGGCGACATCTAGGCTGCCCCTCCGGCACCATGCACGGGCGGTGAGCAGCTGGCCTAAATGCTCCTGGCTGGGTCTGGTGCATGGAGGACTCCCTCCATGTACTTTGCATGGGGGGGGGGGGTGCCTCAAGTTTTGTTACGCCACTGTTCGGTGTGCTTACAAGCTCCTCGCACGCACTGCGGCACCTGTCCTGCCATGTTAGAGATCCCTAACCACAGCCTGCCATGCCATCGATCAGGGTACTGGTACTCTCCATGGCTAGCGAGAAATTCCGGTACTGATGGCTAGAAAATTCGGAAGTGCCAGTATTCAGTACTGGCCCATTTAAACCACTGATTTACTTGAAAAGCCACTTATAATAGAGATTGAACAATTCTACTTCGGTTTTAATAGTTATACGAAGTACCTGAAGTGTTGTCCTTTTAATATTAAAACTTACCTCTTTCATAAAGTTTTTTGCATGGTACCGGCGACTGAAGTTCTGTAGGAGCTGTTTTACGAACATGCTTGCTAGTATTTCTGATCTTCCATTTTTTGGTTGCATTCTGGGATAAATCGCGTTTCATGACCAGGTACAAGGTACCGCGCTAAGCAAGGGTTAGTTGTCCTCAAAACCCTGGCACCGAGCAGCAGCTGAAAACAGGGTTGGACTGGCATGTAGGCAGGGCCATTAAAATTATGAAATTTTGCGACTACTGCTTTTTTTTAAACATAATTATAGATTTGCCACATCATTTATCATCTGCTGCATATCTTGCAGATTTTACCCAACAAAGTTGTTTCTCGCTCAAACTGTGCAAATATCAATAGAAACGCAGCAAAACGTGTTGCTGTGTAGTCACCTTTCTGTTGCTTATTGATCTATTTGGGTGTTAAACTGGTGCTAATGAGGTGCAACCAATATCCAGACAATATTAGCAAGTGTAAAAATGACAAAATAATACGATTACTAAAAGTGCTGCTTTATGCTGCTTAATTTGCTTTTCTGTGCCTCATAATTTACTCAACCTGTTGCATAATTTTGCCCTCCCCTGCTGCATAAATCCAGTGGCCCTGCCTGTAGGGCAATATGGCAGAACCGAAATGGCTGGTCTGACAGGTTGGTGTATGGACTGTTTTTGTAGCCGTTTGTCTGCTTTTTAATGGGCCCGTTTTTAATATAAATTCCTCTGATAATTCCATATTGCCTGTTTCAAGCAAATTTGCACGTGGTCTCCCATATCTTGCAAAACACCTACACAACTTGTCTTTGGAAGTTTTAAACTGTCTTGGGTTGTAAATGGGTGCACTTTTTCTTTTTAGCTATTCACTAATGGTGGCCAATTTTAGTTTGATGCCCGGGCCTATTGTCTGACCCTGGCTAAAGAAATGTGCACTTAGCATTGTTGTGTAGGTTGTGGTGGGGGGTTCTTTTGCCAAGGCCAATGGTGTTCACAATGGGTGACAGTCTACACATTACTAGTGTGAAAGAACCTTCTGATTCTTTAAAAAAATCTAAAGCATCACAGTAAACGTGCTGTGTTTTTGTGATCCGACAACTTGAACAATATTAATATTATATTGTTATTACGATGAACTAGATTCCTGTGGTCTCAAGCATGCGCGTCTTTTCTTGTGTGAAGCTGAGTGGGAGTTCTATAAAATATAAAATGCTGAGTTTAAAGCATGGCAAGAGCATTTTATATATGGGAATAAATACCAAAATGTGCCTAACATTGTAACTATATTGCAACTCAGAGAATATTTTCTTAATTAAATTATGGAACTCGGAGGTGACTCGGAATAGCCTTCTAATGTACGTCAGAGATCTATTTTACTGCTTATAATATTTGCTAACACAATCACCCCTCCAACAACCCACTTAAATCATTGGTCTGTTGCTCTTTCATTTGTAAGAGATAGCAAGGTTGTATACTGAAGAATGCGAGTGACCTCTGCAGTGCAAAATTAAACACACAAATACTGCTTTCAAAAATAAATGTATACAAGCTAAAATAATAAAGAATGATTAAAAAAAGTGTATAAAAACAGGCTGATATTGTAATTTTCTTGTAAAGGCCTATGGCATAGAAAAATAAACATGTTGCCATAAGCAACTTATTTCTGCTGCTCACTGTTCATTTTAGAAAGACCGATCAGAAGAACGCAAGCCATTTCTCTTTTTCCTTGTTTAAACTGCAGATTTAATAGTGCTCTGTGACTTACCTTTCACGTAGATCTCTAATTCAGGTGGCATGCATTATAACACCCCCAACTTGTGAACTCAGACTTAGCTATATGAAACTCAATAGTACTTGAAGAAGAGGAAACACCGAAACCATCACACACAAAGCCTGCCTATCAGACCAGCCATGCGGTAATTGGTTGCTTCAACAACTTCGATGCATCAGATCCAAAACTGGGCTCCTGAGGCTTCTTCCTGGAGTGAGGGTCTTTCTTCCAGGAAGGTCTCGACATCCTGTTTGTTAAACCTAAGCTGGCCAGTGCTACCTTTCTCCTCCCTTTCTGATTCTCCATATCTGTGGGATATACACCCAAGATGAACATAGGAAAGAGCTAGTGCATACATTTAAGATAAAGGTTTATCTCTGGTTTATCTTTTGCTAATAATTTGTACAGTTATTTTCCTTATTGATGTCCTCCTGTCAACTCCTCTGTCAATAGTGAGAAAATATAACCCAGGTACTTTCATCTTTAAGTTGACATGCGGGAGCAGGCATTTGCACAAAGATGTGAGCATGCAGCTTATGAGACGTTCACTTGGATACTTACTACTTACACTGAAAGTTCTGTATTATTAGCTTTATACTCTACTTCTGGTCAAACGGCTAGGTGGAAGAATATTCACAAGTTGATTATTGGATGTAGCCTATGAAGTGATCCTATCAACACTGCCTGCCTCTCTAGGACTTGGAGGGGCTACAGGAGATCGGTCACTCGGTGCAACTACTGACATGTGCGGTTAAGAGTCTGTTGGCAACAGTCTGTTTTCCAAGGTTGTCGTCTCATTTTGCCTCTCCCCTGGCTGTTTCCAACTCCAGAATATTGCTGTCCATGTTGGACAGGTCAGACTGCTCACATTTTTCTGACCATGAGCAGTTTGAATTACCAAAACATTCTTATATTTCTATGATCTGAGCACATTATACCTCTTGCTTTTGCAGTTTTAAGAGCCTCTGTATCCTATGCCTATAATGCAGCTTCACCAACTCCAGTGCAGTTTCTCCCACTGGAGGACTGGACTAAAACTCTAACCCTGATTCATCGTCTTCAAGGATGTTCCAATGCATCCATACCTTCTGCTTTTTTCTGTCTTAAGGCAGCTTTTCAGGGATCCATGCACCAATCTGGACAGGACATGAAAACCTACTCCCGATCAGGTTCAACAATTGTCAATTGAAGCCACGGCGTAAGCTGGAACATGACTTCAGTGTTCTGATGGCATTCTCTGCAACGCACCCCCCATACCACCACCATCAAAGCTAGCCCTGGTCACTGAAACCCAGGGTCATAAAGTAAGCTCAGGAGAGTGAACAAAGACATTCTCTGAGCATCAAACCCACTTGGCTGTTCTACCTAGATTGAACCGAGGATTGATGTTTCCCAGACCACATCTTTGTGGGCAAAGATGGACATCTTAGTTCACCATTGCCAGATGGATAAAAGTGTGCATAACATAATGCTACATTGCATGGATTCCAACCTCCTAACCTTGGGGCAAACACCACCAGGATGACTTTGGTTGCATTCTCCCGGCATGTACCTCTGAGAAATATGTGCCAGACAGTTATATTATACTCCACTCTCATTATGTCAAAACTAAGCTCTTCCTGGAGTGATGGGCTTCCTTCCAGGAAGGTCTCTACACCCTGTTTGTTTAAGCCTAAGCTAATCAGTGCTGCCTTTCTCCTCCATTAATGATTCTCCATATCAGTGGAATGTACACTCAAGATGACCATGGAAAAGGGCCAGTGCATAAATGTATGATGACATTACACCTATGGTTTTTCTTGTGCTATTAATGTCCTCCTTTAATATAAACTGGGTACTTTTATCTTTAGATTGACCAGAACTTGTGAGTAAAAGTATGTTGTGTTATTTTATGTTAAGCGTGTTTGTAGAGCCTGCTATCACCAGTGAGGGAGTCCTTAGTCGGTCTAGGATGAGTGGGGGAAGGGGTTAATCAAAGAGCCAGGTGTGAGGCAATGGGGTATTTTAAAAGGTGTGGTTTTGCGGCTGCACTGTGAAATACAGTTACCAGCCCCGTTAGGACCCTTAGGTTTCAGTTGTCAAACCCGGGGTAGATGTGGCTCTGAGCACCAAGGCTTACACAAAGGAACACGTGTAAAGCATTTAAACAGCACCAATATAATGAAGAAACAATTACTGAGACACTCAAGAAATCCCACACCCATTTATAAAAATAGATTATATTTGTATACACTACAATGAAAAAGATACACCGGAGGGTTCCGGAGATGTATAATTTACAAGGTAAAGTAAATCAAAGCATTTCACTCCACTGCGAACAAGCACTGGCAAATTCAACAAATTTGACAATTAGAAACTTTATCCCTAAAGAAGTGGGGCTAGTTGTAATGTGGTCTCTTGGAGCCCCTTTTGGCAACCAACTCCAGAAGGGAGCCTGTCATGGGGACCAACAGGGTCCTCAGAAATAGTTACCTCAGCAATTGAAGCAGTGTACAGTTCGTTCCAGGCACTTTTATCCTTTGCAGGGCTTTCCTTTAGAAGTGGTCCTGATGCAAGAGATGAAGGATGCGAAAGATGTTCTCGGATGCTGTGGTTGCAATGTGGTTGATGGGTATCTTGCTGCGACTACTCCTCGGTCCTTGAAAGGTGTGAGGTGATCCTGGTCACGAAGTCCTCTCGGTTCTGGCAGAATTCCACGTGCCACTGGACTACTGGTTACTCAGCAATCGTGGCCACAGGACATTCCCTTCAGGGTCAATAACTCTCCCTTTGGAGGTCCCAGCTGCACTCCGACGACACTCCGCGAACTCTGCTTCAACTTTGCGCTTCTGTTCCGGGTCCGTGATGCTGCATAGTGGCGGTTGGCAGCGGGTTGAAGACTATTATTATTATTATACAGGATTTGTAATGCGCATGGCTGCCTCAGCGACGAGGCGTCCCAGCGCAACCAGAAACCAATAGAGAGAACAGGGAGGCTTACAAGCACGAAAGATTACAGAGTGGGGAACAACCATGTTTTTAGTGATTTCCGAAATGTCAGATGATTGGGGATTGCTCGAATGCTAACTGGAAGAGAATTCCAAAGTTTGGCTGCCATGAAACGAAACGAGCGACCCCCCCCCGCCCTTGCTTTCCTCACTCGAGGGACACAAACCAAACCGTGGTGTGCGGAGCGCAAGACGCACCTGGGCAAATAGGGCTTCAACAGGCCTGATAGCCCAATGGGGGCTTGCTGTCTCATGATTTTGTGCGCAGTGCACAGCACCTTAAACTGAATACGGGCTTCGATCCGCAGCCAATGCACTTTCAAAAGGACTAGTGCAACAGATTGAGATCTTGGGAGTCCCACTAGCATGCGAGCTGCCGTGTTTTGGACCCTCTGCAGGCGTTTGATACTTGCCTTGTTGACACCTAATTATAGGGCGTTTCCGTAGTCAAGCCTCGCAAGAATGGAGGCTTGCAGGATGGTTTGGCGTACACTGGGCGGAAAGAGACCAAGCAAAGGCCTCAGTCCTCTCAGGGGTCCAAAGCAGACAGCAGCAACAGCTCTGGTCTGCTTCTCAAATGTTAATCCGGAATCGAACCAAACACCCAGGTTCTTTACCGCCTCCTTCGGTAGCGGGCAGGTTTCAGATGTTCAGGCCACCACTGCTCAGACCAGAGCTCCTGGTCCTTCCCATATAAAAGAATCTCGGACTTGCTGGCATTTAGTTGAAGGCAATTAGCCTTCATCCAGTCTGAGATAATAGTCAGAACCTCTTTGAAGGACTCCAAATTGGTGCAACTTTTTTTTAGAAAAAGCAATCACCAGCTGGGTGTCGTCTGCATACTACACTAGGGACAGCCCCCTGCCTCTGGCCACCTCCGCTAAGGGTCCCACATACAGGTTGAATAAGTGGGGTTACGATAGAGCCTTGGGGTACCCCTCTACACAGGGCATGATCCTGCGAATGGAAAGGTGGCACAGATACTTGGAACGATCGCCCTTCCGGAAAGGATCGAATCCAGTCCAGAGCCTCACCTCTGACTCCGATTGTCCAGAGACGTTGGAGAAGGATCGCATGAGACACCGTATCAAAAGCGGCGCTTAGATCCAACAGGACCAAGGCCGCGGAGTCGCCTTCATCCAACCGATTTCGGATATTCTCCGTAACAGCGAGAAGAGCTGATTCGGTGCTGTGGCGGGGGCGAAACCCGTGTTGGGAAGGGTCAAAGATATTGTGCTCATGGGGCAATAGTTACCAGGATCGTCCGGGTCAAGTGAGGGCTTCTTTAATAGTGGAATGATTTTAGCATGTTTCCACGCCCTTGGAACAGAGGCAGATTTCAATGACAAATTGGCCAGTTCGAGGGCCACGGGGGCAATAGATGATTGGAACTGGCGAAAATAAGTCCCTGCCATTGGGTCCGCTGGCGAACCCGACTTGATTTTTGCACTTAAAATCTCCTGGAGCGACAGCAATGAAAAACATGTCAGGCCCCCATTCGGCCCAGCATCTGACCCTTCCAACACAGCGTCCTCACTAGGGGGATTCCCTGTAGAGAGGCCCTGATAGATCCGCTCCATTTTCTTCACAAAGTGGAGAGCTAAGACCCCACTGTGATGATTTGAAGCCACAGGAGAAGTGTTAGGCATGCCTGCGCTCTTCATGTTTTTAAGCAGCGCGAAGATGGTCTTAGTCGGGTTGGAGGTGGGCAGGATTTTATTGGCCACAAACTCAGCCCGCATTTTGCGGATGAGCTTGTGGTAATCTTTCACTGCCTCTCGATATGCTTCTTTGGCAGAAGGCTCATAGGAGCGGCGCCAGGCACGTTCCAGTTGCTTGCAACCCTTCTTTGCCTGCGTTAGTAGATCTGTGAACCAAGGATTAGATGGCCCACGTCTCTTACCCCCCGTTTTGCTGGAATGCAGCTATCCAGGCCAGCTACCAGCCAGTCCTAAAAGCACTCTTGTGCCTCCTCGATATCCGCAGGGAGCTGAGGTCTGAGCTCTGCCAACTGAGTGGTGAGCAACTCCTGATCTAACTTATACCAGGGCCGTTTGGCCACGACTACAGGATGAACCACTTCGGCTCTGCCCTGCCACCGCAGAGAGAATGGAATAACTGAGTGGTCAGTCTAAGTCGGTGGAACCGGGGAAAGGGTTTTTAGGCATTCTAAGTTGGAAAAGATGGGGTCAAGTAGATGCCCGGCCACATGTGTGCCCTCCAAGACCAGTTGCGGTAACTGAAAAGCTTCTAAGTCGACTAAGAAATTGGAAATCTCAGCCCTTCCTTCCAGCTCGAGGTGGAGATTAAGATCTCCCAAGATAGTAAAGTTAGCTATTTTACTAGCGATAGGTCCTATTTTATTCACTATGGGCTACCAACTTGCTCCAGCAAGCGTCTTCAGGTGTTGTCTCCATGTGCTGCAAACAGGAGGCCAGTCAGCTGGCCCTTGGAGTCTCTTGGCTTTGGCTTTGCTCTGGAGACAACTTCTTCTTAAGCAAGACACAGCAGGTACAGTCCCTCTGCTTTGCTAGCGACCAGGTGCAGCAGGCGCAGTCCACAACCGTACAACCTAATTACGTTGTCTGATAACTTTTCGGAGATATGTGGCTCACCATGGTTATACATAACGTGGATCTCCACCATTTCAGGAGCGTTCAATTTGCTACAGGATTTGCATTCTGGGCCCACATTAGAAGTTGTTGCCGCTTTCCTTTAAATCTTGACTTGCAAACATTTGTATTATCCCTCTTTATGCTTTTTTGACCTCCTTGATGTGACACCCTATTGAACGATCAGTTATCGTGCATTGCTGCATAAAGGATTGTTCCAATAACAACCTTCGTAAGATATTAGTACCTCAATTGGTGCTGTTAGGCATTTTTTAGTTTTGGGCATATACAATTAAGTCCTGATGATAATCCCGATATTATAAAGGTGGATCGAAATGTCGTTGACATACACTACCATGACTATTGCGAATGTTTTAAATAATAGCATTGGTACTTCAAAATAATATATGATCTAATCTGTTCAGTGTTTTTACGGTCACTAGGAAAATGTCTACCTGTTCAGTTTCTTTGTTCCTTCCCACTTTTATTTCTCTGTGAGTTATAGGATTGAATAAATATAATTTTTTCTCCATTTTTTGTTGTTTTTTTTCTTACTTAGAATGTATCTTTATTCTACAAATATTGTTTAGTAAGAATTCACAGGAAGGGACCACATGTTCCTTTACAAATATTTGTACCCTTGGTCTCTTATATACCTTTGGGTTCCTTTGTCTATGAAAGCTCCCAAGTACACCACAGAGCCTTGTTCTATAAGGCACTTACTTTCCTTGACAGTCAGGGCTGCCTGCTGCAGAGCCTGAATCACTTTCTTGAGGTGGATCAAGTGATCCTCCCAGGTGGAGCCAGATACAGCTGTCATCGAGATAAGCTACACTGAAACTGTCCAGACCTGAAAGTAATCTATTCACCAACCTCTGGTAGGTTTCAGGTGCATTTTTAAATCCAAAGGGCATCACTTTGAATTGAAAGTGATCTTCAGGTGTAGACAAAGCAGAACTCTCTTTGGCTCCAGGGGTGAGGGCTATCTGCCAATAACCTGATATCAGGTCAAAGGTACTCAGATATTTGACTGTCCCCAACCTAGTAATGAGGCCATCAGCTCTTGGTATGGGGTGGGTGTAAGTCTTGCCGACTGATTGTGAGTTTAGCAGTATGGGAGCGGGACCGCAATGCCGCCGCCACCACACGCACACACCACCAAATCCCTGTGCACACCGCCCGCCAGGTTACAACTTTTACGGTCACTGGTGGGTGGTTCTTTGGCGGTGCCTATGAAATGGGCACCACAATGGTAACGTCGAAGGCAGTACCTGCACGGCATGGACTGGTGCAGTCCATGCTGACCAGGTGCTGGGGTACATGCACACATAGAATTTGGAAATTGCCCACCGATCTGGTCCCAGTCTTGGTGGCCAGCTGCAGCTGGAATTTGTCCGACCCCTGCTGCCAAAGTGAGAAACCTTGGCTGCTTATGTGACGCCCAGCTCAATTTCTCAGCTCAGATCAATCTGCTCACATCTGCTTGTTGTTTCCTTATAAAGGTGCTGCGTAAAATTCTGACTTTTTTACCTATGGACTTGCCGGAAATCGTTGTGGTGGCCCTAATTCTTTCCCGCCTAGACTACTGTAATGCCCTGTACCTAGGCATTGGAAAACTCCATATCTCGAAACTTCAATCCTTACAGAATGCAGCGGCACGCACTTTGTTAAACATTCCTAAATATAGTCCCATATCTGGTGCCGTTAGAACTCTACACAGACTCCCAGTCAAACAGAGAATTGAGTTCAAAGCACTCTGCCTGGTCCACAAAGCCCTATATGAGGTTGGGCCTAATGATTACCACAAACTATTCCAATGGCAAACCCCTCCCCCCCCCCACCCCCAGCCGAATGTTAAGATCGGCCAATAAAGCCCTGGCCCACGTTCCTAGAGTGAACAAGAGCAGATGGGGAGGAAAATGTATCTCATCCATGGCGTCTAAGCTCTGGAACGAGCTTCCCCTCAATATTAGGCTAATCCCATCCAAGTCTCAGTTCAGGAAACAGGTCAAAACATGGCTTTGACTCCCCCTTATAGCTATCTAGCATTGCCTGACTCTCGACCTCTGCTCTTTCTTGCTTCCTCTAGCGCCAAGACACCCCGGCATTTGTGCGCTTCAAAAGCCCTGTACTTACTTACTTACAGGGGGACACTACTTGTGCCCTGCTGCGTGCACCCAATAGCCCTGAGGCAACTGGAGGCCCTGTAGGGCACTCTTTGTTTTCTCTCCGTCACGGTTTTCATGGAGTAGGAATCACCATGAAATCCGCAGCCGAGAGGAAGCGCATAATATGCTGGGTGGGACCGCGGCAGTCCCGCCAAGCAGATTGCCGCCTCAAGACCGCTGCATCACTGCCGTGGTGCAATGGCAATCTACCCACCCAAGTTGTAATAGGCAGTCGGACAACCGGTGCGGTTGTGGCTGGACCGAAACCGCTGAACCACCATGAGACTGGCTTTCCGTGGACCACCAGACTGATTACTAGTGACCGCATTGATGCCCCTTCAGTTCACATAGAACCTCATCTCGGGCTTCCCACCGTTTGGGATTAGACTTGAGCAGGTGTTGAGCATGCAGCCAAGAGTGGCACGGTGTGCGGATAGTGGTTGGTCTGTGTGGGGTGTCTGAATTTTGTCCGTGTGGGCGAGTGCAATGTTGGGTTTAGTTGGTGTGGTGATGGTGAGTGTGGTAGAATGCAAAAGTGTTTGCAGAAGAAAGTTTCTTGAATGGTGTGTAGTGCAGTGTGACAGCTGTGCGGTGAGCGACAGCCAGGGTTGAGTGCATGGAACAATATGGTGAGTGAGAGATGAACCAGGGTTTCCTAGCACTGGGTCCAGGCACTTTAGTGATTCGGCGGCCATTAAGTAGGTCCTGGGAGGTGGGAGGAGCGCGATGAGGGGTGCCGGAAGTGTAAGAGCTGGAAACAGGAGAGGCAGAAGGAGTGAGAGGAGAAGGTAAGAATTGGTTGGGAAAAGGGGGCAGTGAGAGCAGGATTTGGCAACAAGGAGCAGAACAAGGGTAAAAAACGAGAAAGAGGTGAAATAAACAATAGAAAGAAGTGAAAATAGCTGAGAGTACTAAATGCCAGCTGAGGGAGGTTGCAGAGAGCAAAAGAGGCCATGATGGCAGGTAGGGGAAAGACGGGAGACACAGTGGGGAAAAAAAATGTTGAGGCAGAGTCCAAACAGGCAACAAGTCGGAAATAAGGCAGGACAGAGAGATGGGGTCAAAAATAGATGACAAACGCAATGGCAAAACATACAATTGCAGAACATATAATGGCAAAACAAACAAATGATGGTAAAATAGACAATCCGGAGAGAGACAGCGACAAGGAAGAGAATTGCAAGGCGAGCCTCTCAGTGCACAGGATAATGTTCTGAAAAGGGGATGTCTGATCGACGGACCAGCCACAGATAAGTCCAAGGGGGTAGGACCTGCCTAATTACAAGGGTGTTGGATCATGCTTCTTATGAGACATACACATGGATATTTATTAATTACACTGAATGCTCTGTATTAACAACTTTATATGCAAATTCCGGTCACCCCACTAGTTGGAAGAGTACTCACAAGTTAGTAATTTGATGTAGACTAGGACATTAGTCACAGAATTACCATAAAGGAAACCATATCCTCTTCCCATGTTGCGGTTATCCTACTACTGACAATTTGTCCACTTGCATTTTTGCTTCTCAGTTTTTCCTTTCTATAATATTTAGCTCGACCTACTCATCTCCATTCTCCTTGTCTAACCTCCTTCTTCACTTTTATTGAAATCCTTTTATCTTGCCACTTTTTCGCCTTACAATATCTTTCGGCTGTACCCAGCTCCCCCCGCGTCTCCCCACATATAGGTATCCCTTGTACCTAGTTTGCTCGCTCATCCTTCAGTCTTCTGCTTTCCATGTCTCTTGACACTTTTCCCTCCTCTTAAACTGCTCATAAGCATCTCCTGTCAGCTTCTCTCCCTTCCCTCTTTTTTCCTTTTCCCCCATTCCTCTGTGATCACACCAGTAATGGAACCTTTTTGTTCTCTTGATTAAAAGTTGCTATTTGTCTCTGTGGTCTCATTTCTCCAGGAAGAATTGGCGAATTCACAAGAATAATATTGCATTTTCTAAATTGGAATTGACCAAGTAGGTCGCTGCACTCAGCCCCCGTTCTTCATTTAACTGCTCATAATCTCACGGGAAATACTTGAGACTAGGCGCTAATTTTAATGTGGAAAATTCATTAGCACTCGATGCAAGATTGGGCACATACCCTGCGAATTACGTTGGCCTGGAGTCGCTAAAATGCGGTTCATGGAATCCCTTTACAGCACTGACTGGAGCTTTATTTATGGTTTGTCATTGAAAACATCTTCCATGTTAACAACATGAGTTTCCGGAAGTAAACTTGTGAGATGGAAGGTCATGCTTGTACCAAGAGGATATCTTTGATATGTATAGGTAGAATATGCTCACCTCCGTGTGTTTGCCCTATGCGAGTAAGTAATTGGGGATTACCCCGGTAAGGAATCCATCAGCCAACCTCATTGATTTCTTCAGATTTGTTTTGAATGAGAAAGCTGAGGCTGCATTGGCGCAGTCTTTTCATGGCAATGGTGAGGTGTGGTGACCTTGGTTTCTCATATGCATTGCTCTAGACCAGGGTTCTTCAAAGTCGGTCCTAGAGGGCCGGAGCCATGCCAGATTTTTTTTAGCATATGTCATCTTAAAAATCTGGACTGGATCTGGCCATCCAGGACAGACTTTGAAGGCGCCTGCTCTAGACTCTCCTTGCCCTAAGACTGAATCCTCCCTCAGAAGGCTATCTAGACACCTTAAGGGCATCAGCGTGGCTCTTCCCCGTTTCGCATCCTGTTAACTAGGTTAGCCCAGAAGAACATCTGACCTTCTCGACTTTTCTCCTTAGAGTGGCCCAGCCCATTACTTGTTGGTTGTTCCAAGGTATGCTACATAGTCATTTGATTATTTGTTAACCCGCCATGTGCCTGTTATTTTAAATTACTTTCCCCCATTTAAACTGTTTAATCATACCATAATCCGCTATATGCTGCTGAGCACAGAAAGAAGGTAATGTAAAGTATAAAAATGCATTAAAAATGAATTAAGATTGAGAAGCAATTACAAAAATAAGCAACATTTGGTGGGGACCAAAGCATGGATACGTAAACATTTTACACTGCAGGGGGCAGGAAGGCAGTGCTGGGGTAGTGCAGTGTCTGTGCTGTGACCCAGTCAAGTGTTTGTGCTGCCTAGGTTATACTAATTCTAGTGAGGAGGTTAGTGCTGGCCACAGATTCATGCTGGTGACAATTACTGTTTGTGATGATGTATGGTACTCTGTATTATATATATATATATATATATATATATATATATATATATATATATATATATATATATATATATATATATATATATATCTATAGATATAGATATATAGATATATCTCTTGCCATAAAGAGACAGAGGTAATTTCATGTCATATTTTAATGTCAGTCATATAGTTCAGGAAAACTACTAACATATAACAAAGTATGAAAAATGAATGAAAACACTCAAGGGGACACTGAGAAAAGGTGACTTTGTATTTCATCGGCTCTTATGTGTATCAGTGTTGTGTCATGCTATAAACAAATAATTCCACAAGAGGAATATGGTCCTGACCGTGCTCTGTACTGACAGGGACTTAGTGAGTGAATTAGCAGAAAGCAGTGACTGTGTAAATAGGCCCCAAGCTGACTCTGGTACAACACAGGGTCCCAGTTGATGATCTGGTAATGGCGCCGTCATGTATTGTTCTTGTGGATTCACTGTTGGCTCTAAAAAATATTGATGTTTCCTCCTTGCAGGCAGTTCATCCTTTGGTCTCATCAAGACCAGGAAAATGGGGCTCCTTATGGTACATTCTATAGAAACAAACATTGGCAAAAGGAAATGCCTTTTTGGGCTGTTGGCCTCGCCACTGCTTCTTTTTGGGTGGCTATGCAGCAACCGGCAAAAAGTACCATAGACTTGATGGCGCCCCCTGCAGGAGGTGATTGAGTGGCCCTGAAGTCTCTCATATCTCACAGATATTCACTGGCCTTGGGCTGAATGGAGGCCCTCTAAAGAGTTGGGGGTCCCCTGAAGGTCTGGTGGTCACTCATGTCTCAGCCCAGTGAGACATGAGTGTTAGTCGATAGGGATCAGGAAAAGTAACATATTACATTACTTAGCCGTTCTTAACGTTGCTAAATCTGCTGTAACACTTGTTTGGTTTCTGTTTTTAACAAAGCTTTAATTTCACAAGCAGTTTTTTAGAGAGTTCATTCACCTCTAAACAGCACTCGACTGATGGATATCACGTGGGATTCTTATACCGAGACCTTTCATTCCTAGTCCTTTAGTTAGAAAAAAAATGCATGAAGTAAAATTCATAGTGCTGTAAACAAAGGGGTTTGGAGTGGAATTTAGGGATTCTTTTGCAGGTCTGAATGTTCTACAAGTAACGGTATTCTTCAAAAGAGGTGCAGATTTCTCCCAGTGTGAGAACTGTACATAGGAATGTCATTTGCCTTGACTACATTAAGGGTAAACATTGTTAGAAAATGGCTCAGTTTAGTTACAAGCCACGGATTCTTAAACAACATAGGCAGCGTGACAGCTCTCAGGGTGGTGTAAGTGTTGCTATCCCCAAATGCCTTCTGTTGTATAAGCAGTTTTAAGTTTCATGTTCATTGCTCACCCTGAAGCCATCTTGGTATTTCAGGACGGTGTAAAACTGCTACTCACTCCCACTTCTCAACCTTGTCAGTCTGTATTTCTTGGAACTGACAAGTAGTCTGTGCTCTTTTTGTTCATAAATGTATTGTCACCCTCTCTCAGAACAGATATTTACACAGATCTACATGTGTGTCGTTGGTGACTTTCTTCAAGTATTACACTCTTTTCTGTTCTGCACCTATTTTTGGTGTGTCTCTTGTGTCCTGTCCAGGGTTTTCGCTGTCATCATTCTCTTTCACCTGTTTTCTGTTTCCTCGACACACTTTCTCCCTCCTATGTTCCTGTCATTTGTTTTGCTCACTTTTTCACTCCTCTGTATATCTTCCTCCTCAGCATTTTTGTTTGCCTATTCTTAACTCGCTGCTATTCTCTCTTTTCTGGCACCATCACTTAACCTTCCTTCATGTCTGCTTTTTCGCTTTTCTCTCAGTTTGCCTTCACATATAATTAGTAAGTGATCAGTTTGGCAAACAACATACAGCTATTCATGTTACCACACAGTTATTGCTGCTGTTTTGATGAATTCCCTTGAAAATAAATACTTGTGACTTAGGTTTTAAGTGTTTTAAGTGTATATTCTTCGGTTACAGGTGCAGTGATTTCATGGAATTATTTTTCTTTTACTAATGTGGCCTATAGTATATTTGTAAAATATGAGTGCAAGAGTCTATTTTATGTTTTGCTTTAACATTTTCATCACCTTGTTAATTTTTCTAGTTTTTGTTGTCTGATGTTTCCTAGATAAACACTCAACTTTACAGCCTTAAGGAGAAGCAACAACTTGCTGATCTCATCAGCACCATGCTGGCCTACAACCTCACCTACCATCAAGAGCGGTCTCCTGATGGACAGTACCTGTATAAACTGGACCCGTAAGTATATGTGTGTGTGTGTGTGTATGTATGTGTATGTATATAAATTGTCTTCTTGTCCATTTGCGTTGTCATTTATCTCCTGTGCCACTCGCACTTGAAGCAGTAGAAGTCTGCTATTCTTAGATATGATAATTGCAACAAACTCTAACCGTCCACAATACCACCAGAAAATGTACATCTCTCCCAAGACTTATTAGCATTCAGGGTATTCCTGCACCTATAGAGCACATCACAAGCTCTCCCAGACCCACTTCATTGGGATTGTGTTAGGATCTTTGTTTCTGTTGGATACTTCTAACCACAGATTCCTCACCTTAGAATACTTCTCAGGCACTAAACTGGAGGAAGAAAACTTTCTCTATAGCAGTGCTCTCACATGCTGCTAGGAGGCTCTGTTGGCTCCACACTGATTCCACATAGCCCCCGAAGTGACGGAGCCAGAGCCGCATATAACCCCCCCCCCCCGCACGCTGACATCATTCCTTTTTTCTGCACATTCCCACACAAATCCAGAACTCCGCTTCAAACTTTGTCAGATTTTCTGACGACTTCTCAAACAATTCCACCAGTGTGCTAGGGAGCACTGTCCCCTCCCAAGATAACAGGTTAATAAGCCAAGCAATGAGGAAGAGATGTAAGAAGCAGATGTCGGTCCAGGACTGGCACAAGGGGTGTCTTTGGTGTCTGCACCTGGGCCACAACTCTGAAGTCCTGCGATAAGTCTATCTCTTGCACATGAGAAGTAGTTGTGGTCTTCACATAGGTCATGCTTTTGAATCAAGGTGCAGACCTGGTCTCAGTCTCAAGGCTGTTTCGCCCCAACTGCTCCACTTCGCCACTCAGACTGCAAAGTGAAGGTGCGAGGGTGTCACAGTGTCATTCGCGCACCTTCAAGATCTCCCACCTTGGAACTGATTGCTCAGCTGGATCTGACACACTAACTCAGGGCCTGTGCCATGTAGCACCTATCTGCAGAGGCTCCATCATCTTTCTGATTCTGATCTTATAGCAGAGCAAGGGGCATACCAAGATGTTGGTGATTGTGATGGCTTGCTCCTCACTCACTATATTGATGATCATTATACATTATTTACAGAGTGCCAGTTGACTTGACTCCTCCCCTGAGACAAAGCTTGCCTCTCCATTTGAGCCACCAGTGGAAGAGTGCCTTGTTTGTGGTGGTAGTCCAGACGGCAGCTAAGGCACCAGAATTACAGCTACCCTCCGCTGAGACCAAAACGAATGCCCTCTCTGAGATCTTACAATCTGGACCAGCTACTTCGTAACCCTCCTGCTTTCCTTTAATGAGGTCTCACTGATACTTTAATGGCTGTGTGGTCAAGGCCTTTCTTTTGGATTCAATATTAACTCCTAGGTTGGCAATCCATTATGTAAGATAGAAGGGTCTTACAAATGGTTCAAAATAGCTATGCCTTACCCCTTCTTTCTTCTCCATCAACTAATTCTCCAACACCAGAGCAAAATTCTGATGATCACCTCTGCATTTGGTTGCAGGATGTCTTGCTATTGCTCTCCAGAGGAGCCATTGATAGGGTTCTGGACTCCGAAAAGAGGAGGGGGTTGTTACTCTCACTATTTCTTCATTCTGAAGAAGGACGAAGGCTCAGCCCTATTTTGAACCTTTTCCTGCAGAAGGACAAATTAAAAATGCTCACCCTGGCCTAGAACCTGTCTGCTCTGATCGTGGGCAACTGGACGGTTTCCTTGGATCTACAGGCCATCTATTTGCAAATATCCATCCTGCAGACCCACAGATATTATTTGCAGTTTAAGGAAGGCCAGGAGCATTTCAAGTTTGATGTGCTCCAATTTGGCCTTAAAAATAGTGACGGCCCATACAGGTAAGCACTGTGAGGCGGGGTGGGGAGGGGGTGGAAGTGGACATACGAGGGATCGCCACTTAACTTGTGCTAGCTGCATTGCTGACTTGGCGATAAGGTGCACGAATAGTAAGTGGTTTGTTTTAGGTATTTATTTTATTTTCACAATCACGTTGGATGTTGTCTTCCACCCTTGCCCCGCCCCACTGTACTTACTTGTACGGGCTGCCACTGCTTACCAATGTGCGCAAGTGTTCATGAAAGTAATACTAGTGGTTGCCGACCATCTTCGGGGGTAGGGTATAGCAGTATTCACATACCTCAGCATCGGGCTGTCAGTCATAGACCACCTCCAGATGCCTGTAAATCGCTTGACATTGTTGAGGCTCACTATCTGTCAACAAGCAGTAGTCCCGCCTGACCCCTTTTACGGAGTCTTCCATTCATAGGATCCATCCTGGAACCTGAAGTTCAGGACATTCCCTCAGTTGCTAAGAGGCCAGGACTTCGGGCCATGATCCAGATGTTTCAAGCTCAAACTTGAAACCGGGTGCAAGTTGCAGTGAAGATTCTTGGCCTCTAAGCCCCCTACTTTCTCCTCATCTATGCCAGTTGACTCATGCAGGCTCTGCAGTGGAATGTGAAGTTCAAATGGGCCTACTATAAAGGCAGTCTGACAGATGACATCCAGGTTTTGGAGGAGATGACTCAAAATCTATAGTGGAGGGTACCCTAAGGCAATTGGTCCTGCAGCAAGCCCCTCTCCCTTCGACACTCAAAGCTGATAGTGGTGAAGGACTGCTGGTCTAGAGAGTCCTTTTGGGGGGTAGAGAACAGAATACTCTGGTCCCCAGTAGAAGGCCAGCTCCACATCAGTCTTCTGGAGATGGTGGCTATTTATCTGGCTCTGAAGGCCTTCCTGCCCTCCATCAAGGGAGATTGCTGCAGGCTCTCACAGACAGCACCACTGCTATGTGTTATTGTAACAGTCAGAGCAGGGTGGGGACCTGTGCAAAGAGGATTTGCATCACTGGTTGGTAGAAGCACCCGGACATATTCCTGGTTGGCAGTTACCTGGCGGGGTCCCTGAATGCTAGAGAGGAGGAACTGAGCAGATGTCTAGCAGATTACGCGTGACGACTACATACCAAGGTCGCGCAGTGCGTTTTGCACCAATGAAGAGAGCACTGGCTAGACCTTTTTGCCAGTGTTGAGACAATACAATGTATTTCTGCAAGAAAACTCATTAGGAGAGGCATTCTGATTGAAGAGCAATAAGGGACTTCTGTACACCTCCCCTTTGCTTTCTCTTCTGCCCCGAATTCCGAAGATCAAGAACAACTGGTATCAAGTCATCCTGACCAGGACATTGTTAAATCCAGAACTTCTGAGCATCTGTCCTTCAGTCAGGCTGCCACTTTGGGAGGACCTCCTCTCTTGGGAGAAGAACAGGGTTCTTCACCTGAATCTACCCAATCTACACCCCCATGCACGAAGATAGAGCAGAGGCAGCTGACCGCGTTTGATTGCCTCCTGGACTAGTAGATATCATACTTGCCACTGAGCACTGCTCCACAAAACCCATTTGTGCTAGGCACTGGGACATAGTTGTGACCTGTTCAGTGCCTCCAGCACAAATCCCCTGTAGACGAAGCTGTCAGATGTTTTTATTTTGTGTTGTGTTTAGCCCAGCAAGGACTTGGCAGTAGGCAATATAAAACTTTATTTGTTGGTCTTTTTTTTTTTTTGCTGAACCAACCGCCCTTGTTCAAATCACCTGTAGGGAGGAGGTGGTTTAACACAAGTTTCCTCCCATGCAGTTTGTAATGCCACAGTGGGCCCTTCACTTGATCTTGATATTCCCATTTTTTACCCCCTTGAAGCCATTGCATAGTCCCTCTAAGCGCCTTCTTATCTTGAAAGACGGTATCTCTCATTGTGAATATGTCAGTTTGTCGCATGAGTGAACTACAAGCTCTTTTAGTGCACCCTCCCTGACCCACTTGTGCTGACGACTCGGTGGACTTCCTACCTAAAACTGTGGCTTCCTTCCATGTTTGACATTCCATCACTTTACCATAGTTTTTTGCTCCTCTTCACCCCTCAAAGGAGGAAGAAATGCTCCCAACAGCTGGTTCTCAAAATAGATTTAAGTTTTTGCATAGATCGTACCAAGGATATGCTTTTCTGGGTCCTCTATCCGCCAACATAGTAAGAATCGACCTTTCTCCGAACAATCTAGCTCTTTGTATAGGATCAACCCGCAAATTGAATATGTTTCAGTTTGTGCATGTTTTCCTGTGGTTACGAATGTATATTAATATTTAGTGATGTTAGAGTATTAAATAGGAGTGCTCGGAGTCTGAACTAGTGTAGAGTCAGAAGTGTGACAAAACTTCCTGTGCTCTGAGCACTCTTCGAAGTTCAAGTCCAGTCTTTGTTTTTTGTTTAACCTGGACTACGCCTACGCTCCTTCTTTCACCTCCGTGATTTACTTGGACCTACTTCTGTGGGGTGGTTGGGTTATTGTTTGAGAAAACAAGCTAAATGTAGCTTTTCTGGGCTCCTCTTTTATTGCCCAACGTAACTTCCTGGGTGACCGCACCTTGACACTGGATCCTCCCAATCAATTGAAGCGTAACCTGAAGGGGCGGGATGATGAAAGCGTGACAGCCATGACTGAGTAGCATTCCCTAATCACGTGAAGCATAACCTGAAGGTGCGAGATAATGACAAACTTGACAACCATGTCTGTCACGTGACCTCTACTCTGAAGGGGAATGGTTAATCCACTGCTTTAAAGCTGCAAAGAGGTCATTGTCTTTGTTGGGGTTAGACAGGTAGTTCTTCATTCACTCTGTTCTTTACTACTGTCGCAGTGTGGTTTAATGTGATAATCTTTATGCCTCTTAAGTTCAGAATATATATATATATATATATATATATATATATATATATATATATATATATATATATATATATATATATATATGATTAATTCCCTATGGCATTTCTGAAAATTCTATGTCTAATAACTTTGGCGTTTGTGGACGGAATCGGCTGAAATTTTCAGGAAAATGGCACATTTTGTTTCTGAGCAGCCCCTGAAAATTTGGTGGGGTTTCGTCAAGGGGGGGCCGAGAAAAAAGGGGGGTCCCAAAACGCGTTTTTCCCATTCATTTTTCCATAGGGCGGTTGGACTCACTTTTAGCTCGAACGGCTGAATGGATTTGCACGAAACTTGGCAAAATTGTAGGGACTGTTAGCCCGATGTGCCTTTGCTAGGTCTCAATATATGTGCTTCAGTGGATTTTGAGAAATTAACGTTTAAATCAAGATATATATCTGTAACAGCGCTCCGGGCAGCGATCCGGTCCGCTTACTTTTCGCGTTTCGGAACTTTGCGCGCAGAAAGCTGATTGGCTCTCCGGTGTCTGTCAACATTCTAAACAGTCCGGAGCGGCCGCCATCTTGTCTCTCGGTAGGATCGAGAGAGAAGAAGAGGTGAAAAACGAAGGGGGAATTTAATGAAAGGGGGCAAGGTATCCCCCTCTTGACCCCCTAGGAATGTTGTTGGGGTTATTAAAGGGTCCCGTGGGGAAAAGAAAAAAAAAATGATTTTTCACGGTAGAAGCGCTTCACGGGCCGCGAACTGGGCCGCAAACTGGTAGCGAAACGGGAATTCGCCATTTTGTGCTTCGTTAATTAAATTACTAGGTATAAGGGGGTGCGGGAGACGTATCCTAATCCCCTATGTTTCCTGAGGGTGGCTGAGGAGGCTGATATATGTTGATACATCTCTTCCAGCGGCTGTGCGTGAGCTTTTTTTTTTTTTGCTGCGTGACAGTCCGGAGCGGCCGCCATCTTGTCTCTCGGTAGGATCGAGAGAGAAGAAGAGGTGAAAAACGAAGGGGGAATTTAATGAAAGGGGGCAAGGTATCACCCTCTTGACCCCCTAGGAATGTTGTTGGGGTTATTAAAGGGTCCCGTGGGGAAAATAAAAAAAAAATATATTTTTCACGGTAGAAGCGCTTCACGGGCCGCAAACTGGTAGCGAAACGGGAATTCGCCATTTTGTGCTTCGTTAATTAAATTACTAGGTATAAGGGGGTGCGGGAGACGTATCCTAATCCCCTATGTTTCCTGAGGGTGGCGGAGGAGGCTGATATATGTTGATACATCTCTTCCAGCGGCTGCGCCATCTTGCCTTTTTTCCAATGCCACAATTTTGTCGTGCACGGCAGCCATTTTAGATGCCAGGCTGGTCCCAGGCTATCACCTACCCCTGCGGATGTAGTTTATGGCCCCAGCTGTAGAGAATTCAGACATGCCAACCCTCCCGATTCAGGCGTGTGACTACTGATTTCAGTGCTAGTCTCCCGCCTCCCGATTTCTGCAAGCAAAAACCCGGGGGCATATTACGAACAACTAGCGATAATTTTTGTCTCTAACTTGTTTAGAGACAAAAATTATCGCCGCACATCGGCGATTTTTATCGCAGATAAACCTTGCTATTATCGCAGAAAAGTCAGCGATATTCATGTATTATCGAGCAAATGCTCTTAGCCATGTTATCCACCTCCCATTGGATAACATGGCTAAGAACTGCTCAGGGCAGGTGTTAGATTTTGGAGATATTCGCGCTTAGCGCGAATATCTCCAAAAATTGGTAATAGGAGATAGCGATGTTAGGGACTGTTTCCAGTCGCTAACATCTTGGCACGCCACTTTGCATGTCATTAGTGATAAGTATCACTGACATGCAAAGCGGGGCCCAAGATGGTCGCTATCTCCTTTTAGCTGTCACTAACTGGTGTTAGCGACAGCTTGGTAATAGGGAGATAATTTTATCTCCGCTTTCATGGCTTTTAAAGCCAAAAAAGCGGAGATAAACCCCCTTGATAATATGCCCCACGATTCCTTGGGGGTTTCAGCTGACAGGGCTTGGTATTGTGTTACATGGTTCTAGAAGAGGTGATAAACCATTTAAGCCTCATGAACAAGCGCATGGTCTTTTAAAGATTTGTGAAGTACTCGGGGCGGCGGTGTGTGTGTGCCCTCTTTCAGGAGCGGGCGGGGGGGCACTGCCAGCAACTTGCCAGGTCAGGTAGTGTTCAACACGTGCATCACCCTTTCTCTGCCTGCTATTGCGCTCCATGCTTCGGAAAGGTAAGAAAAAGAACGTGCATTTGAGTTTGAAATGTCCGATCCTGCAGCAGCACACTTCCAAAGCCCACACATGACAATAACCCGATTCAAGGCCCTATTCACCCGTTTTTAAAAAAATAGATAACACTCCAACAAAGTAAGATTATAAAACTTTATTAACTTTTAACTATAATGAACGGAACAAAAACTAAAAACATTTAAACATTTTTCAACTCAAAAAGCAACAATGGTTAGAAGCTGTCTTTTGTGCGAATAGTCCCAAGGCAGCACAACGTGCAGAGTTCTGGACGGCACCCAGGTGATGTCGCCTGGGTGCCGCACTGGTATTGGGATCCTACAATGCAGCACAGAAAAACAGCGTGGGGCGTCCCGGGTGGTGCGGGGGGAGGCCTCGTCAGTAGCGGTCTGTTGTGCGAATAGTCCCAAGGCAGCAGAACGCGTTGAGATGTTGATGGGACTGTGTTCAGTGTCCCATGGCTGACACAACATGTACGACAGGCACCCAGGTGATGTCCAGTAAACTGCCGCACTGGTTTTGGTATCCTACAATGCTGCTCCGAAAATTGGCGTGCGGCGGCCCGGGGGGGGGGGGGGCGTGGGGGAGGCGGCGTGAACGGGCCTCCCCAGGTGGCGGCCATCTAGCTGAGTTGCGCCCGCTCTTGCGGCTACAGCGTCTCGCTCACCATGTTGTTGAGTTGCTCCCACTCTTGCAGTGCAGCGATAGGCGGCTGCCACATGGCTCTTAAAATGGCGGACGGCTCCTCGGTTTTGGGCCTGGTCCACTGAAATGGCCCTGGGACACCTTGGAACTCGGACGCTTGCCTGTTAGGGCTTGGGCTCCATTCTCGAAAAGCGTCCCCTCAGCCGTGAAGATTCTACAACAGTCTTGGGGGCCCCCGACTCCCGCAGGCTTCCGGTGGGGAGCGGCTGCCATGATTGCTCGCGGAATGACCACGACGGAGCCACGAGATGGTGGTGCTCTCATGCTGACGCCAGCTTCAGTCTGAATGATCCAGAAACAAGGTGGGGCTTTCATCGTTTGGGAAAAAAAAATGTTCTAAACCAATGAAAAGTGTTATTTTTAGGTCATATGACCAAGACTTCCATCTTTAGGAAACCAAAAGTAAAATGAACCAATGAAAAGTTTTATAAACAAGTCACATGACCTGTTATGCGGCATAGGGCTACAAAAAGCGTAGAAAATCCGTTGGCACGTGAGGCGGCGTCAGTAGCGGACCGATGTGCGAATAGGCCGAAGGCAGCACAACGCGCCGAGATCCGGATGGCACCGAGGTGGTGTCCAGCAAATTGCCGCACTGGTGTGGCCATCCTACAATGCTGCGCCGAAAGACGGCGTGTCCAGCTGAGTTGCGGTCACTGTTGCGGTACAGTGACTCGAACGCGCCGAGATCCGGATGGCACCGAGGTGGTGTCCAGCAAATTGCCGCACTGGTGTGGCCATCCTACAATGCTGCGCCGAAAGACGGCGTGTCCAGCTGAGTTGCGGTCACTGTTGCGGTACAGTGACTCGAACGCGCCGAGATCCGGATGGCACCGAGGTGGTGTCCAGCAAATTGCCGCACTGGTGTGGCCATCCTACAATGCTACGCAGAAAGATGGCGTGTCCAGCTGAGTTGCGGTCACTCTTGCGGTACAGTGAGTCGAACGCGCCGAGATCTGGATGGCCCCGATGTTGTGTCCAGCAAGTTGCCGCACTGGTGTGGCCATCCTACAATGCTGCGCCGAAAGTCGGCGTGGGGTGCCCCGTTGGCTTATGAGGTGATGTCAGTAGTGGACCGATGTGTGAATAGGTTGGAACCAGCACAAGGCGCCAAGATCCGAATGGCAAGTTCTGGATGTTGAGTGCCATAGTTGAGAGTTCTGAGCAGTGCTTGTAAGACTATCTGAAGTTTATTATAAGAATCAGAGTAAGTTGAAGACTGTCTGAAGCTTATTTGCACCTTTTGCAGCTTCACTATTGCCCAAGGTGGTGTCCAGCAAATTGCTGCACTGGTGTGGCCATCCTACAATGCTGCGCCGAAAGACGGCGTGTTCAGCTGAGTTCCGGTCACTCTTGCGGTACAGTGACTCGAACGCGCCGAGATCCGGATGGCACCGAGGTCGTGTCCAGCAAGTTGCCGCACTGGTGTGGCCATCCTACAATGCTGCGCCGAAAGTCAGTGTAGGGTGCCCCGTTGGCTTATGAGGTGATGTCAGTAGTGGACCGATGTGTGAATAGGTCGGAACCAGCACAAGGCGCCAAGATCCGAATGGCAAGTCCTGGATGTTGAGTGCCTCAGTTGAGAGTTCTGAGCAGTGCTTGTAAGACTGTCTGAAGCTTATTTGCACCTGCTGCAGCTTCACTATTGCCCTGGTGTGGCCAAAGGTCGCACATGACATAGGCGGCCGGCTCCCGAGGTCCGGCGGAACTTTTTTCCTTTTCCTTTCTGCTTCTTTTCCTACAATCCGTTTCATCTGAAGACACGACCAGGTCCCTGAATGTGTGTAGGGGGACGCTATTGATTGAATGAAAATGGCGGCTTGACACAAAGCTGACTCAAGCGTTACTGTTGATGCTATACAGACAAAAATTGGTTTTCAGTTTGTACATTCTTCATGTTTTTTTTTTCCATCCAAGTCTGATTGAGAGTTTGTAGAAAAATGGCTTCAGATTTTCCACATACTACTCTTCAACATTCTTCCTAAATGTAACAATGTGAAACTCACTAGGAGAACGGCTGTTTCTGTTTCCTTTCAAAATGCTGCCAACAATATTTTCTGAATGGAAGACACCATCTTGTAGCATAAAGGGCCGAAAGGGGTTCTGGTCTGGCCGATGGTTGGTGGAGACATTTTGACTATATCTTGGACCTGCCCGGCCTCGCCCAAAATGGCGCCGGTATAAATGGGACTCGTAACTCCTTGCCCGCAAATGTATATCTAGAAAATGTTATTGTAAGTGGCCCTGTCGTATTTTAATTACAAAATGTACGTCCACCGATTCCGCAACTGTTAGACACCTTTGTTCTTGCAACCTAATGGCCCGCTCGTTACGTTCTTCTACAGTGTAAATGTCTCCTCATCATATACGATTTCAGTTTGCTCCGTGGCCGGCCCACGTGGTTATAGGCCCGTATTTGTATACTGACATTTTCACAATAAAGGTTTTTAAAACAAAACACGGTAGTAGTATTTACATTGGTAAAGTTTTTACTTTTAGTCACTGTTTTCGAATCAGTAAAAGGCAAGTGAAATAAAGCAGTCCAATTACATGACGGATAAAAGGTATAATATGTAGGAACGCAGTAAAGATAAATGGTCAAGGGCAGTTGTGTTTTTCATGTCTGCAACATAAAGTGATCGATAAGAATCTGATAATCAGGCGTATCGGCGACTAAGACAGCAGGCCGAATCTCTTTTACTCAACGGCTCCGTCATGGAAGGAAGAAACGCCCTTTTTCTCGAAAAAGAAATATATTTTACTTGCAAGACAGTTGTAAATTTTCCGGGAAAGTACATTAGCCTGGAATATTATAACATATGTTTGAAAAAAAAATATTGTTCGAAAACAATAAAAAGCGTAATTTTTAGGTCATATGATCAAGCTTTTCATCATTAAATTAACAAAAGTAAAATGAACCAATGAAAAGTTTTATTAACAAGTCACATGACCTGTTATGCTTACGTTACGCGCTGCGCGCCGCGCCTCGGATCACTTCCGGGTGCGCTAACGCGGCGTGTCATATAACGCATTACGCGACAACGTAGGTCAAGAATATAGTCAAAATGTCTCCACCAACCAGCGTTCGGAACACAACCCCTTTCAGCAGTCCAAAAAGTTCTGTTAAATGACAACAGAGGGGACAGGCAACAAGAACCATCAGTCAAAGAGGGGAGGGCAAGTTCTTCTCTTCCGGGTCATGTTGGGGCGCTACCGGAACTGATCGAATTGGTAGTCTACAGTGTTTCTGGATGTTTCAGACTAAAGCTGGCGTCAGCATGAGACCACTACCATCTCGTAGCTCCGTCGTGGCCATTCCACGAGCAATCATGGCAGCCGCTCCCCACCAGAAGCCTGCGGGAGTCGGAGGCCCCCAAGACTTTTGTAGAATCTTCACGGCTGAGGGGACGCTTTTCGAGAATGGGACCCAAGCCCTATCAGGGAAGCGTCCGAGTTCAAAGGTGTCCCAGGGCCATTTTAGTGGACCAGGCCCAAAACCGAAGAGCCGGCCGCCATTTTGAGAGTCCTGTGGCAGCCGCCTATCGCTGCACCGCAAGAGCGGGAGCAACTCAACTACATGATGAGCGAGACGCTGTAGTCGCAAGAGCGGGCGGTAAACAGCTGAATGGCGGAAGAGGCACAGTGTAGCAAAAGCGGGCGGAATGGCAACTGAAACGGTAAAGGGGCGCCCCACTACAGCGTGTCTTCAGGTCAAACGGATTGTGGGACAAGGTTCAGAATTGAAGAGTCATCAAAAGGCAAAAAGTTCTGCCGGACCCCGGGAGCCGGCCGCCTATGTCGGGGGCGATCTCAGGCTACACCAGTGCTATAAGACTTGGGGAGGGTGTCGGAGCCAAGCGTCTTCTCCGAGTCCATGGCCATCACACCGCCCCTAAGGGGCCTCCGTCAAGCTGTTTAGGAAGGTAACATATCACATTGTTTTCTAATGCAGTCAGGTCCACAAACGACACTCACTTACTTTGAGAATAGTGAAGCTGCAGTAGGTGGAAATAAGCTTCAGACAGTGTTACAAGCACTGCTCAGAACTCTTAACTATGGCACCCAACATCCAGAACTTATGCCATTTGAGAATGGCAGTGACATCGAAGCAACTCAGGGACCAAAACCATTAACTTACTTTCACGTATGAAAATCTTACTTGGGGAGGGGGCAGGAGCGAAGCGCTCCCTCCCAGTCAGCGCCACCACACCGTATGTTGAAAATTTGAAGCCATCGTTCTACAAAGTCAACCAAACTTGGATTGAAAAATCTAGAAAAATGTACAAACTGAAAACCAGTTTTGGTCCTCATAGCATCAGTAGCAACGCTTGAGTCAGCTTTGTGTCAAGCCGCCATTTTGATTCAACAAAGCACAGGCATTGAAAAAGGCTCAAACTCAGAACTCTGAACTATGGCACCCAACATCCAGGAGGTTGCCATCCGGATCTTGGAGCCTTGTGCTGCTTTCGACCTATTCACACATCGGTCCACTACTGACATCATCTTATAAACCAACGTTATGTAAATAGTTTTTTAATAAAATGTTTTACCCTGTTTCTTTGCTGGTGTGTTGTCTATATTTTTAATATTTGCATAGGGTTTGTCGTTATTTTGTGCGGGATGGGTGATGGAGCCGAGCTGTCTTGCAGCCCTCATGGTGTGGAGCTCAGTTCATCTCACTATTTTCGTATTTCTCATGAAGGGTTGTTCCTAATATTTCTATTTTAGCGAGGTCAAAAAGAGATCCAATTAGTGGCCTACTGATTTTGCTCGATTACTTTTATTTTTTTACACGATTTTTCACTATCTGCAAAGACTAAACAGAGTATTGCGACTTTGTGCTTGTTTGTAAATAGAGAATGATCCAAAGAGAACCAATTCTAAAACAGTAAATGCTTGGACAACAATCAATCAAATGGAGAGACAAGCAGGCACGACGGATTACAACGGGGGTAAAGGCCTGCGTTAACTACCCTTCAGTATCTGCAAAGAGAGAGTACTACTAAGACAAAAGAGGGGAGGGGGGGGGGGTGCAGCGTTCAAAGCACATCAGCGTGCATAAATACGAAAATGTTTTTATCTATCACGTACTTGACATTTTAAAGCTTTTCATATTTGCTATTAAAAAACCAATGAAATTCACAGAAAAAACCATAGGTTATAGTGGATATATAGTTAGGAATTTGCATTTACAAAACCTTTGAAAATTCAATGAAAAAACCATTGGTTTTAGGCCATATATAGTTAGGGATTTGCATTTACAAAACCTTATTTTACTCGCATAAAATCATTGAAATTCCATATATAGTTATAAGCGCTAACTATATATCGCGCACCCGCAATCCACTGCTGATGATGTCACATATTACATCATTCATGACATGGTTAGTGACATCACTGATGACATCACTGATGACATCTCAAATGACATCACTGATGACATCACTGAAAACATCTCATTTGACATGACTGATAACATCACTGATGATATCATTCATGTGATAATACGATGAACCTCTTCAGACTCTAATATAACCTTAGATACAATCAGTGTAAACAGACACTCACAGACTGTCACTCATCCATGGAGTTACTCACACACCTAGTCAGTCATGCAAAGAATCAATCACACCTCCATTTCCTCAACTATACAGTTATACAAACTTTACTTATTCAAACATATACTAACACATATTTACTCTATTATACAATCCCTGATATAAGTTCACAATGATCCATACAGCCACTCACACATTCACTGGCTCTTATGCACAGTTATTTATATATGTCAACTCTCACATGTACTGTGTTTTACATATGTACTTACTTTGACATGTAGCACTGAGATATCCATTCACTCACCAATACACTCATGCACACAGTCAACCGCCCATACAGCTGTTTCCACATGCACTTTTGAAACCATACATCTAGTGAATCAACTGCTCACACATCTATGCACAGAGTCACACACCTCCCAGCCACCCACACACACACTCAGTATCCCATACAAATACTTGGGCAACCAATCAATAACCCATATAGTTACTCATATAGCTACTTATCAACACATGCAACAGTTTACAGAACAACAGACATAATGATGCACAAATTAAGACAGTTTAGTCACTAACCCATGCACTCAGTGAGACACATTTAATCACTCACTCATACAGTCAGTCATGCACCTACTAAATCCTTCATCCAGACACTTATATATCCACTCATTCTTCAATATGTAAGAGATATTTTAACTTTACAGAAACATACAGTCACTGGATGTTGTCATCAGTGATGTCATTTGAGATGTCATCAGTGATGTCATCAGTGATGTCACTAACCATGTCATGAATGATGTAATATGTGACATCATCAGCAGTGGATTGCGGGTGCGCGATATATAGTTAGCGCTTATAACTATATATGGAATTTCAATGGTTTTATGCGAGTAAAATAAGGTTTTGTAAATGCAAATCCCTAACTATATATGGCCTAAAACCAATGGTTTTTTCATTGAATTTTCAAGGTTTTGTAAATGCAAATTCCTAACTATATATCCACTATAACCTATGGTTTTTTCTGTGAATATATATATATATCAAAGCTCCAAGGATCCTGAGAATGCCCAGCCGGGTTACAGGAAAGAAAAGCACTCGCAAGCACGGCACAGCTCGTTTCACAGGGCAGATTTATTAAAGACAGACGCATTTCGGGAGAGCCCTCCCTTTCTCAATGGTTTCATCTTACAAGACGGGCGCAGCGCCATTATGAATGTTTACAAAATCATATGAAAACAAACAAAGGACTGATACTTTTTCGCAGCAAGGGGCGCCATCTTAGAATGTACTGATTTGACATGTGTTATACTGTATTGCTGATGAATAAACCACAAACAAAATAATGCCGTGTATCGGCTACCTTATTGTCATAAAGAAAAACCCTAATACTATTAACATATAGTATATCACAAGGCTAAGACAATAACAAAATGTTGGAAATTAACCAACCTACGACATGAACACAGTGTTTACAAAGTGATCAGGTCGGATAAATCTTGCCGTGGATATATATGTGTGTGTATATATATATATATATATATATATATATATATATATCTTCTATACTAATATAATAAAGAGAGAGCGCAAACCTTTGAGGCGGGTAATCTCAGGAACCACAGCATCAATCACAACACCCAATACAGCGTTGGAAAGGGCAGTTGCAGCAGAAGGACATAGGCTATGCAGACGCCCACCATATATATTTAAAAGGTAAAAGAACTGTGCCAGCAAAGTAGTCCCTTGTGGGCATGTCTGCGTTGTGCTGTGGGCGTGTGCTGGGGGCGTGACAAACGCTGGGGGCTTGTGGTACGTTCCGCCTTTCATGCCATGTCTCATATTGTGTGCTGTGGGCGTGTGCTGGGGGCGTGGCATGTGCGGGGCGCAGGATTACAGGGAAAAAAAGCGAGCGTTGGGCCGAATATTTCATTGTTTTTTCTTCTCAGGTTCTGTACATTCCATCTCCGGGTGTGCTTGCCCCGCGCTCCCAGTGACGTGCACCTGCTTTACTGTATGGAGGTCAGGCATGGCGCTTTTCCCAAGGGCCGGACGGAGCGCAAGCAGAGGCCATTGTGCAGGAAATGTAATCTCGCCTTAACTTCCGGTGACGCCTGAAGCGCACACTGGAGATTTTCCACTTCTGTTCCGCACAGGCCTCGCGCCACGCACATCCGGACACAAGGCCCGCCTCCTCGGAAATAGCAAGAAAGGGACTATCCCTCCCCCAGGAATATGTGATGATATTCCGCAAACCAACATCCCGCATACCATCACTCCGCAATTTTTATAACGCAGGACTATTACTCCGCAAAGACATCTATCTAAAACTTTTACAACGCATATGACTTTATCACGCATGCCAAAGATGTCGCAGAATGGATGAAGCACAGCCGTCTGAAGCTCAACTCGGACAAGACGGAGGTCCTCATCCTAGGACAATCCCCATCCACCTGGGATGACTCCTGGTGGCCCACGACGCTGGGCACCGCACCAACACCCACGGACCACGCACGCAACCTGGGATTTATCCTGGACTCCTCCCTCACGATGGCCAAGCAAGTCAACGCAGTCTCGTCCTCATGCTTCAACACCCTGCGCATGCTCCGTAAGATCTTCTGGTGGATCCCCACTGAAACCAGAAAGACAGTCACCCAGGCCCTCGTCACCAGCCGACTGGACTACGGAACGCCCTATAAGCAGGAACCACAGCCAAACTTTAGAAACGGCTTCAGCGCATACAGCACGCCTCCGCACGACTCATCCTCGACATCCCTCGCCACAGCCACATATCCGCCCACCTGAGAAACCTGCACTGGCTCCCCGTCAGCAAGAGGATCACGTTCCGGCTGCTTACCCACGCACACAAAGCACTCTACAACATGGGCCCCGAATACCTCAACAACCACTTCTCGTTCTACACCCCCATCCGCCTGCTCCGCTCCGCCAGCCTCGCCCTCGCCACCATCCCACGGATTCGCAGAGCCACCACCGGAGGAAGATCCTTCTCCTACCTGGCAGCCAATACATGGAACTCCCTCCCCGCACACCTACGTACCGTGATACCTTCACGAGTGAGTAGCGCGCTCTACAAATGTATTGATTGATTGATTGATTATAACGCAAATGCATGTATGTATATACTTGTATATATGTGTATTTATATATATTTATATATACACATTTTTTTTAATTTAATTAAAACATTTATTCTTTTAAATTGCATTATTTATATTTGTATTTATTTTATTTTATTACCCTTTACACCCTAAAAACGAATCCCACCCTGCTCCCTTCAAATACCCCTGCACCCCATATTCATAACCCACCCTTACTCCTTAGAATAACCCAACACCCTTTAACACTAACCCATCTTAACCCTATAAATATATCCTGTACCCCAAAACCCAAACCTATCCCTAAACCCTAAAAATACCCCTGTACCCCAAAACCCAAACCTACCCCTGAACCCTAAAAGTACTCCTGTGCCCCAAAACCCAAGCCTAGCCCTGAACCCTAAAATACCCCTGTACCCCAAAACCCAAACCTAGCCCTGAACCCTTAAAATACCCCTGTACCCCAAAACCCAAACCTATCCCTTAACCCTATAAATACCCCTGTACCCCAAAACCCAAACCTACCACTGAACCCTAAAAATACCCCTGTACCCCAAAAATCAAACCTAGCCCTGAACCCTTAAAATACCCCTGTACCCCAAAACCCAAACCTATCCCTGAACCCTAAAAATGCCCCTGTACCCCAAAACCCAAACCTAGCCCAGAACCCTAAAAATAACCCTGTACCCCAAAACCCAAACCTACCCCTGAACCCTAAAACACCCCTGTACCCCAAAACCCAAACCTAGCCCTGAATCCTAAAAATACCCCTGTACCCCAAAACCCAAACCTAGCTCTGAACCCTAAACATACCCCTGTACCCCAAAACCCATACCTATTCCTTAACCCTAAAACTACCCCTGTACCCCATAACGCAAAACTATATCTGAACCTTTAAAATACCCAAACACCCCAAAATATATACCTCAGTACCCCAAAACATATACCCCTATACCCATACTTACCTTATCCAAACATTTAAAAAAAACCATGCTTTTACCATTCATGCATTTACAACGAGTTTCGTTGTAAATGTATGCGTGGTAAAAGCATATAAAATGTAATGGCATTGCGGAGTCATGGTACTTTTGTAATGAAAGTATGCAGAGTCATGGTATGCGGAAAGAAAGTTGCGGAATAATGGGTGTATACCCTCCCCCGGTAAGTACATTGGTGGCACGGCGGCCCACATCTCCAGCAACATACTCCTATTTTTCCACCACCCATTTGAAAAATGCACAGGTCTCTCTCATTGATGGCCAGCACCGACATACACTTTTAGACACACCTCCCTCCACAAGTTCTAGAATTGCGAACTTAAGAGCTGGGGAGCTACGTTCGAATCTCTGCACCAGCTCAACATCCTGTGACTCCAGGCAAATCGCTTTGTCTCCCCGTGCCTACCACATTTGAATGTGTTCTTCTGTAATGTAAATTGTTCTCATGCCATGTTGTCGAGTTCGCGCCACATAATATTGCAAGGAAAAATAAAGTAGGGAAACTCGAGTTCACACACTACTGAACGCGCACTCTTAAGTGCATCAGTAGTGCACTGTGAATCGGAGCGTTTCACAGGCCTGTCACAGATAAGAAATGCTATCAAAACGAAATCCTACAAAACAATATACTACCGGCCGGCAGCAATTCATACCCGGACAACGTCGGGATGGGCTGCTAGTATATATATATATATATATATATATATATCCAGAATCCACTCCCGTGTATCAGTGTGCCTCGTCCTGCTAAGTTTTTATTTGGGGTTAGAAAATCTCCAGAAAGGGGAGTTCCTAGCCATGCTTGGGTTTGTGAACCCTTATGAGGAAGCCGAACATGAAGAGAATATATATACATATTTATTTATTGCTCCCAAACACTGACTGATGGATTCACAGACCTCGCCCTAAGCTTCGACCTCACAAAGCGAGTTATATCTGCAGATCGAGCCAACACAAGGCGGCGCTCTACTTTTGTTACTGCCTCGTCTGAACGGTGGATTTCTTCAACTAAACCAGCATTTCCATTAATAAATGAGGATACCATTTTTTTCAGGCAAATGAGCCATTTTTCTCCCAAAAGTGGGGTATTAAATTCTCCCTCGTGTAAACTTTGCCATTAGCCCTGTTGGAGCCCACGTGTGCCTGGAATGTGTTGGGCACTGCTACCCTTCCCCGTCTCAAAGGAACCGGCACTGTAGGGCAGCGACCCTAGGCACTGGCCTTAGTGCCAAGCCTCCCTCTGAGGACAGGCAGCGCTTACTGAGGTCTGGCCCTGAATAGGCAATGTTGGCTTGAGAAGGCTTTGAGGAGACGAAAGAAACAGGCCCCTGCCCCCTTCCCTTATCCTCTCATTTACCCACCGAAATATATTTTATTTATTTGCAGCAGGAACATTTGGACAAGACATGCTGTGCAGAGAGCAGGATTAAAGGGTACATGGGTAATGAACTCCTATGAAGGGTACATACAGAGAGCCTGTAGCAACTGGGTGGGTGACTAACATTTATTAAATCTAGACGTTTACATTGAGGACCTTACACTAGCGGGATTTAGGGTGGCGTTTACCACTTAAACAAAGGCTGAATCATTCCAGCTTCAGATTCAGGAAAAAACAAATGGAAAATGCAGATACTGACATGTGGGCTCTAATCCAGGTTTTTTTCTCTCCATATAATCCGCGCAGCAATAATGCCATTTCTTTAGAAAGATTCATAATGTCTGGCACCCAGGCGGAACAGAGCCGTTTCTCACTGCCTGGGCCTCGCCGCTGCATGCACCGCTCAGCCCAGACATCATTGATGGAGTGGGATCGGCCCCTTTCATGGCGCCTCTCCCAAGGTCACCTTGAACACCATTGTAGCCGCATTGTGCATTAAGTCAATGAAATACTTTTGTTAGTCAGTTTCGACTCTGTCAGTATTGTAGGGGAGAGCGTGACCTAGGTGGTGCAATGCGGTTTTCAGTGTGAAAGGTTCTCCTGCAGGTGTTAAATCCAAATTTTGGAGCTCAGAAAGAGCATTGGTTCAAAGTTAGCTGGAACTCGAGTGAATCTTCCACACAGCATCATTCACATTTGTGGTTTTTTTTCTTCAGATTTGATATCTAGTGCCCTCACGTTGACCTTTGAACTGCATAAATATAAAAAAATCTAAACTGGAATTTCAGAAAATGTTCTTCCATCTTCAAATATTTCCACGGCCTGAATAAAAGATGCATGGAAAATATTTCCTTTCGAATATAGTCAAGCATACTGTTATGATTTCAGTCTATACTCTCGAGTGCTCTGTTTTCTTGTGGTAGCTGACGTCAGAAACGCGCATGCACCATTAAGGTTGTGTCCAGATGGCAAACCCGCTAAAAATATCCTTAATGCATACTTTTTTGACCATGCTTTTCTCTTTTCAACGCAGGACGCCAGCTGCCCGCGCGCTAATCGCGCTCTAGCTGGTATCCTCTTTAGTAATCAGAAATCTGCCACGTCTCTGAATTTAATCGTGTGGGGCGTGTTAACCCCACCGCTGCCCCCACCCTCTGCCAGCTTCTTCGCAGATAATGCCACAGTAGGGTTTTTTCCCTGTAAGCTGCTTTGGGGATGTTTGAGCCCATCACCCTGCTGCTTCTTCTTTCAATGTTTAACCTCTCTCATACTGGCATTTTTCTAAGCATGAATTAGAAAATTGAGATGTCGCGTTTGAACATTGGAGCATCGTTTCCAGGATTTCATAGCTTCTCTGTATTATTACAGAAGATGGCCAACATTATGTACATCTATCCAATTCCTCCACAAAAAGAGCGGGCCAGGCAAACCTCTCTGCAAGAGAAACCATGCAACCTCCTAACATGTTTCGGCCTCACCGTGCTTCATCAGGGAGGAGATGCTTATGTTGCAAGGCATGTCCTGGAAGGAGTCCACTTTCCCTCTTGTTAACACCTGGGTATTCTTTCCTGTACTTATCTGTAGTCTGAACGCGCTTGTGTCTGCCTGTACCTGTCCCTGGTAGGTCAGTTAGAGTGGAATTTCAGAGCTCATTGAATTAATTCAGTAGGTTACTGTTGGGACCTACTGACGGTATCCGTTCAGGTGAAAAAGCTATATAAGTGAATTGTATCTTCTGCGTTGGTTCATGTCAGGTGATATAACATGATGCGAGTCAGTCTCCCATAAAGAGAATTGGCAATATGCCCCCAGAGTACTCATGATCTGCAAGTTTGTTGAATCCAAAGATTACTTTACACAGTTTTGTTATGTACTTTTTGATTTTATTTTATTGAGCATTTGTCAAAAAGCTTGTTAACTTTCTGCACCTTGCACCGTCATGGCCCTTCATAACACACACTTTCATGCATATGCACTAATGTGCTTACATAAAACAACTTACTCTTTGAAAGCTCACACAAAATATTTTCACATCAGATTTTTCTTTAAAAAAAACATACCGAACTGAGACGTTAGGACAGTAAGCTGATACTTATAATAGCAAGTTGCAGTATGTGTCCTTATTTTTTGTTAAAACAGACATGACCCCGTATATGGCCAAAGGGCGTATCATTGTATGTGGTGAAGTCTTCCTTGAGAGTTCTTGGCTATTATCAGCTTCAAATCACCTGAAGCTGCTAGGCCTTGGTTGAGGCTACCATCATCTCCTTCAGAAAACCACACACTTTAGACAAGAAATAACCTTACACTGGTACACAAGGGTACAATCCAGGTCTGGTTTTCAAGCTAAAGGACTCCTCTAAATTTACCCTATTTAAATTCATTGCATGTCATGTCTTATGCATAGATCTCAAAAGTGTGGCGTAGATTTGATTGTTGAGGTTGGACATTGAATTCCACCAAGCTGTATCCTAATTCGGTCTCCTTCTTAAACTGTAAGGTTAAAATAGATCTTTTTAAGCCGATATTTTTTTATTCAGTTTTTTCTTTTTGACCAACCTTTTTTTTTTTAACCTCTGCCCTTAAAGACCGTTTTAGCTGTTTCCGCTGACTATTGCTTTCCCTTTCAAAAAATCGAACTTAATATACATAGAGTTGCTCGGGATCCTCAGACTCCATCAATTGGCATTCATATTCTGCTTCCTCCCTCTAAAGCTTACAGCATGGGACATTAGCTCAGTCCATTTTACCCACTGGCTCACTTCACTTTGAGTGACAGCACAAACTCAGTGCACATTGTTCGCATCCACTTAAAAAACGTCCTTTCTTTTCAGTGATAAACCTCGCAACAAGTGTGCTGTTTAATTTGAATTATTTTTTTATATTTACTTTATACAGCTATTTAATTTGCCTACACCTCAGGTGCCGCGTAAGATTTATTTTCTGCCTCATCTTTAAAGTTATAAAGTGTTTAGGTCACATTGAAGCATGGTAGCCTCTTGCAATTTTAGTTTTGGTGAGGTTGTGTTTTATGCTTGTCTCCATCACAAATAATATCTACAAAATAAATGGTAAAACTGAAATGCTTTTACAAATAAACCCCAGTAGTAAAACAGCCACATCAGAGATTGCTTTTAATTAAATATTTTTAATGCAAGCATATGGCAGCCACAATTAGGTGGCTATAGTTTTTTTTATTTTTTTTTATTTTATGTGGTACATTCTTGAAATGAAAAGAAAAGACGAAATTAACCATTGCACCTGCTTGCCCAGGCCCGACCTATTACCGTTGCCAATGTTTATTTAATCAAGGTGCTCCCCATTTACACCCCATTTAACTTTTCTTCTGTGCTTTGGCTGGTAACCTATTGCAGCCTTTTCATTCCCTTGCTTGTTTTTATCATAACAAATGTGGCACATTTGGATGCTTTTTTCCTACTCCTGCAAAACAGTTTACTTATTTTCAAGTCCCCGACTCTCTACCTTTTTCTTATTTAGAAAAAAAATGTTTTTACTTTATAAATTCGCATTTCTTTCCTTTGCTTCCATTTTCCCCCTTTTTCATGTAAATCCTTCACTTTAAAAGTTGTTAGATTATGACAGACAGATATACGATCATAGAGTGAAGATCTGATTCTTCAAACAGGAATTGTCTTTTAAATCTAATTGGAAATTGGTAGTAAAAGGTCTTTGTGGCTAATTGGGTGTGACGGCCATTTGGGATCAGGGTAGCCAGTGGGCAAGGGTTCTACAGAAATAACCTTGATTTTTTTTCCCCTGTCTTGGCTAATGTAGTCTCCTACCCTAGAATCTTGTAAGCAAACTTGCATAGACCTCTGAGAAGGTATGCAAAGCTTAGATAGTGGCCGCTAAGCCCTGCTTACACACCAACACGAAGCGCTCTGTGAGCAGTGGTCTAGTGACAGAGTGTTCCTCGGCTTGCAAGAACCGCTTCAGTGGAGTCCCTCATGCTGCTCCATGGCAGTGAGGAGACAGCATAACATAATGATTTGGCCTAATTAATCTTCATTATATTTAATAGTCTATCCCATGGAAGAAGAGAGGCTTCCATTACTGGAGACAGTTAAGCAGATGGTGATGCAAACACCACTAGGATGATCACTTTCTCTCTGAAGGAATATTGCTGGTCTGACAATAGTTATTGTTCTTGGCTGCTCCAGATGACATGCCCGGGAATACTGGAGCGAGTGGCAGCCCTCCGATTATCAATCAGTTTTGACAACTAGAAACAAGAATACGCATCTCAAACACTGACTTTTTTATTTTACTTCAAAGAGCAGGTTATTAATATGAGGACTTATTACTTCCCGAAAAAGGACTAGAGGTATGAAATTTTTTATTCTGTTTGCGGAACCGTGGAGAGTTCCGAAATTCAGTCTGGAAGTATTTTGGTTTAATGCAACCTACAGTATATTTTTTTTTTATCCCACACAACAATATTTGATTGTTAAGTCTCCTGCAAGTTAGATTTTCAAATGGATGGCTCATGATGCTTATTTTTAACTGCAATGTTTGGAGGTTATATATCCCGTTAACGTTTATTGTCGTCAATAAAATGTGTAGACTCTTACTGGCAGCCCCATACAAGATATATATATATATATATATCTTAATACTTTGCAAAAACGATTACTGCAAGTGTGTATATATCCTGTTAAGATTTATTGTAGACAATAACATTTGTAGACTTTACTGGCAGATATATATATATATATATATATGTGTGTGTGTGTGTGTTGATGCGTGCACATTTGTACATCATCAAGCTGCAATGGGCATTTCAGCTTTTTACTTTTTTGGCCAATGCTGTTAGGCGTCAGTGATACAGCCATGTTTTTATTTTTCTGGATATTGTTCGGCTTCAGCTAAACCAAAAGGTCATCTAGCGACTTTAAAAGATGAGAAATGTTGCCCTTGCCACTGCTTGTTTACACTTCCTGCACCACTTTCTAATTTAATGTATTTGCACTTGTTTTTAGTTTTACCTTTATGGTTACAAAATATTTTTTTTTGTAATTTTAACATTTGTTTTTTTCCCTTTGTGACTTTAGATTTTGTTGCTATTTAAATGGCATTAAAAAGGATTCATACACACTTCCATAAAGGCAAATGTAATCCCTCAGCCTTTAGGCACATAAAGATCCTACAGATTTATTCATTTTCTATCCTACCCTTTGGAATTTTGCGAAATTGAAGTTGGCAAGGTCGCTACAGATATATACCAGAGGCTTGGGGGAAAAAAGGTTCTCCTGTGACTTAAAGCCGCCTTCCATTCACAAGGGCTTTGATCACGCCATATTTGCATTCGCCGGCGAGTACCTCTCCCATCCGGACTCACCACTGCGAATCAAGCGGGAAATTGCAATTAAACCATCTCATTTATTCCTCTGCCAGTAACAAGGGCCTTCTGCATTCGTGAGTAGCCGTTGTCTCTGCCCTTCAGAAAGGATGCAATCATTTTCTTTTTGAAAATCATCCCATTTGCTTGATTTGCATCTCAACGAGCGTCGTAAATTACGCGAGGCGCTGCTGCTGCGTGGGGTCAAGAGGTCAAACTTGTTACATGCTGTAGAGCGCCTTGGTTGGCTGCAGCTAATTTTAAGGCTAGATTTTATAATTGCTGAGCGAGGAACTCGGTTGAAACTGTACCGGAATAATAAAGAGGCCTCATTATATGCTTAAATAACTCCTGGAAGTGTAAATCACCTTGGAGGATGTTAACTGCTGGCAGGGGTTTTAAGTGGGATGGGAAACTGGGGGTGTATCTCATAGGGGTGTGGCCGCTGTAATTAAGGGCGTGGCTTATAACACTTAAGCTAAAAATCTGTGCTTTGCACAGTGTGCTACCCCACTGGTATTTTGCTGTTTCTGTCTGTCCATTCATCCAGATATATATAACACAAGTAAAATTACACCAACAACAAGCCAGTCCTATTGGCTTTGTCAATGGTTGTAAGTTGCATAAGATAAATAAGCAGCAACTATCACTTTGTTGTATATAATAATATTGAAAATGCTACTCGCTCCTGTGGGTGAGGTTGTGGGGTAAGGCTAGAGCAGCCGGCCTTCGAGCCGAGACAACAGGTTCGAGCATGGCGTCCTGTGATTCAAAAAATGAATATGCCCTTGTGTAATGTAGCTGGTGCTCATGTAAAGCGCTATAAAAAAACTGAAAAATAAGTCTCTTTGAAGTTACATCAAAGGCAGTGGCTTGTTGAAATAGTGCAGGTTTTTTTTTTTCACCCTGAGGGTAAAAATAGAGAGCCCGATAAAGACCAGTCTCGGCACCTGCTTTTAAAAACTGCCCGGGCTGAGCACCGACAGGACCTGGCCCACTTAAAGCCCTGACTGCTGGCCATCTCAGGGTTAGATATTCTTTACTAGCGACTACAGTTCTGAGGCAAAAAGCGACACAATTACCACAACATCAAAATAAGGTAGAACACCTCAGCACAAGGGTCGCAGGCTCCTACGGTAATATCCTTCATTTCTTTTAGAAGTTATCCACAGTAGTAACAAAAACATACCAGTGGAGAGCGGTGAAGTACAGCTTGAAGAGGACTGCAACTGTGCACTAACTATAAACTCCCTTCAACCCCCTTGCCAGGAGCACTGCTCCAAGAGCCGTAAAACAAACCTAGCCCATTCCCCACGGTGGTAGTGTGTGCGTTGTCCAGCCTCAACGCAGGACAGCCTCACAGTTCTTCGTAAGCCTCCACCTCCAGCTCTTGTGGAAATGCCTCAGCCGTACCCGTCTATGAGAATACAGAAGTCTAGCCCAGGTAACTGGCTGTCTGATATCTTGGGAATGCTACGGAAATCTCAGTGCCCTGCGTTAGGACCCCCTTCTAAATGTCCATAAGCGCTTGTATTCATATGAAGATGATCGGAGACAAATTAAGAAAAGTAGTTGATTATCAAAAGGCAATCTTGCCTTGTATTAGTGCTTTTATTATAGTTGCCAGACTTTTCTGAGAAGCCAGGTGCCATTGCTGTACACCCAGCATTCGCTTACTCCCAACTGGGCCTGTAGGCTCTTTCTACCTTCTGTTGTAGTTCATATTCAAACTCCCTGATCCGCTTCCTCAAAGCTTTCTCCAGCATCAACGAGCTTTCTTCTACTGTGGGTGGGAGGCCCAAAGCTCTGGTCTTCCCCTCCCCGCATAGGTTATTCAGCCTTACATGTCACTGTTCCAAACAAACCATTCCCACAGTGGCATACTCTTTGAAATCCACCATCTCTTGCAAAGCCCTCTATGTGAGTCACCCCTAAGACGTTTCTGACAACTGTTATGCCTGGACAATATGTCTGACCAATTTGTCTAATTTTCACTCCATAATGCCAACCTCCATAGTTTTAGATATGTGCTAAGACTTCTCATAAAATGTATTAGTCAATTTGAGAAGAGATTCTGCTCTCCCTTCCAAAGGGACATTCTCATCCACAAACACCACACAGTGATGTTTGCAGTCTTTAGTCTTCACAGCAGAAGATATCTTCTGTCTTCTACCTCTCTGCTGACATGATTTTGCTTATTGCCCAGCCTGGCAAGACAATGGCCTCAGTTCTATGATGCTTTCCACCGCTGTAATACAACTTGGAAGAAGGAAAGCAGAAACACTTGATCCTAAATTGACTCTTATGCAGATGCAGATCCTTCCTCAGCAACAGGGCGAAGTCCTCCACTCGAAACGAAGCAATCTACACCTTCATGCATGGACTGAGTGCCGGCAATTGACCGTGTTTGATTTGCCACCTGAAGTGGTGGATAGCATCCTCACCATCAGATGCTCAACCACAAAATCCATTTGTTCTGGGCGCTGGAACAAATTTGTAACCTGGTGTGGTGCCCAGACACTGCGCCCTGTCGGCTGTCCGTTTGTTTGTTTTGTATTTGATCCAGCAAGGTTTTGTAGTCGGCACTTTGCTGGCCCTTTCGATCTGTCTGCGTTTGCTGGATCGACCATTCTTGTTCAATTCACCTGCTGTGATAAAATGTATTAAAGGTTTGCCTTATGTTCCTCCCAAACCATTTCTGATGCCACAGTGCAACCATAACTTGGTCTTGAAATTTTTCTTGTGTACGATCTTTGAGCCTTTACATAGCTGCTTGCTGCTTCTGTTGACCTTGAAGACTGTCTTCCTCATTGCAGTTACATCAGCTTGTCTCATGAGTGAACTTCAGGCATTGCTGGCGTAACAACACTACACCATATTTCTGGACTAACTGGTGCTCTGGACTCCAGCTGCCATTTTACCACAGGTTGTGACACCCTTCCACATTGGGCAATCTATCACTCTAACAGCAATCTTCGCTCTACCTAATACTGCGAAAGAGAAGGCTACATCGATTGAACCCAATAGACTGCTACGCTTTTACAGTGATCGTAACAAGGATCATTGAGTGAAGCAAAGAGAGGGAAGGCAGTGTAGAAGAGGCCCTGTTGAGGTGGAGAGTCGTCTGTACAGAGATCTGCTGCACACTGGCCAAGAAGCAGAGTCAACGGAAGGTCTGAGAGCCCAGTCAACCTGGGCTAAGACGGCTACTACTGTTTTGTTGACAGAAAGAGTGCCTGTCCTTGAGATCTGCCAGACTCTGACGCGGATGTCGGGTCATACATTCACAAAAAACTATTTAAGGTTTTGTAGGAAGAACTCATCACCTCCTCAGCTCTGTAAGACTTCTGGGGATAAATCCACTCCACAGGCCCTCCACCTTGGGAAGGTGGTGGGCCTGTGGACTACTTTGGTATCCATTCTAAGGTGAGGAATCTGCAGTAAGAAGTATCCATCCGAAGAACAAGTTATGTACCCTAGGTAACTCTTTTCTGGTAGATACTCTATCTGCAGATATCTCACAGCCCTCCCGCCGCATTCTTCAATGAAGCGTTTTCTTTTTAACATCTAAAAAGGTCCAAAGTTAGTACACCACACAATGTAACCAACAACTGTTCATATTCCACGTTTGAGAACGTGAAAAGGAAAAGACAGGATACTGATGTCAGTGCGCCGATTATATGCTGCTCCGCTTCGTCACTTATGGGGAGGTATGGAGCCAATGAGCAGCCATGCATGCCACCTACCCCCAAGAAGTCCTACAAAATTATCTGGATCCATTCTAGCACCTGGTGGCTAGTCTGGTGTGACGAATTTGCAGTTAGATAGTTAGATCCAATAACTTGATCATTTAATACACTGCCATTGTAAGCTTTTAGTTCACATTACCTCATTTACTTGATAGTGCACAGTGAGCCCTTCAGAGCATTAAAGTGTGTGCACCAAAACTCTGGTACTCTCTGAGCAGTGTAAGTCTTTGACTTTTGAGTCTGCTGAGCAAAAAAAAAAAAAACTATATAAGTATACAGTTTACGGCCCAGACAGTGACTTGTGTGATGTGTATCCTGCTCTTTCGTTGTTAGGTTTTCTTTTTATTCTCCGCTCTACTCCCATTTCTGTTGTTTTCTGTGACAGCGAAAAAGATGTTGAAAAGTAGATATGATTAGCGCTCTAGTCTAGCCTAATATGCTTTTAAAAATTTCTTTCCAATATTGTGACCGCAGAAATAATTGTGAATCTAGCCTAAGTATACTTATCCAAGAATTTCTTTGTGTTCAAAGATGAGAATTACATACAAACAAAAAATATGGCAATCATCTGTTATTTTGATTCAGAGATTGCTAGTATATTTTTGCCCAGAAGAAATGTGTCTTATCTGGTAGACATTTCGGAAATTAAAGAGGGCTATTTAAAACCCTTCTATTGATGACGTGGTTAGCAATGGAAGCGAGTCAGATGAGGAAACTATGCATTTTCTGCAAATGGATTAACAAGCAAATGAATGACGTAACATTTCTGCGACCAGCATGGCATTTTCTAGATCTGTTGTTGAGACACCTGGTGGTCTCCTTATTACGTCACATTACAAAAACATGCAGAAAAAAATACTCTAGAATCCTTACCCTCACAGTCTTTCCATAAGATCATTTGTTGTGCATATGGAAAAACTGCAAGAAAAACTGCAAGAAGAACTGTGAAAAAAACTACGCAAAAGAGACTACCCAAAAAAGAAAACTGTTCAGTAGAGCAAAGCAAAACTCCTGGCACAACCCACCACAATCCAGTTTTATTTAACAAACTAAAACTTGAAAAGAAATACCATTGGCTGTTGTCATTAACCATTGGGGAAGCAACCCACAGGTGAATAAAATCATAAGCAGAAATTTGCATATTTTGATTGCTATAGGGGTTCCGCTGCAATTTTTTAAATCTAAAATAAGACTTAAAAATAAGACTTGATCAGAGCTTAATCGGAGCCTTCAAAGTGAAACAAAAAATTGTAGCAAATGTTAGTACATCCCCTAATCCCCTATAAATGCATGGCAGCCATGTGGGATCTGGTACCAAACTATCAAAGGTACAGAATTATTTTACAAGGGAACAGAAATCTCTAATTGTCAGCGCCGAGAGTGTGGCCTCTGTACGCGCGAAAAACTAACCAAGAAATAAGGGAACAGATTGCAAAATTAAACTGAAACGCACTGCAAATGTACACATGATCAATCATTGTACGTCCAGAACCAATCATGAAAGTGCACTCAGATGAGCAGTCTTTTCAGCCTCTAAGTAAGATGTTGGAGAATGTGACTCGGAGCAGCCTCTTCCACGCACACCTGGTACTAAACTGAAGCCCTGCAACGATCACCTTAACAAAGGGACACGTTTCTAAACACCATATGAGAATCAGGCGCTAAATGGTCTCATTATTTAAAAACCTTATAACATATAACTCCGTCATGCACTAAGCAGGTCTCCGTAGTAACAGAGCCAGCGGCAGGCAGCATTGATCCTTGTCGCTTAAATCATAGCCAGGGAGATGCACCAGAACTTAACTCCAATGAGAGCAGATACAGAAGCGCCCAGTAGGAGAAACCAGGGCCAAATCTCCTGCTCCTGGTAAGTTCTACAGTCCACAAAAGGTCTGAAAACCCTTCTGATAGACACTTGCTATGACTTTTGGAAGTCAAAGTAGATTGTCTTCTCCTTACAGCAAAGATTACCAGATCAACTTACAGAGCTCCTTGTTGCTAAACCTCTGTAGCAAACAAAACAATAGGTTTCCTGTCCTTACTCTGCAGCCTCTCAATGTCAGTGGTGAATAAGCAGTGCTAATATAGGTAGGGCCATCATGTTTAACATGGATTATCAGTGCACATAAGTGAAATATAATAGGCGTAACCTAATTTAACTGGCAAACACCAAAGAAAAAATTGATAACATTGCATGATTACACTTTTCCCTATACAAATAATGTCCCCATGCCTTACTCAAAACTATCCCCTTTATATACACTGACATTTGCGGAGCCTCTCAGAATTGAACAACAATTACGAAGAGATGTATTTCTCAAATAAAACCCATAAAGAACATATAAATAGATCAGCAGTGCATCCGGATATTCCTCACCCCTTTTTCTAGATGAAGAATTGTTAAGAATCAAACGTCCTGAGAAAGACTGCATGAGTACTGTTTCCTATGCCACAAAGGGTTAAAAAGCCCTGCAGACAAGATTCCTTTGAGTTCTTCTTACCCTTGAAGCTAACAGCGAGCGAAAGAAATGATGTGCTACACATACGAACTTTCTAGCCTTCTCCGTCCCCTTTTTCCCTGGTGAGATGTGTACATCCTGTTGGCAGACAGCCTGAGTTGGTATTTGAATGTGGAGTGATTGGGTGTCCCCATGTCTGTCTTCTTTCATTCTGAGCCCCTTAAATAATTGGTAAATGTCAGTGCTCTTCCGTTCTGTAAATACACTCTTCTGCAGCACTTGTGCTCCTTGGTTTCTGGTGGATGGATCATGATGACACTACTGCCTGTGAAATCCACGAATGCCTGAGGCGGTAGCAGAATAAAACGAAGGTTTTTTTCTAATTTACACAACAAATGGATGCTTTCAACATGGTAGTTCCTATCCCTCTGGTAATCAAATTATTTTTCTGGTTGTATAATCATGCAACTTTTTTCCTCTTCTACCCTCATAAATGTGTCCCATTGAAGCACTTGTGGGGCCAGAAGAATCATCCGTCAAGCCATCTCCCTGCACCACCACCTCTCCCATAGCTCCCCCCTGATTAAAGGTCCTAATTTGACCCCTGTCCCCATCTATCTTCTCTGGCCTAAGGAAAATAGAACCTAGCAGTCTGGACATCTCTCTAGACCTCCATCCTGTTCCCGTCTTTTATACATGTCAACAGAGGGATTGGAGAGACCAGTTTCTTCACCCCCGCACTTACTGACGGATTTCTTCTTCTTTTGATTGGGAGGACGATTTCGAGAAACAAAACAAAACAAAAAATCTGATTTAAAGGGCTTCGCAATACCTCTTGGATGTGCACTCTTTTGTTTGGCCCTTCCACCTTCTGCATGGGTGCCTTTGTTTCCTGTCTCCTTGGATTAAACTTTTTTCAGGTAATGTGAGTTTCCTTGAGGCTCTCCGATTTTGTTCTCGGGGTTCTTATTCCATATCATCTCTAGTCTGAGAAAATGGCTCACTGCACCTCTAGAACGTGCCACTGTCCGAAAGAAGGGTAAGAAACTTAGCTAGTCTACCAGACCATTTGACTTTAGTACTACATAGCTTTATGTATCTATAATACCTTGTCATCTGGGATCAAAAAGCCACTGGTAACTTCATGTTAGAAAGAGTACAATTCCTTAGATCTTGTCTTCAGGCTTAGTTACTGAACTTTTTGTGCTGGTTTCTGCTACAGTCTATTTTTTAATTTCTGTAGAATGTATTTTTCTCTTTTTACAAGGAAATATGTGGAAATGCTCTTCACCATAAATGGTCTTCAAATAATGTCGCCATTGGGCGTGAAGCTCTCTTTCTGATCTCGCTTTGCTTCTAAAACATGACAGGTGGCCCCAGGGATGCAAGAGATGCCGTAATGTACGTTTATTGGGTGTTAGGGATGTTAAATGTTTACCATTTAAGAATCTAACTCTGCTTTACATGGAAATTATACAATTAAAACTCTAGAAAGAAATAATGAAAGAGAATGTTAACAGCAATAATTGAAAAAGCATATACTAGAGATGGGGCTCATTTTAAGATTGATTCTTTAAAGTACAAAGAGGTAATATTTGTTGGTGTTGTCTCTGAATAATAGCAGTTCACTGTCTCTCATTCTTGTTCACACTGTATCTGCACTTTTTAGAAACGTGGAGGACATTTGCCGGTTCCCTGACCTACCTGCGCGGAAGCAGCTGACTTACCAAACAAAGCAGCTTATTGCACGAGAGATAGAACTGGAAAAAATGAGGCGGACTGAAGCTCATCAGGCGGCTCGGAATGCAAACCAGGTAAGGCCACAGTGCTCATTGAGACAGTATAGCAAGGTGATGTGTAGTGTAACCTGCTCCAAAGGAAGCCATTGTCCGCTCTGCGCTGCGGTAACCCGGCATCTGCAGATCGTATCCCACCAGCTGCAACAATCTGATTATTTTTGCGCGTCTTTCCCAAAGATGCTTCGTTCCCAGCCATGATACAGGGATCCAACTGGAAATAGTTTATGGCAGAAGGATATAGTACACCAGGCATTTAAACAAAGCTGCCTGTGAGTCAAGGAAATGTGCTGCATTTTCATTGAAGGAAGCTCTTCAAATGCCACAGGAAGACCAAGGCTGCAGTCTAGCTGACATTTTTGAGTTAAGAAATTCTGAAAATATAAGGGTGAACTAAATCCGTAACCTCATAACTATTATCATTAACATACCCTCTCCCTTGAACCGTATTACACTCACCTTCCTACTGTGGAACCCGCTGACATGACAAAGTAGTGATGCTGTTAGACAAACTCCAAGCCTTCACCAACCTACCCACTGTGAAAGAGATTTTTCCCAGTGTGTGTCTCTGATAGAGTCCAAGAACGTGTCTATGCCGTAGCCCCAAAACATCTGAAACATGCAGTTGTCAACACCACCCTGAAGAGACTTGGCACTGTTGGGGCACTACTGGTCAGTTTTCTAATTTGAAATTAATAAGTCGTCCGCTCTCTACTTGTCTCTTTAAATTTAGTTGTGCCAGAATCCAGTCTTAGAGAAATTTATATGAAAGGTGACTTAAGAGCAGGGGTCATTTGTCCCGCTTGTCCGTCCTAGTTCAATGGGTAATGTAATGAGTACCAGAGGTCCAAAATGGGAAACCCCTAACTCATTATTTTAGAACACTTTTGCTTAGGAGGAGGACAGAGCTGATGACTGAATTGAGTTGTGGATCCTTTCCTTAATGCATTAAGAATGGGACATGTCAAAGAGTCATTTTGTAGCTTTGGTAATTTCCTTAGGATTCTTTGTTGTGAGTGAACTGGGTTATTCTGGTGATCTAGAACAACAGCTTGAATGCAAAAGCAGCCAACACGTGCTTCGCCCCCTGGTGGCGCACAGGCCTAGGACTTTTATCAAGGCATAGAAGGTGTAATCCACTAGGGCGCACACCCATATAATTGTGGAGAGTTTCATCATGTAAAACAACGTGGTGTGCCATGCCTGATAATGGGGAGGAGCAATAATGTGGTCCAGTGCTGGAGTATGAAGAGTATATAGGGAAGGATGATCATTCGTTGGGCTCTGCGGTCTAAGCACCATAATGTTTTAAGTACAACACACACCGATTAGTTGCTGGATGAAAAAAAACACTTGCAGCAGGAGGAGCTGGTCTGGGCTGATCACCTGCTCTGTGCAGCTTAAGCTGCCTGCCTGGCCAGTTGCCCCCCATCACCAACGCTGCACCAGCAGATACCACAACAGCAATAGAGTGCAAACAGAATCTCCTCACTGTTCAGGCTCTGCTGTGTGCTGCTCTGCACTGGTTTACCATTAGTCGCTGAGTTAGGGCCGCAGAGAATTCTGAGATTGTGGCACCGCTCTATAGGTACTCAGAGTGACTAGGCAGGTGCAGACTACTGGTAGGGAGAAGAAGCATTTTGGGCTTGAATGGGTGCCCAAGGCCGCAGACGTGAAGTCTGGGAAGGAATCCCAGAATTCCCATGCTAACCTGTGCTCACCCAGTCAGCTGCTGCCCCTTCATATATCACAGTGCAGGTTACCTACTCCCCCCACTAAGTAGTTTGTAACCCCACTGTGAAACATGCCACAGCCTGCCTGGTTCCATTGTCATCTGAAGCTCAGTCTCGCCGTTATGGCCTGGACAATAGCAGGCAAATGTGGCAGACTAGCCTGCAGGTCCTGCTTCAGCTGAGTCAGCCAGTGGAACACTGGTCATTGGTGGTGCAGGCTGGCATGAGAGTAGCACTAAGCTGCCTTCTAATTGGCTGTTTGTGAAGTGGGCTCTGCAGCCCACACTGTAATCAGCCTTTTGGAAGACCTGTGCTTCTGCTTTGGGGGGAGGGGGCGAGGCGAGTGGGTTGGACAAAGATATCCCTTGGTGAGGCCCTGCCTCATACACTCCTGCTGCCTCTGGGCCTGCATACGGTTTATACCCAAAAATGAAGACGGGAGCCAGATGAAAGGTCTCTGTGGACCACAGGTTGCCCTGTGGACCATATGTTGGACAGCACTGCTTTATGGGATGTAAAAATAAGATGTACAAATGATTGTAACCGTTTTATAGAATTGTCTCCTTAATCCATCGATTTATAGTAATGTTAGTAGCGTACTTCTCTTGTCGTGGTAACCCAGAAGTCTCAAACAAACAATCCTTTTTTCTCTACTTGATCTGTCAAGGTAAATTGATAAGGCCGATTTAAAATCCCAAAAGCTTAGCAATCTTTCATCATCAGAAGAATGGGAGAAAGATGCAAAAATATTTTCTGTGTATAATGATACTTAGAAATTTACTTTAGGGCGGAAAGAGGCTTAATTTTTTAGAATACCTACATTGTCTAGTAATTTTAAAACAAGGAGGATGACCATGAAGTGGTAAAAGTTTGCCCAATCCTGTGTAAAGACTTGATAGCCGTAAGAAAGTCAACTTTGAAGGGCAAAAACTTCAAATCAACTTTATCAAGAGATTCAAAAGGATAGGATTGAAGACCTTTAAAAACCAAAGGAAGATCCTAAGAATAGGCTAATGAGCAAGAAAGGTTTCTAGATATAGGGAAACCTAAACAGTCTTGACACAAGAACATCTGCTCCTTGTAAAGAAATACCATCTTGCAAAGACTTAAATGTAAACCATTGCAATGTAAGAGTAGAAAGAGAGAATCTAGTGAAAGCTACCAAACAAGAGATGAAGAGTAAAAGAAACCATAGATGAAGTATTAGATGAGATGAACACCAAGAATGTAATTTTTCCGAATGTCAAGAATATGATTTTAAGATAAATGGTCTACTTGACTGGACCTTGGACTGCCGCTAATAAATAAGGATGCAAACCCTTCTTTTAAAGATTGAATCTTTCAACTTTCAAACCGAAAGGTTGATTTTAAAGGGAAGAAAAGGGTGAAAGACTATTAAAGAGATGGAAAAAGTGGAAGAATCCAAGGATCCAAGAAGGGTTGATGCGCCGTCATCTTGAGTAGTGGAAACCATGACCAGCAGTCCATAATCAGGGACACTGAAGTTATGAGTTTCTGCAGCCACAGATTTTTTGTCACGTATTTGTGGATTTGCCACATAATCCATTAACTGCTGTATAATCTGCAGATATTAACCCCCAAAAATTGTTTCTAGTGCATACTTGTCAAAAGTTCATTCAAATATGGTGACATGGAGAGGAAGGCCCTTTGCAAAGTTAACTGATCATCTTTCGATTGCTTTTTTCTGTATTTGGTTATTAAACTGATACTAATTAGGTTAAATCTTTGCCCAGACAGTAAATAATGAAGCAGTAGTATCAAATAATATGCAACATTATGCTGCATAATGTGCCTTTTCTTGCAGCATAATTTAATCAACACTGCCACATAATTCCAGTGACCTTGGCGATAATGGAACCACGTGGATTACATCTTCCTTTTCTTTTAAAATGTTTAACATCCACCTCTCTCTCAAATGGAAGAATTGTAGGAAAGCATACACTGCCACCGCAGTTAGAGGTCATCCACTTTCCTTGTTCATTTCTCTGAAAACCTCGAAACAAATCTTAGATGAAGTAATTTTTGTCTGGATTAAAAAAGGTCCATGAATAGGGTGCTGGACCTCTTGCAAGCTTTCTGTAAAGCTCGGTTCTGGGAGGATGGTCAAACTCTGCTGAGGTGATCTGCCTCCACATGGTCTAGACCTTTGATTAGACCTGCTGAAATTGATACCAGATGCTTCTCAACCCACTTCCCCAGAGAGCATGCTAACTCGTTTAGAGACCTCGAGTGATTACTCCACTGATGATTGATATATACAACAGTCATCGTATTGTCATATCTCACCAACACATTGAACTGTAGAAGAGGCTCCTGAAACTGAAGACGGCACGGAGCACTGATATCCGCTTTCTCCAGTTTGACGATTTTGCAGCTTCCATCGAAGACTATCTTTCTTGAATAATATGGCACTCTAATGGCGCATCCCAGCAAAGTGTCCTGGCATCTGTAGTTATAATCTTTGGTACTTCTGAATGCATTGGTACCCTTTTGAGCAAACTGTCTGGAACTGACCACCACTTCAATAGCGGTATGATCTCCAAAGTCGCAAGATCTCCAAAGTCGCAAGAATCATCTCCATACTTCGAGACATGTGGGGCAAATGCTTGGTCAAGTGCCGCAGCGAATGGAAGTTGAAGAACTGAACTGAACTGTGCAATAGATGCGGCCGTATGACCCTGGATCATCATCCAGCTTCTGGCTGGTGCTTCTTGAAGCTGGAATGGTGAGCTCAATAGGTTCTGCAGATGTTCCATTCTGTCCAAAGGAAGACACATCCTGTCCAGATCCATTCTGGACCTTGCAGTGATGAAGGTGAGGTCTTTCTTCTTTATCATCTGGCTCATCTGAATGTTCAACACAAACCCCTGATGATGGTGTAGTTATAGGTATAAGTAGGTATTTCAACATTTCTGCTATTGATGGTGCATAGATCAATGAATCATCCAGCCAGGGATAGATTGAGATTCCCAGGACGTGCAGAGAGCGATGAGAGGTGTAGTCACTTTTGTGAACACTCTGGGAGCCGAGCGTAATCTGAAGGGAAGGACACTGAGCTGCCAGTGATTTCCAGGGCTGCAAATCTCAGATACTTCTGATGATGCTCTGACATTGGAGCATGCATGCACGCATCTATCAACTCTAGACGCACTATGAAACGATTCTTTTGAACCAAAGAATAATCCTTTGAAGGGTGTCCATTTATGTTTACATACTTGTTTACGCTCTATAAGCCATTGACGATCCTATAGCTTCCACTCAACTCTGGACCCGGGAACACAATTGAGTGAACCTTCTTTCCTCTCTCATTCTGTGGGGCAGGAATAATTGCTCTCTTCATCAGCAATGATTACGTACCATCATTTAAAAGCATTTTCTTTCCTTATATCTTTTGATAAAGTGTAGGAACTATCTCAGAAGGTGCTGGGAGAGAGTTAAGCTCTATTTCATATCCATGCTCAGCGATATTCCGAATCCACACATCTCTGATGGTCCTCCTCCACACCTCCAGAAAGTGATGGACCCTTCCCTAAACATGAAAAGTCACAGCCAGTTGTGATACCATGAACACAAATAACACTTATGGAAACACTTAGTTTAAATAAAAAAGATGACTTCCTTTAAACAAAAAAGTGCAGTAATGGCCCGTCAGAATTGAAATTGTGGGCCTGCGTGCTAATTGCCCACATGCGCGTTGCATCTTCAAACGTGCATGCATGAACACTAGCCATTGTGTGATTTTACTGCCACAAATGTTCAGAAACCACTCCAGGATCCAAAAATGCTCATAGAATGACATGGTCAGCATTACTGCATGTTTTACCTTAATACAAAAACGTACTTTTGAGAAAGGAATCAGTTAAAAAAAAATGGTTCCCCTGCTCCTCCCACGAAGGAATCAATTTCCCCCACCAGCCTAGCACAGGAGGAATTCTTGTTTATAAAGGCTAGTACCTCCGCACTCTCTCCTCCTTGCGACAGGTAACAAAACAGGAAGTACAGGGGAATGCTAGACCATTTATAGCGTCCTGTTGACTGTGGGTAGAGTTAACTAAAAGCATTCTTGTTTTGTTTCCTGTCATAAAAGTGGATTCAGACCTCATGAAGTAATGACTGGGATGAGAGACATAGATGTAATGCCACATTTTTACTTCAGTAGAACCTTCCAGCTTTTAGTTGTTTATTACCAATCTTGCAACTTCTTTCGACATCAGAAACATCCCACACACCTCTCAGAGTGCTGCACAATGGAATGTCAAGATGTCCTTGAAATCAAGAGTGCACACCACAGTTCATGACGGAACCTCACAGCTTTGAAGCGCATCATAATACAGCAGTGGTAACACAGAACCATCATTCATATCAGACGAATACCGCTGTGGAACCCATCCTGGCTTTCCCTGTGAGGCGTCCTCTCCTGGGCACCCCCAAGGTGGAGGCCAGGCATCCTTAGCGTTGTGGGGGCCATTGTGGAGATTAAGCAAGCTATTGCCCAGAATTGCAGAGTGGGACTCCATGATTGGAATAGGCACAGAGGCGAGAATTATCAGGTCCGTGGAATTTTTGAGCCCAAGACCCGCCGAGATGGGGAATTGAACCCTGGTCCCGGGCTAGACCTCTGCATCAGGGTCTGCCGCTCTAATCATTAAGCCACACTTCTCCACACTTTCCGTCTTCTGGACGATGATTGATGAAAACAACTCTTTATTCGTAACATAGGTGAAACTGATGCATTTCCAATGCTTGTTATTTATTAGCATGTGTGGACATGGACATCCATTCCTCTTCTTATATTAGTGTCCCCAGTGGAGCATAGACGCTTTACTGTATCCTTCCATTGCTCCATTCAGGCGCTCCTTTTTTCTGCCTGTTTAAGCACTCTTCAAGAGTGTGTGTTTTACAGCTGACTCCTTCTGTACTTCTCCCCCTCCACCGCGCTTGCTTGTTACTCTTTCGCTCCTGTTTCTTCCTCGCAGCCTCGTGATGCCTTTTACTTATCCGCATGAATTACTGTTCCGCCTGTGTGCTTCCCCAGCACTTTTTTCACCTCCCCCTGTGTTGCTTGACCTACCTATGATCATTTTTTTTTTAAGTGCTTGCATCGTTTTGCATGTGAGCTCGGTGTGTCTGTGCAGAAATAGTCGTGGCCTGTCGCATCCCATGTTTTTTTATTTCTTAAAAGCCATGCCTTACAGCATCGCTAGTACCATTGGAGAAGCCAGTAGGTTTCAAGGCAGAAACATATTGGTTTTTACCAGTGCTTGTTTATTTTTGGGAGGGGGTGGGCAGCGGGGTGGAACTTGTCAATTGAGAGACAGTGAATGTCTCAGGACCGCACGGCGGTGATCACTGTGAGATTATTATCCCCATATTAGCCGCCAGAGGACATCTGGCACCTTGTCACTTGCCTGTTGCTCCTCGCGCGCGCTAACCTTCAGGGTAAGGAAAGGACGGTTTAATAAACTAAAGAGATGTCGTGACAAGTTCAGCCCGGGAACAGGCCGTGGAAACTAAAGCAACTGGAAATTGCTTCATTAACCTCTCGTGTGCGTTTTAATGGCCTACACCTGGGACTTGCCGCAGCGCGCGGCGACAACAGATCATTAGCAGCTGGAGGCCGCTCCTCGCGGCGCGCGGCTCTCGGAGCGCGCGGGTGCCGGGGAACGGCGCGCGGCCGCTCCCGCGGGTATTCTTGTTTACAGGAAACTTTCGCAAAACAAAAGTACCAAAAACATCCACCTGTAACTCTTGTGGTGTAATATGATGCATTTAATGATTACTTTAAGAGCCCCGCATTTGGAATCTCCTCATGGAGACTCGTAGTATATATACCAGGAGGTGCCATCTCTTTGCAATGTTAATAGGGAATTTTGGACCGGATGTCTTTTTCATTTATTTTTTTATTATTTTTTTTATTTTAGTATGGATTTCTCCAGGGGCCCGGTTTTCATTATTCTTTTGCTGGCATGTAACGCCGGAAGTTAGATGCGACTATTTCTGGGGACCTCATATGTTGATTCACTCAGCTTCCGTTCTCGTTTTGAGGCCGCAGCGATTCCAGGCAGCCCCCTCCAGGAGGAGTGGCGTTTACACCCGAACCAGGAGAGTTGTTCCAACGACCTCTCTTTCTGATTCGATCCTCCTTGTACACATGTACCGTATAGTATTTCTTCGGGCCCCGGAACAAATACTCAATTGTGATTTACTCAGGTCGGAAAGAAAGGGAATCCCCATATTCCATGTGGAATATGAGGCCCGAGACATTCCACACAATTCGAAATGTGTTATGTACCTCATCAGCACATCAGTGATGGATTCTAGAAATTAACAACGAGGAAGATACATATAGCTAATTTCATACCGAGGTTATTCTATTGCATACAGGAATATTCCATGCTGCTTGTTTTTTTTTGTACATACCTTTTTACATGTAAAAAAAATGTGGCAAGACTTTTATGTAACCTCAGAAGTGCAGGAATCACTGTGATGAGTTAAAAATGTAGAAAATGCAATCAAATATATAGAGTAACAAGCATTTGCAATGCAAAAGGTCTCGCATTAGGAAAGTTTGAGCTATTGGTACTGTAAATGACACATTTTTTATTTATGTGTTGGTTTGGAAAATAGTGAAATTAATAGCTTTGTCATTTACAATGCCAATAGTTTTAACTTTAGCAAATGTGACACCCATAGCATTTGTAATGCAATATGTGTTGTATTTACATGACTTAGATGTATTGATATTACAAATAAAAATGTTTTTTTTTTAATACTTAAATAAAAGTTATTGTAATTTATAATGGCAATAGCTTTTGTAAATAACTTTTGTGAAGATTATGTTCATTGTATTTTGTGACGAAAATCCAAGAACAGAAGTGAACTATTAACATATTTTTGTGACATTTGTAATAAAGCTTGAAACATTGAGAGAACATATTTGAACTAGTTGTTGTTGAGTGGTTGCACAGATTGATGCTGTGGTGGCTCTGAGTGATGTTATGGTGGTGATGAGTGATGCTGTGGAGTTCAGTGAGGCTGTGGTAGCGCATAGTGATGTTGTGGTGCCCCTGAGTAATGCTGTGGTGGTGCTCAGTGATGCTGTGGTGGTGCGAAAGATAGAGTGAGTGCGATAGATAGAGCGAGGGCGATCGATAGAGTGAGGGCGATCGATAGATTGAGGGCGATAGATAGACAGATAGATAAAGTGTATTTATGTTGCATTGAGTAGAGTAAATATGAGGTGTGTAATTATATGGCACTGAGTGGTATTATGTGGAGTGTATTTACGTTGCATTGAGAAGAGTGCAATTATGTGGCTTGTAATTATGTGGCACTGAGTGGTAATATGGAAAGAGTATGTTGTATTCAGTAGAGTGTAATTTTGTGGCGTGTAATTATGTGGCACTGAGTGGTATTTGGAGTGTATGTTGCATTGCGTGCAGTGTAATTATGTAGCATATAATTATGTGGCACTGAGTGGTATTGTTTGGAGTGTATGTTGCATTGAGTGCAGTGTAATTATGTAGCATATAATTATGTGGCACTGATTGGTATTGTGTAGAGTGTGTGTTGCATTCAGCAGAGTGTAATTATGTAGTGTGTAATTATCTTGCACTGAGTAGTATTTGGAGTGTCTGAGTGCAGTGTAATTATGTTGCATATAATTATGTGGCACTGAGTGGTATTATGGGGAGGTTATGTTGTATTCGGTAGAGTGTAATTGTGTGGCATGTAATTATGTGGCACTGAGTGGTATTGTTTGGAGTGTATGTTGCATTGAGTGCAGTGAAATTATGTAGCATATAATTTTATGGCACTGAGTGTTATTGTGTGGAGTGTGTGTTGCATTCAGTAGAGTGTAATTATGTGGTGTTTAATTATGTGGTACTGAGTGGTATTTGGAGTGTATGTTGCATTGAGTGCAGTGTAATTATGTTGTATATAACTATGTGGCACTGAGTGATATTTGGAGTGTATGTTGCATTGATTGCAGTGTATGTACTTACGGGGTGTGTAATTATGTGGCACTGAGTGGGATTTGGAGTGTATGTTGCATTGAGCGCAGTGTAATTATGTGGCGTGTAACTATGTGGCACTGAGTGGTATTTGGAGTGTATGTTGCATTGAGTGCAGTGTAATTATGTGGTGTGTAATTATGTGGCACTGAGTGGTATTTGGAGTGTATGTTGCATTGAGTGCAGTGTAATTATGTGGCGAGTAATATTGTGGCACTGAGTGGTATTTGGAGTGTATGTGGCATTGAGTGCAGTGTAATTATGTGGTGTGTAATTATGTGGCACTGAGTGGTATATGGAGTGTATGTTGCATTGAGTGCTGTGAAATTATGTAGCATATAATTATGTGGCACTGAGTGTTATTGTGTGGAGTGTGTGTTGTATTCAGTAGAGTGTAATTATGTGGTGTTTAATTATGTGGCACTGAGTGGTATTTGGAGTGTATGTTGCATTGAGTGCAGTGTAATTATGTTGTATATAAGTATGTGGCACTTAGTGATATTTGGAATGTATGTTGCATTGAGTGCTGTGTAATTATGTGGCGTGCAATTATGTGGAACTAAGTGGGATTTGGAGTGTATGTTGCACTGAGTGCAGTGTAATTATGTGGCGTGTAATTATGTGGCACTGAGTGATATTTGGAGTGTATGTTGCATTGAGTGTAGTGTAATTATGTGGCGTGTAATTATGTGGCACGGAGTGGTATTTGGAATGTATGTTGCATTGATTGCAGTGTGTGTAATTATGTGGAGTGTAATTATGTGGCACTGAGTGGTATTTGGAATGTATGTTGCATTGAGTGCAGTGTAATTATGTAGCGTGTAATTATGTGGCACTGAGTGGTATTTGGAATGTATGTTGCATTGAACGCAGTGTAATTATGTGGCATGTAATTATGTGGCACTGAGTGGTATTTGGAATGTATGTTGCATTGATTGCAGTTTGTGTACTTATGTGGCGTGTAATTATGTGGCACTGAGTGGGATTTGGAGTGTATGTTGCATTGAGTGCAGTGTAATTATGTGGTGTGTAATTATGTGGCACTGAGTGGTATTTGGAGTGTATGTTGCATTGAGTGCAGTGTAATTATGTGGCGTGTAATTGTGGCACTGAGTGGTATTCAGAGTGTTTGTTGCGTTGAGCGCAGTGTAATTATGTAGCATATGATTATGTGGCACTGAGTGGTATTGTGTGGAGTGTGTTGCATTCAGTAGAGTGTAATTATGTGGTGTGTAATTATGCGGTACTGAGTGTTATTTGGCGTGTATGTTGCATTGTGTGCTGTGTAATTATGTTGCATATAACTATGTGGCACTGAGTGGTATTTGGAGTGTAAGTTGCATTTAGTGCAGTGGTGTGTAATTATGTGACATTGAGTGGTATTTGGAGTGTATGTGACATTGAGTGCAGTGTAATTATGTGGTGTTTAATTATGTGGCATTGAGTGGTATATGAAGTGTATGTTGCATTGAGTGCTGTGTAATTATGTGGCACTGAGTGGGATTTGGAGTGTAGTAATTATGTGGCACTGAGTGGTATTTGGAGTGTATGGTGCATTGAGTGCAGTGTAATTATGTGGAGTGTAATTATGTGGCACTACGTGGTATTTGGAGTTTATGTTGCATTGAGTGCAGTGTAATTATGTGGCACTGAGTGGTATTTGGAGTGTATGTTGCATTGAGTGCAGTGTAATTATGTGGTGTGTAATTATGTGGCACTGAGTGGTATTTGGAGTGTATGTTGCGTTGAGCGCAGTGTGAATATGTAGCATATAATTATGTGGCACTGAGTGGTATTGTGTGGAGTGTGTGTTGCACTGAGTAGAGTGTAATTATGTGGCACTGAGTGGTATTTGGAGTGTATGTTGCATTGAGTGCAGTGTAATTATGTTGCATATAACTTATGTGGCACTGAGTGGTATTTGGAGTGTATGTTGCATTAGAGTGCTGTGTAATTATGTGGGCGAACACATCTAAAACAACCATGTCTTTAGCAGTCTCTCGAAGCTGGTTAGCTCACCGCAGGCCCTAATGTTCTATACAATTAGTTTGGAAAAGTGGCAACAGCGTTGCCATATACGAGGCATGAGAACCAGAAAAGAACAGAGATTGGCACATGTCACAGGGGTTTCACTCCCATATAAGCCTGCCGAAATCATACACACACACACCAGATATAGGAGTCAAAGTGGGTGGTGACCTTCTGGCCTAATGTCAAGAAGGATGGTGGTGGGGTCAAGCCGGCGAGGAGAGATATATATTATATATATGAGAGAGAGAATTGTCAAGCAGCTTACAAGACATTTTACCAGCAGACAGGTAAAGAAAACGACAAAACAAACTGGGAATTCAAGTAAACTTAGGTCGGGGGCTGGAAAGAATATGGCACAAATTACCGAGATATGCAGAAAAGAAACATCCGATTGGGATTCAGCACTTTCTAAAAGGGTAATTACTGTACAGTACAGCCTTTTCGGTCCCATTACAGGAGAACAGTCCGAGGACTCAAACAGGATACAACCAATAAGAGAACAATGCAGCCACTAACGTTGATTTCTCCTAAAAGGTGGACAGCATCTCCAAGCCATGAGCAGGTGTTCAGTCGGCAGAGTAACTATTCCCGACTCGATATTCAAAGTCATGGCGGTAGGAGGAAGACGACGAAACAACTGCCTAACAATGCAAGTATTATAAAGTAACAGTAGAAACAGACACGGTATTTGTACACAAGTAGGTCGACACCATTAATGAAGAATAGAGGTTACAAAACTCTAACAATAATGTTCACGCAATAAAAAGTTTCATTTTTCCGGTATCTCCTGGTATAATGTAAGGGTCACTGTGTAAACATCTTACTGCAGTCTCACAAAACCTCGATCTGCACCAACACAAAGCTGCACGTGGTACAAAGACAAGCACACCGCCCTTGAACAAATAATTAGAACAGTGGAAGCACTGCAAAGAATCCGAAAAACATGGGCTCAGTTTATTGAAAGACCTATAGACGATAGGCCCTGGTACCTTGCCGATCTTATTATCCACAACTTTTTTTCAGACACTTTTTTTGGTTCGAGTAAGCCACACTATCACCTTTACGATTCTACCGCCCATGACCCAGAGGCCTCGGCTCATCGAAGACTTCCCCACTTCGGAACTCAGTAGTAACAAGGATTAAAGCAAGCTGTATAATTAAGACAGTCCCAGTAATCATAAAATAAAAGCACAAACGATTTACTTCTGTAAATAAAGTATAATAAAAAAGAAACCTTAGATGACATGTTTCCCAAACTGCAACACTTCTTTAATGACTCAGTGCATCTAAAACAAGCTGGAGGCGGCTCTGGCGCAGCACGTCGTATTCTGGAGACGTGCGGGTTCACAGAGCATAATCGGCTCGTGCACAGGCCAGTAGCCGCTCGTTCACAGCTCTATCTCCCTTGCCAGTTAGCACAGTGACTATAGAACTCGCGCTGGCGGGAGCGCTTTGCGCTCCAACACCAGCTCGACCTAAAAATGCCAAGGAATTTAGTGGCATTGAGAGTTAAATGAGAGGACATCTGTAACTTTCTAAAAAATATCTAAGGGATAAATTACCCTCCTGCTGTACATTATAAGGATATTGGAAGTCGCAGAGGAGTTCCATAACCATATAGAGGAACCACGGCCAGATTGGGAACAGCAACCAGCACTGGCAATCTGCTCGACCGGCCCCGGTGGCAGGGGGATGCCCCGGTTACTTACCGGTAATCTTCATTACTCCGAGTATAGTCTTCCTCGCCACATGAGTTACATAGGGAGCTGAAGCTCACTATGTAAGTCATGTGGCGAGGAAGACTAACGAGAAGGTAATGCCCCGGTTACTTACCGGTAATCTTCATTACTCCGAGTATAGTCTTCCTCGCCACATGAGTTACATAGTGAGCTTCAGCTCCCTATGTAAGTCATGTGGCGAGGAAGACTAACGAGGAGGTAATGCCCGCCACGGCCAGTCTGGCCCTGAGAGGAACGTGACCAAAGGCAGAGTTCCTTTATGAGGTTATGGAATCCGAGGTGACTTGCAATGTCTTTATTCTATTAGTGTCAGGCGTTTATAAAGGGATTGCAGAATCCCATGTATTATATATCAGTCAAATGTATATATCAAAGTTATTATCACTCCAATTTTCTTGAATTGAACAAGACCATCCTCAGAATGGATAGCTGCTAACTTTCTGTGCAGAGCTATTAAAAAAAATCTGTTGGATTGTTGGAACACAAGTACCTCATTGGTCTCTACTTGCACTCTTACAGAGTATTTTTTTTATATTGGTGCACATTTTTGGTTTTGCATTTAGTGGAAATGTAAAATTAATGCAGATCACTAAATTGTAGCAGAATCACGCTTCACTTGCTTGCAGATTTGAAACTAGGGGCTATCTGGAAAGTACCAAAACTATATGTTTTTTGATCCTGGACGACATAAGGAATCTGTTACCCCCTTACCATTACTGTCTGGCTACTAGAACACACTGAACATTAAATAATAATTGTAGCTATTTCTTCACCACAACACGGTAATTCCTTCCGGACTGTCTTTCACAGAAACACGTCCCTTCGAAGGACTGACGCAGTCTGTGGTGTTCTGGTTTTCCTATGTGATATGATACCAGACATATATGGATTTTCCATGGATTCTGAATTTTCACATGCGATTCTGGGTGAAGTGCTTTTGGGAAATGAGAAAAGCTTCAAGAAAGTGAAACTCTGTTTGAGTGTACCCCTGTTTTGGTCGCAAGTAGCTTGATTGGACTGCATAGAAATGTACTGCAACCATTTATTTTCATCATCTACATATCCTCCGGTTTCTGTCATTGTAAAGCAGACCTCCCTTGTCCCAGACTCGACGTAATAGGCCCAACATATGGAAGTAGGAGCCAGCTGTCATAGCAGGGTGCTCTTTCAGAGTGAAACCCTGGTCTAGGCGAATACCTAGGTTCTTGACATTGGACTTGGGAGCGGGGTGGGAACCTAGGTCCACCTGCCACCATCAGGGGTCCATAGTAGGGGGGCGTCTCCAAAGAGCATGATTTCTGTCTTTCCCACGTTGAATTGTAGGAAGTTACATCTCATTCAATTGGAGATGGCTTTCATTCCGGACGAGAAAGCCGACTGCACAGAGGAAGTGAATTTATTGAAGGGAAATAGCAGCTCTGTATCGTTGGCATAAGAGATGGGAATGAAACCACAGGTTCTAAAGAGATTGGCCAAGGGAGCCACATAGATATTAAACAAAGTAGGGCTCAAACACGAGCCCTGGAGGACTCCCTTGGTCACGGTCATAGACGCAGAGTGATAAGGGCCAAATTAATAGTCTGGGTCCTGGCGGAGAGAAAGCTAGTCATCCACCGTAAAGCATAATTTCTTAGTCCAATCTCTTCCAGTTTCCTGAGCAATATGTCATGTGATACCGCGTCGAACGCGACAGAAAGGTCAAACCGCCCCAGAATCGTCGATTGGTCGCTGTCTAGGTTCATCCTGATGTTATCTGTGAATGCTAGCAGAGCTGATTCGGTGCTGTATTTGGTCCTGAAGCCTGGCTGGGAAGGGTCTAGACTGCCAGTGAGTTTGACATGGTGGGACAGATGTTTGTTGATGTGTTTCTCTAATAATTTGCTCAGGAGAGTGAGAAGCGAGATAGGACGGAGATTGGAGAGATCAGACATGGGGGGCCTTGGAGTTCTTGCGGATAGGCATAATCTGTGCTGCTTTCCATTCCAGAGGGACATGAACCTCTCTCAGCAAAGGATTGAGGAGAAACTCTATTTATCGAGATATTTGATGGGACAAGGAGGCTGCGACTTTGTCCAGAATGATATCTAGGGGTGACCCAGATTTTACAATACGTAACATTGTTTCAACATCTCCCGAAGTCACAGGTCACAGTTAGCCTTTACGTATTAAGCACAGTTTAACCTAGCATTAGTCAGTGTACAAGCGCGAGTAGATATTGAAGTGTGATTTATTTCTATATTGGTTTTCGTTTTGTTTACCTTTTGTCTTATAAGGCCCAATTCAGTATGGGTAGCTATGTTGTCAGTGTTCTAATCTAGGTTGCTTTCGAAGGTTAACACTATTAAATATGGTGATCACTTTTGGGTGCTCAGAAGTTATCTTGTGTAGTCCATTTTTGATGATTATTGCAGAAAACTCTGTGTTCACGTAGTTTATACTCGGGCGAGCCAGCCAGGACATTTTAAACGTACCACGGAAATGTGGAAACAGCATGCATGATTACACAGTTAAGAGTGATTTCATGTCATTTCTAGACAGACAATAGATGCTGTTTCACAGTTCAAAAGTTTTGATTGCAACTTTGTAATTATTTTCTGTTCTGCAGTGAGTCTGAGCACATGGTTTTAGGTTCGGCAAATGAATTACTCAGAGGTTTTGTCGGCTAGTAGGTAGGTTATAGCATTATTGTTTTGGGTAATTTTTTAACTACGTACAGTTTCTATATCTTTGCTGAGGCTGAAGTATAGTGATTTATGGCATCTTTCTATAGTTCATTTTCAGCTTTGCACACCAGGCTATGTCTACAGCACATAGATGCAGTACGTTAGTTGGACCGTCTCTATTTTTGTTTAGGGTTTCTTGTTAAACTTGCGTATACGGCATCTAGTTAACCTCATAACGGCTATGGAACGTCCAGCTCCAGTGCTGGACGTTCCATTGCAGCTATGAGGTTCGAACGTTCAATGGCCGACGGCAGCACTCCTGAGGTAGTGGTGCCGTCGGCCGCCGAATGTTCGAAGCACTTAAGAGGATAAAGAGAACTCACCTAGGATTCATTGGGATTCAGCACTATCTGCTATAAAGTTTGTTTTCTTCTTTCCTTCAGCACATGGTGACTAATATGGCTGTTTGATTTCTTTTCATTTAACATATTCATAACAGTCCTCTTTTCTACCTTATAACCCATTGGCACATTTACAGACTGTAGGTTTATATTAAGCGTTATATGCAGAACTAGTCATGGGCTCATGGCTAGATAACATCGGAGTATGCATGGTTTATATTTGATACAAAGAATATGTACAGTGTTTGTTGCTGAGGTAAAATCCAATTTGTTGCACTATTGTTTATTTTTGTAGATGTTCAGAACAGCCTCTGAAGAAGGGAGTGTATCCCGAAATGCATTAGGCAGATCGCTCTTTGAATAGAGCACGATACAAGCAAAGATTGTTATAATCTTTCCTATAATTTTTCACAAAGAAATGTGAATGAAACTATTGTATAGGAGACACAGGAGTGAACACTGTATTAGAGAACATTTAACTAAAATCAAGAATACTAGTAAAGAAAAAAAGCTGATGATTGTTTAAATAAGTCTGATTTATTTTGTTTGCAAAGAATGGTAAGTTCTAATGCTGTCTCTGGGTCCAAGAAATGAGAAATTCTTGGCTTCCTTGTAATCTCCCAGAATGCCATGCAGATGTCAAAGTATAGGTAAAAAACAATTTTCCTCACTTTTCAGTGAGAAAAGGCTCCAGAACGTCTGCTAAACAGCAAATGTGTACACACTTCTGATCAAAAATAGTAGCTTATATGTTTGTGTGGCTTTGCTGCATGGGAACCAGGAATAGGCCAAAACCGTGATGGTGTGAAGACCACATTAACAGTATAACGGTTTCAAATATTACAGTTTTGACTTGCTCCTGACCATTATGACAGGCCCATCGAGACATATGAGGTATTGTTTTTATCTTAGAAGCTTAGGACCACTGGGTAGTATGTCATTTGCTGTTCCCAACCAACCAATTCCAGCACTTTCTGTCACAGAAATATCAGGGAAGTGTGTTTGTTGAACCAGCATTTGACATTTTAAGGGCATTTTGGGTAAGAGAAATTGGTGGCATACACACAAAAGGTGTGGGTGGGCCTCATCATGTAAAAGAAAGGTCCATGAATGCAACCTGGAAAGCAGAAGAAGCTTTAAATAAGGTTTTGGGGGGTGGGTGGGGGGGGGGGGGGTGTTGGATAGATGTGGTATTTTGCTGCAGGGTGAGCCGACACCAGTGGAAACCTACCATCCCCAGACTGTGAGGAACCCCAAAGGCCATTGAGTAAAGTGTTACATAAACCACATGTGAGTGTACGATTGTGTGAACTGCAGTTCTTCGCGTTCTTTAAAAAAGATAGATAGTACCAGGCCGTCTTTGTTTTTTTTGTTTTTTCCAGAAATGTGTTGCTTGAGGGTGAGCATGTTGTGCAGCATGAATCCAAGTGACTTGGCATTAGGTGAAAGTTAAGGTCCAAAGCTGTCAATGTTCATATCTTTCAGCCAGGTTTGTACTGCTTCTTCTTTGTTCTTGGCAACTAACTGGAATTCTGTCTTGTTTGGGTTGAGCATCAAATAGGTGCTGGACATCCAGGTCTAGGTGATGTGAAGCCAGTGTTTGTGTTGCTGAATATCCGAAACATAGGAACCTTTCAAGTAGAGTTGTGTATCATCTGTGAACCTTTTTTAAAAAATGTTTATTGTTTTATATACTTCAGCATACATATTAAACATTGATTCAACAATTCCAATTCCTTGACCCCAACTCAATCGCAACTCAGTCTCACATTTACCCACTTCATAGGCAACTGCCCACTTCTTTATTCCTCCCCTGGGCATCCCGATTCATATGCTCCGCAAAGTGTGCCTTCGTCAACCTGAAGCTACTAACAAAATAAAACGATTCATCCCAACCAACAACCTCAAACAAGCCACCCAAACACTGGTGCTATCCAGACTCGACTATGGGAATGCCACCCTCACTGGTACAACAAAATCTCACATAGCTCCCCTCAAAACTACTCTCAACGCAGCAGCTAGAATGGTCACTGGAATCAGGAAATTCGACCACATTTCACCAGCACTCATAGAACTAAAATGGCTCCCAATCGAATTGCGTGCCAGTTTCAGAACTGCCTGCCTCACACACACAGCCCTGCACACAGGAAAACCTGAGTATTTGGCTGCTAAACTCAAGAGGGCTGGTCAGACAAGGAAGCTCAGGAGCTCTAGCACCCTACACCCTACTACTGCTGCATGGTCCTTCGCTGGAAACGCACCCAAAATCTCGATACAAAAACACCTTCATGTGTCTAATGGCCTCTAGGATGGCTGCTGTGTACGAGTGATGTGTTTTCCTCCATCTGTTGCGCCCGGCCTTCCTCATTAGTCTCCTTTTCTGCTATGTGGGGCCTCCCTTCGCCAAGCGTGACTACCCATTTTTATTCAATGTGCTTCTTCCTGGCCGCGGGCCACTGAGGAGCACCAGCCACAGAGAGAGGTGAACACAGAGTCTGTGCTCAACTGGGAGACTCTACCCCAATCCCAGCTTGAGTTGGTGCAGTACGGAGCTTCAGTATATTTTAGATCATATGGGGGCAAGACACCCCACCCAGTTCATCAACCCCCATTGTGTCTTCCCAGGTATTGTCATAGTTCTTAGCACCAATCAACTTTCCCTTTAGCTACAAACTTCATGGGTTCAGGGAGAAAAAGGGGGCCGAAAGGGATGAGGCGGAGTTCCTCACAATTTTTAGGCCACAGAGTTTCCCTCACCTTTCAAAGATTACGAGTTGCTAAGTTATCATGGCACGGTCTGCACTGTAGGAAGGCGGAATCTGACTATATGGTTACCCCCACTTTTTTCCTGGTGTTTTGCTGGTTTTTGACATAGTTGGACTGGGACCCTGCTATTCAGGGCCCCAGTCTATCTGCTTTCTCTATAAAAATGGACTCCATGGGGAGAGGAGCTACGCGGGCGTCCAAGATTGTCGCGTAAGCAGAGGGCTCCCAGGACCCGCGCCGCCCTCTCGCGACTATCCTCGAAATATCCTGGTTATTATTATGGGCTTTTGAAGATCTACTCTTGCTGACTCCGCTATACTTTCAAAAATTGAATTTGGATGTCGGGAGCCGATTTTACGCTTATTCATCTTTCTGGCCCACCCCGATCGAGACCGGGGACTCTGCTGCTTTGGTGGGCCGAGGAGTAAGTCAACAACAACGGCCTTAGGGACATCTTCCCAATCGGCCTCAATGTCGCTTTCAGTTTCGATTCCTCCTCGACCCCTTGAGTGACTATTCTACGAGCGGACCGGGTCCCAAGTTGGTGCAGCTTCGACCCGCTTGTTGGCCTGCCATATTTCTCTACCCTCGACGTGTCCCTCGATTTGCATTCTACCGTTTTGGCCTAAAATTCTGTTTCGGTATACCACCAGCACCGGCCATTTTCACCAGGTCCAGAGGGCCCCTTCAGGGCACAGCTTCCAATATGGTTTCCAAACCTGAGTTCGAGAGGCGCAAGACGAAGACGCCGATCCGTGGGGGACCTACTCAGACTAATGTGATGGACCGCTATACACAACTGAAGGGTTCCCCTGGCAGTACCGGCCGTACTCTTGCGGACCCCAGGACGGACTCTACTGCGCCATCGGAGGTTTCTCTCCAAGACCTAATGAGTGCCATTACTGGGATGAAAGCTGATATGGGACAGCAGTATGAGGCTCTTGCCTCCAAGATCGATACTGTGGCTGTCGATGTCACACTTATCAGAGCTGATCTGGCCAAGACTATGAGAGGGTCAAGGCTTTTGATTTAAAGATCTCCAGTCTCATCACTGATATGGCCGACGCACAGTCGGAAATTGGCAACCTACGATCGTCGCACGACCTGATGGCCCGACGACTGGACGAATATGAAAATAGGGCCCGGCGAAACAACATACGCTTGGTGGGAGTGCCGGAAAATCCAGAGGGCACCACCGTCGACCTTCTTGTGGAGGGTTTGATCCTCAACCATCTTGCTCCCGCTGGACTCAGCAAATTCTTCGCTGTTGAACGTGCATATCGCTTCCCGGGTGGGAAGATTAAACCAGGGCCCCCCCCTCCCCAGGCCTATCATTGCAAGGCTTTTCCATTTTCGGGATAGAGATGCTATCCTCCAAGCCTCTCGAGGTCGTGGCCCATTGAAGTTCGACAATAGTACTGTCAACATCTACCCGGATTTTACTCCTCTGGTCCAGCGACAAAGGATGGGGTTCCAGGGAGTGAAGAGGCGATTGCGGGATTTGGGCCTCAAGTATGCGATGTTGTTTCCAGCTCGATTACGCGTCGAATATGAGGAACAAACCTTTTTCTTTGATCGGCCAGACTGCGCCAGTAACTGGCTCGACTCATTGCCTAAAAGAGACGATCTAAACGAACGCCCCAGTGAAGCAGAGGGGGGTGCATCGGACCAGGAGTGACATTGTGGTTCTCGACGTCTGGTTTCTTGTTACTATTTATCAGCTGAGTTATGCCATTTGCTTCATTATTGTTAGGGTTGAGCCCGAGGGTGGTTCGGGTGTGGGTTGACTCTCTTCCTCTTCCCGGGTTCTTTGTGTAGTGTAGTTATGAGAGGGCGACAGGCACACTGCAAATTGGGGTGGCTCTTGAGTCGTACGCAGGGGTGCAGGGTGGGGGGTGTTGTAACGGGAGGTTGTTGGGGGGTGGGGGGAGGGATTGTTATTGTTTTTGTATTTGTCTTTTTCACATGGCACTGTATGCTTTGCTCTTATCCTTCTGTAGTTGGGTTCCGGGGGGGGGGAGGGCTACAGTCCTTTTCCGGGATGGGGGTTGGTGAGTTGAAGTTGTTGTCCTGGAACGTTAATGGTATGGGGGACAAGATAAAACGTGGAGTTGTTTCTCAGTTCCTTCGACGCCAGTCCCCTGATATTGCTTTGTTACAGGAGACCCATCTGATAGGGAATGCTTGCCGGGCTTTGGATAGATGTGGGTATAGGCTGGTTGCTCATGCTGGATTCACCGGTTCCAGAGGGGTGGGCATTCTGATTACATCCTCTCTGCCCCTTGAAATAGACGAGATAATGCTTGATGATAGGGGTTGATATGCTGCTATTTCGGGGAGATGGGAGGGTAAGATGCTCTCTATAGTTAATATATATGTCCCCCCGAGTCTCCAGGCCACTACTTATGCTGACCTTGGTCGGCTTTTGTTAGGGCTTCCTGATGGTCTCCTTATTCTTGGGGGGGAATTTTAATTCTGTGGTCTCTGGTAACTCTGATCGCTACCCGCCCAGAGACTTACCGAATTTCCAGAAGTGGCTTTCTGAACTGCTGGAAACCTTTGGATTAGTGGATGCTTGGAGGATGCTACACCCCTCGCAACTACAATATACGTTCCATTCTGGGGCCCACGGTAGTCTCTCTCGAATTGATTATTTCTTACTGCTGTCGGCCCACTCTTCCTCCGTGCGAGAGGTCCGTCACCTCCCCAGGGGCATCTCTGATCATTCTCCCCTGTGGCTAAGGGTTGCGGTTGGGGTAGGTAGCGAGGGGAGAGTTGCTCCTATTAACCCTTGGTATTTGCGAAACCCCAAGACGCGCTCTGAGCTGGTCAAGGCCATTGATTTCTACTTTAATGAAAATTTGGGGTCTGTCTCCGCTTCTGTTTCACTATAGGAGGCTTTCAAAACTGTTATTCGGGGTTGTTCACTGTCATTGATTGCTGCCGCTAAGAAGGCTAAACATGAAGAATTATTGCGTCTTGAGGATGAGATAACAGTACTTGAGAGTGAGCTGGGTGGGAATGATACCCCTGCAACTTTACACTCCCTAGCTCTGAAGCAGGCTGACTACAGAGCCCTGGTTACAGACGCGGCCAAAGTCATGAATAGAGAACAGCAGGGTAGACTCTACGATGTGGATGATAAGGCGGGTAAGCTTATTGCGTGGTTGGACAAGTCTGAGAGAGCGAATCGAGTTGTGCCGGTGATTGAGAAGTTGAATGGGGATCGTGTGTCTGACCCGATTGGGATTGTTGATTGCTTTGTGGACCATTTCCAGACGGTCTATGCCTCGGTGAGCGA